>NC_133328.1:123177720-123486053 GCF_042186555.1 Aquarana catesbeiana
ACCCGCCACCCCTTCAACCTCTGCAGCAATGCTGGCAGCACTCATACGTCTATTTCCCAAAGACAACCTCTGGATATGACGCTGAGCACGTGCACTAAACTTCTTTGGTCAAGCATGGCGAGGCCTTTTCTGAGTGGAACCTGTCCTGTTAAGCTGCCGTATGGTCTTGGCCACCGTGCTGCAGCTCAGTTTCAGAGTCTTGGCAATCTTCTTATAGCCTAGGCCATCTTTATGTAGAGCAACAATTCTTTTTTTTCAGATCCTTTAAAGATTTCTTTGCCATGAGGTGCGATGTTGAACTTCCAATGACCAGCAGTAGAGAGTGAGAGCGATAACACCAAATTTAACACACCTGCACCCCATTCACACCTGAGACCTTGTAACACTAACGAGTCACATGACACCGGGGAGGGAAAATGGCTAATTGGGCCCAATTTGGACATTTTCACTTAGGGGTGTACTCACTTTTGTTGCCAGCGGTTTAGACATCAATGGCTGTGTGTTGAGTTATTTTGAGGGGACAGCAAATTTACACTGTTATACAAGATGTACACTCACTACTTTTCATTTTAGCAAAGTGGCATTTCTTCAGTGTTGTCACATGAAAAGATATAATAAAATATTTACAAAAATGTGAGGGGTGTACTCACTTTTGTGAGGTACTGTATATACACCTATTTTTCTATATTGCACATTAGTATTTGGTGAAAATAACCCCCTTATAAAATGCCTCTTAAAGTCAAATGTTACATCGAGGGTTAGTCAGCAGAAAGCTTCTAAAATTGACCCCATTACAAGCAGATCCCTGCAAAGTACAATTAACACTCACTTGTCCCACTACTCTCTAAACCCAACTTCAAAAAATCTTACTTATAGCTCTTCTATATTTTAAATTTCCAGGAGTTTTGGATGCTGGCATATTCCACTGCATTCTGTGGTCCCATCAGGTGACCCCTATGTCACTACAGGGTACAGTAAGGAACCACAAAGTGTATATAAGAATCAGGCATCCTACACTCATCCTACACTCCTGAACCTGATGTGGCGGTTACTAAAAATTTTTCAGCAAGCTTCTCTTTTCAACTCTGTAGAGTATGGTGTTGAATTTTAAAGTCTGTGTACCAGACCCTCTTTCACTTCTTGTACCAAAGGTGCAATAGAAAGTGGGGGAAAATATCTGCAAAATGAGGGAAAACCACCTCTTAGACAGTTGTCTACCTTTACCTTTACTAGTTTCCTCCCCTTCCCTGTTTGACCGCCGCGCGTTGTTCCGCCCCACTCTTCAGCAGCTTCATTAATGGCACTGTGCATGCGCCATTTTTTTGGCGCATGCGCTGTTAGGGATTGGGCCCGGTGACATCATCAGCCAGCCGACAGGCAGAATGGGCATTGCTGAATACATATTCTTCTACATATTTTTGGTAAAAAAGTAAAATAAGCGTATATTTATTGGTTTGCGAAAAAGTTATAGCGTCTACAAAATAAGGAATAGTTTGATGGCATTTTTATTAATTATTTTTTTTTACTAGTAATGGCGGTGATCTGCGATTTTTATTGTGACTGTGATATTGCGGCGTACACTTCGGACACTTTTGACACCATTTGGGGACCATTGGCATTTATACAGCTATCCATGCTATAAAAATGCATTGATTACTGTATAAATGTGACAGGCAGGGTAGGGGTTAACACTAGGGGGTGATCTAAGGGTTAACTGTGTGTCCTAAGGAGTGATTATAACTCTAGGGGGAAGGGACTCACAAGGGGAGGAGACCGATCGGTGTTCCAATGTACTGGGATCACATGATCGGTCTCCTCTCCTCTGACAGGACATGGATCTGTGTGTTTACACACACAGATCCACAGTCCTGCTCAGTTAACGGGCAATCGCGGGTGCCCGGCGGACATATTGAAGTGGTTAAGACACTTTTCTTCGGGTACATATTATTAATCTTACCTTGGCTATTTTTACCAAGTCTTGAGCATGCATCTATAGGTGTTATTATTCTTCTGTTGACTTTTAAGGGTTTGTCTCCCCACCAACCCCCACCTATTGTGGTCATGGAATGGGGTGTTTGGTCCATCTGCTGGGCCTTTTTACTAAACTGTCCTTATTGATTGGGTAAGATTATAATGCCTCAACAATGGCTTTTGTCCTAAAAGATGATGCATATTTTTAGGTAGTGTAATGACCTGTGATTTTGATTCAATGTATTAGTTCTATACATACAGTAATGACCAAAAATAATGGTACCCCTGCATTTCTGTAAGATAATGCACCACTTCACCCAGAAAACTGTTGCAATTACAAATGTTTAGGAATTCTCATGTTTATTTCTTTTTTATGTTGGTATGACACAAAAAAAAATGGAGAAACAAAAAGCCAAATCTGAATCATTGCAGGCAAGACTCCAAAAATGGACTGGACAAAATTATTGGCACCCTCAATGTAATATTTGGTAGCACACCACTTTGAAAAAAATAACTGAAATCAATCGCTTCCTGTAACCATCAATGAGTTGCTTATACCTCTCTACTGGAATTTTGGACCACCCTTCTTTCGCCAACTGCTCCAGGTCTCTCAGATTGGAAGGGTTCCTTTCCCAATTGCTGTTTTGAGATCTCTCCACAGGTGCTCTATGGGATTTAGATCTGGACTCATTGCTGGCCAGTTCAGTACTATTCAACACTTTATCTTTTATCATCCATTTCTGTGTGCTTTGGGACGTGTGTTTTGGGTCATTGTCCTTCTGTAAGACCAATGACGTCTGACAGAGACCCAACTTTCCGTTACTGGGCCCTACATTGCACCCCAGAATTCTTTGGTAGTCTTCAGTGAACCTCCACCATGTTTGACTGTAGGGACAGTATTGTTTTCTTTAAAGGCCTCATTTCTTTTTCTGAAAACAGTAGAATGTTGGGCTTTACCAAAAAACTGTAATTTTGTTTCATCTGTCCACAGCACATTCTCCCAGCACAGCACATTCTCCCAAAAGGATTTTGGCTTTCTCCAATCTGGCTTTTTTGTGTTTCTGTGTCAGCAGTGGGGTCTTCCTGGGTCTCCTACCATAGTGTCCCTTTTCATTCAGATGGCCACGTATAGTGCAAGCTTACACAGTTGTACCCTGTGCCTGAAGGTCAGCTTGAGTATTTGTCTGGAAGTTAATCGAGGATCTTTATTCACCATTTTTTACCTGCATTAATTATGTATACATGAATAAGCGTATTCATTCTCAAAAAATAGTGTTCCCCCTCCAGCCTAATGCCAATGACTGAACACATTTGAAAAGGGACTCAAGGGGACGTGTAATCACTTGGAGCTCTTTCTGAACCTCCAGGCCCCATAACAGCCATTTGGACTTCTATGGTGATAGTTATGCATATGATTTGTAGCTTAGAAATCAAGCCCTTTGCTTACTCCTTGGTTATTTTTACAAACTTAAAAGAAAAAATAGACAGACCTTTAATACCTCATGTTTTCGTGTATTTACAAACTCCTACGATGAAGCAAAAAGGGATATTAAAAAAATATACTTGTTAGAAAAAGATTTCTACCATCAATATCATCACTCTCAAATCATCTTACCTGACATAAGCTGGAATTTAAAAAAGTTTTTTACCGGTTGCGGGGGCCACATTGGGGTTGAATTTCTATAGCTGGAGAGTGCAAAATATGAAGAGTGCACAGTGATTTAGGTCCTAAACCACCTGTGGTTAGTAAAATAACATTAAGTAAAATGTTATTCGAGGACCAAAAAAAAGAGTAACTTAAAAGAGAAAGTAAACTCTGATGGGAAAAGTGAAAAAATAGAGCTGGAACCATTGCTATCTTAAAGAACTGATGTTGATGCAAATAATCTGGTTTTAGGCAGGTTGCCTCTACATCCCAGAGGATCTCTATGGTTCTTGTTACGTAGTGTAATGTAACGAAAATAGTAATTGAAGTGCCATAACACTGCTAAAATGTCCAAATACATCTTTATTCCAATAAAAGTCCAGGGTACAATCCAAAAAGTAGCCAAGGTGTTTTGGGGGTACAAAGATGCCCCCTTTATTAGTGTTATAAAAAATAATCATCTATATAAACATCTATATATCTATGCAATGTAAATACATTATTTCTTCCTTAGGGTCATAGTTAAAGCCAAGTGCCCAATAGCCAATAGTATTGGATGTATAAAAATGAATGCCAGATAACATTCAATGTTACCTGACATTAAAAGAGGAGTTTAACCAAAGCTTTTTTGGCCATGCTTCTCTTGTGGGTCACAGGAGTACGCTTATTGTGCTCTTCTTTGACCCAGAATCAGCAGAAAGTCACATATGTCAGCTGATGTCACATAGCCACTTTAGGCTTTGGAAGGATCACAACCATATTGTCAGGATCAACCCAGCTGCCTGATTGATAGCTGGCTCTGGCTCTCAGTGTGCAGCTAAAAGCCAAAGCCAGTTGCACCCAAACCCTCTCCAGCCTGGTGCTTCAGTGGAGGGGCAGAGCAGAGAGCAGTGACTGACAGTCACTGCTCTCCACTCTGAAAAGACTGAGAACTGAGTGATTAGCGGTCATGTGATCGTTCAGTTCTCAGCTTTAGAGCCAGCAGAGAAAAGCTGCAGCATCACACTAATCCTGCAGCATAGAGGTGAGTATGTGTGTTTGTTTTTTTACTACCCCCAAACATATTTATTGTTATACATTCATTAATATTGGCTATTTTGTTTTAACTATGACCCTGATAAGGGAATATTGTATTGCTATAGAGATGTCCTTATGTTTTATTCTAACCTTGATGAAGAGGGCATCTTTGAACTCCTGAAACATGTTGGCTACTCTTTGGATTGCCTCCCTGACATTTATTGGAATAAAGTTGTAGCTGGACCTTTTAACCATGGTGTGGCACTTCAGTTTCTCTTTTTGTTACAAAATAACACAGACAACTTTCTTGAAAAAGGCAAAGATACCATGCAAAGTGTAACTCATAGAATGATCCAATTTACCTTTCACTAATCTGACTACAGTCAACTGAAATCTGAACAACTGTAATTTAGTGTTAATTTATTTTATTTTTCCAAACCATTAGATGCCCCACCATATGTTTTAATAAAGTGCATATCAATTAAAGAGCAAAAACATAGTAAGTATAGTTTGTATATGCGGGAGTATAACCTTTTTGCCAAGCAATACATATTGATAGCCCTCTTCATCAGATGAATGTATTGTGTTTACAGCAAGAGAACAATACTTGTGATTTTAGGTCAATGCACCTTTCAGGTTTGCTAAACTCATTCAAGTTAAAAATGCTGGAAGAGGAGTAATAAATAACTAGTACTAAATAAATAAGACCTGTCAGTTCGATTTATGTTGAAAAGTAATATTGATGTAAATAGCCACATATAATTAAAGCAATATTTATTTTAATGCTACTTTCATAAAAAGGTTTATTTAATTGGTGGGGACAGCAACAGCACTTTGAGTCATTGATTGCTAACTGGAAACCTAGAGCAATAAATGAAAGCGTTGCTGAAATAAAATATGTTTGTACTTTAGTTGAACTTTTTAAACTCCAGTAAGAAAAAAGTAATGTCAAAGAATAATTTAGCACTGAATGCATCAAGCTACTGTGAAAGTTCCTGAATGATGAGCTCTTATATATCCAGTCAAAGCTATCGACTGTTGGTACAGACCAAGGGCACAACATACAATGAGATGCAGAAGTGCCCAGCATTAGAGAGCATTAGAGAGGGTCTAGTACATGGAGAAAAGCAAGCATTTAAGCCCCTTCTGCCTGACCACATAATTATTTATTCCACAATTAATAGCACTGAGCAAATCATTGAGTTGTGGGTACTATTCCTTTAAATACTGAGTGCAACTGATCAAAAATCAATCACATTTGAACGAATACATTAGCAAGAAAGTTTGCACGCATATATCAGATGCCAGTGTGAAAGTGTCATGGTTAACAGACTGCAGTGTTTATTGCATTTTTAAAGTAGAGCAAGATGTGATTGTTGGATTGCTTTTAAAAAAGAAAACTTTTGTAACTACTGGTATGGTACTGCTGGTTTTTCCATTTAAAACCTACTGGCTGAATTGAAGGCCACTTGGACCATACAAATGCAGAACTACTTAGACACATTGGAGCACCCAGAAAATGATCTCCATATTTAACTTATCACCAAACTCAAAATGATCTCCCCATCCATTTGTATAAATTATCTCCCCATCTGTAAAAAATACTGATAGAATCATTTAGCTTCAAAAGCTCTTAGGAGGTAGATCGGTTCTACACAGTAGGCGAATGTGGATTGTGAACCTGGCGATAATTCACAAATTAAACCCTGCTGATCAATGGGTCAAGGTAAGAAAAAATCAGCATGTTAGAAGATGACATACTGTATACATCAAAGATAAAGTTCAAAATCAATAAATTGATGCATAGCCTGAAGAAAGTGACTCCCCAAAGTGATATTTAGTGCACGAGCACAAATTACCTATGGATATTGGTGGACAGGTGTGAGCTACTATGGGCTGTTCATGTTAAAAAAGCCTTTTCATTAGTGTATCTAAGCCAATGAACAAACATGTAATATATTGCAGCTTACCAGTCCTTAGATATGGCTACATTAGTTTTATTTTTTTGGTGCTAATACAGAAAAATACCCATTAATCCTGATAGAAAATCCAGTGTGCTAGTAACATACTGAAATGATCTCAAACAACAAATAATTTGCATGTTTGAGCCTCTTTACTAAAATAAGGGATACACTCCATTGATTTTTATTTTACTTGGTAAAGATACAGTATACGAGTTTCTTCTATTACAGTAAGACAGTTTAGATCTTCTTAGTAGCATATTTGCACTCTGCACTAGTACCTGTTTATCTGTGCTATTAGTACAAAAGGACTCCCTTCACTGGGGTTACCCATCTTTTATGTGCCCTTTATGCAAATGAGTGTAATGTGTATGCCAGGGAAACATATTCATCCCAGTCCAATGTTACTTGTATGGGCAATGAAGTGAAATGGTGGGGAAGAGAAATTGCTAAAAGAGGAATTTCAGACACCACTACTTTAGTGATTTCCACATACCTCTGTGTCCATTGCTAAGCAGCTGCCCCGCTTTGCATCTTCTGAATGAATGTATAGTGTTTTGTGATTGGACAAGGTGGAGAGCATGACATCACTGCTCCGCCTCTCCACCTTGTATAATCAGAGAACACTTTGCATTCATTTAGAAAATGCAAACCATCCTCTGGTTGGTGCTCGTGCTAAGAAGCTGACCTTGTTTTGTTTTGTTTTGTATTGATGTTGGGTGGGGTTATGGGATGGGAATGTTTTTTTTTCAATTATTTTATTTATTCCATCATAAGACAAGTTCCAATACATATACATATACAGTAGATCAGGCAGATATCACATCCATTATCACATTAAAGTCATATAGTAAATTAATTTGCTACCCAGACACTACTCATCAGCAAAATATTCTTAACCAAGAATCCCCTGTCCAACCATCCTGTAGTCTCGAACTTGTCTTAATCTATTTTATACAAAGGAAAATATTTTATCCCAAAACAACACCAAAACAAAAACAAAAAAAAAAAAAAAAAGGGGGGGGGGGGGGAGGGGAAGGGGAAAAATCAAGCTCCTCCATGGAAATGTACCTCAATTGTGCTCATGTGTCAAAAGGAAAATTAAGTTAAGAACCTAAAAATAAGTGCTCCCTCTAGCTACCCAAATTAATGTCAAGGAGGGTGTTTCCCTCCCCCGAAGCCATAAACACATTCCAAAGTGACCAAGTCTTAAAGTAACGCTCCTGCTGGTGTCGCGCAGAAAGGACTAGGTCTTCTAGTTTGTTAATCTCTTTTACTTTACGCAACCACATTCCTATTGTCGGGGGCGTCGATGTTTTCCAGGTCAGGGGTATGCATGCTTTAGCAGCGTCTAAAAGATGACGAATAATCGATTTCTTGTAGGTCTTCTCTGATATATGAGACACATGGAGAAGAAAGAAAGCAGGGTCTACTGGTGTTTCACTATCCATAAACATTTGAACGATACGTCTAATTTCTGTCCAAAACTCCTCTAGTTTAGGACACTTCCAAAAAATATGTAACATCGTACCCCTGTCTCTCTGACACCTCCAACACAAGTCAGAGGAGTCAGGAAAGATTCTCTTCAATTTCACTGGCGTTCTGTACCACCGAGCAAAAATTTTGAAATTAGTCTCTTGAACTTTCGCACAGATCGATGATTCATGCGTAAATTTAAGAATACGTTGTAGTTGTGTTAAGCTAAAAGGTTTTCCCAGCTCCTGTTCCCATTCCTGGACACACTTTAAAAGATTACTTCCTCTAAGTGTAATTAGTAGTTCATAATTAACCGATAGAGTATGAGATATTGCTCCAGTCTCTGCGCACATTTTTTCAAAAGTGGTAAGGGGCCTGGCAAACCGTCCCGGGGCCGGAAGAGTGCTAAGAAAGTGGGTGATCTGGAGAGCATTCCAGAATCTCAATCTGAACGTACCCGCCTGTTCCATCAACTCCGAGACTGTCTGCCACGCCCCAGCTTTTATATAGCAAGACACCTGTACATGGCCCATATTCCATAAATGCTTAAATGCCACATCTTCCATCCCCGGAGGGAAACGGGGGTTTCCCAGTATCGGATATAGGGGGGATTCCTCGGCTGTTATGCCCATACTAGGTAACAGGGCTGAACAGAGCCTAATAGTAGTACCTATTAAAGGATGTTTGGTGAGCACTCCAGGAAGATGGGCAGAGCACCATAAAGCTCTGTCCAATGGGACAGGCGACTGAGCATATTCCAACTGTACCCAAAGTTTAAGATCTTTGTGCCTGTTCCAGTCAATTATTCTGCTCAGATGTATAGCTTGATAATATTTTCGTATATCTGGGACTGCTAGTCCCCCACATCTTTTTGGAAGTGTTAATTGGTTGCGTTGCAACCGAGGTTGTTTATGTGCCCAAATAAAGTCAAAGATTAACCTCTGGGTTTGTTTAAAATATGTAGATGGTATACATATCGGCAATGCCTGTAGAAGGAAAAGAAATTTGGGGAGGATGCTCATTTTAATAATGTTACAGCGTCCAAGCCACGAGTGAAAGCTTGTTTTCCAATTATCCAGTAAACTTTTAACCTTTTTAAGCAATGGAGGGAAATTTAACTCAAAGATCTTACCTATATTGGGTGGAATCAACGTGCCCAAATATGTTAGCGCTTTATCTGTCCATTTAAACTTAAAATTTTGCTTATATTGCTCGATTGATATTTGAGAACAATTAACCCCCATTGCTTCCGACTTGGAAAAATTAATACGGAGATTGGAGATTAGACTATATTCCTCAAATTCTTTCATTAAATTTGGAATTGTGATCAAAGGGTTCGTGAGAGAGAATAACATATCGTCTGCATACGCTGAAATTTTACATTGGGCCTCCCCTATTTGTATTCCTGTAATATCTTGATTCAGACGTATTGTGCAAAGAAATGGTTCCAATGACAGGGCGAACAGGAGTGGTGACAGGGGGCAACCCTGGCGTGTCCCATTAAAGATTGAAAAAGTTTCTGATAGAACCCCGTTAGCCCGAACTCGAGCCGCCGGGCAAGAATAAATGGAGGTGATCCACTGCAACATTTTATTCCCGAAACCTCCATATCGTAAAACTGCCAGCATATACCTCCAGCTCACCCTATCAAAGGCCTTTTCCGCATCTGTATTTAAAAACACACATTGTGTCTGTGTTTTATTCACTACCTGTAAAAGATTGAGGACCTTCGTAGTATTATCTCTTGCCTCACGTGTGGGAACGAATCCCACTTGATCCAGATGTATCAAGTTTGGAACATACTGTTGGATCCTATTTGCTAAAATTTTGGTAAAGATTTTGAGATCTAAATTAAGCAAAGAAATCGGTCTATAGCTTCCACAAGAAGCTGGGTCTTTCCCCTCCTTCGGTATCACCGAGATATGAGCTAGCAAGGTATCTTGTGTTAATGTAGCTGACGAACCAAGAGCGTTAAATAATTTAGTCATATAGTGGGCTAGAGAGGGGAGCAGAATCTTATAGTATTGTGCCGTCAAGCCGTCAGGGCCTGGTGCTTTACCTGTTTTAGTGGTCTTTACAGCTTCTTGAAGTTCTTCCATGGTTATGGGACTTTCAAGGTTATTTCTATCCTCATCGGACAGTTGGGACATTAATGACCGCGAGAGATACCGATCTATCTGGGCTTGAGTGGGGGGTTGCGTCTGCAAATTATATAAGGAACTATAGAATTTTTGAAATTCTTGCGCTATATCATATGGTTTCGTAACCTTAAGCTTATTAGATGTAACCAAGTGTGGGATATAGTTCCTTAATTTCTGCTCACGTAAAGACCTAGCTAAAAATTTTCCACACTTGTCCCCAGACTCGTATGAGACCTTCCTACAAATTTGTAGTGCTGCCTTCGCTTTATATTGAAGAAGGTCCGAAATTTGTGCCCGTTTAGCTAGAAGGTCTGTCTCTAATGACGCAGATTGAGCTTGTTTGTGCCGCTGCTCTAAAGAAGTCAACTCCTCCAATAGTAATTTAAGCTGTTCTGCCCGTTTCCGTTTAATCCTAGCTCCATGTTTAATCAGCACCCCTCTAATAACCGCCTTATGTGCTGCCCAGACAATTCCAGGATCACAGTCTGGGGTATCATTGGCGCTAAAGTAAAATTCTAACTCTTTGATTACGTCTTCTTGAACATCTTTGTCCTGTAGGAGACTCTCATTCAATCTCCATTGAGTCGATCTATTCGTCCGGGATTTGTCTAGGTCATATGTCAGAAATATAGGTGCATGGTCTGACCAAGTAATAGAGCCGATTGTAGCGGTTCGTACTGAATGAAGTTGGGCATGTGGAACAAAGAAAATATCTATACGGGAGTAGGATTTATGCGGAAGGGAGTAAAAAGTATAATCTTTTTCTGTGGGATGGAGTATACGCCATATATCAATCAATTGGTTCCTGTACAGGATTTGAGCAATACCCTTCCGTGTACTAAAAGAGGTAGATGACAGTCCAGTGGAAGTATCTTCCATTGGGTTTAATGTCATGTTCCAGTCCCCTCCTAAGATCAACTGACCTTCTGAGAATTCAGTTAACCGTTTAAGCGTTCTATCCAAAAAAGTCCCTTGATGTACATTGGGGGCATACACTGTCGCAAATGTAACCCCCACATCGCCCACCTTGCCCTTAACAAACAGGAAGCGCCCTCCAGGATCTCTAACTGCGTCTACGAAAAACCATGGTACTCTACTCGAAAGGATAATAGACACTCCCCTTGACTTCGCCATTTGATTTGTAGAATGATAAACTATTGGATATGGCCGGCTTTTTAAAATAGGTACTTTATCGTCTCTAAAATGTGTCTCCTGTATAAATGCAACCTCTATCTTGAGACGCTGCAAATCATGCAGGAGCATCCTCCTTTTTTCTGGTGTGTTTAGGCCCTTAACATTCCACGAGAGCACATTGAGGGTTTCCATTATGAGGAGAGAAGAAAAAAAAAAAAAAAAAAAAAAAAAAAAAAAGGGGAGGGGGAGAAGGGGGGGAGGGGAAAAAATAATAAGGAGTAAAAACACTTAAATACCTAACCAAAAAAAAAAAAAAAAAAAAAAGGCAGTATACTGCTAAAACGCTCACCGGTCCAACCCGGTATTGAGCGTTAACCTATATGGGGTTGTGGACAAAAATGGTCGGAGGTGGGGCTCCGATTCCCCCCATACCCCCCGACCATCTAAAAAAAACTATGTATAGAAAAAAAAAAGGTAGCCGATCTTCTAGGCTATATCGATTAACAAATAACAATCTTTATATTATTACACGGTATCTACTTACATGAGGGTATTATCTTATACCGTTTATGATCAAAAACCTATAATAATGTCCCATCAAAGTCTGAAGGTTTCCTCCTTCTGAGGTCCCCTCTCTTCTTAATAAACCTTATACATCAAAAATATAAATTATATGTATATTTCCATATGGCCCACTTCTATACTTCCAAGTAAGTGAGATACTAATCTTCTTTACCAAGCCCCCTTCCCCATCTCCTTCTACTGACAGGGATCTCCTACTTACATTAGGTGCGACCTAGGCATATAACCTATCCCCTATTCTAAGAGGCACAAAGCAGGGTACAAGGTATCCATACCCACCTATTTATCTATATATGACTAAATCGCACCTACATACACTTACACATATATATATCCAAAAAAAAAAAAAAAAAAAAAAAAAAAACCCTACCCAATATTCATTTAAGTCATTAAGCCCAGTTTAACCATCTTTATATTTGGGCAGTAAAAAAAAAAAAAAAAAAAAAAGAAGGAGGGGATACCTGTTGCTATTGTGTTGACCCACCAATAAGTGCAAAAAAAAAAAAAAAAAAAAAAAAATAAAAAAAAAAAAAATATAAGGATACCTGTTGCTATTATGTTGACCCACCAATAAGTGCAAAAAAAAAAAAAAAAAAAAAAAAAAATAATATAAGGATACCTGTTGCTATTGTGTTGACCCACCAATAAGTGCAAAAAAACAAAAAAACAAAAAAAAAAAAAAAAAAAAAAAATATAAGGATACCTGTTGCTATTGTGTTGGTCCAACAATAAGTGCAAAAAAAAAAAAAAAAAAAAAATTATATATATAACAAAATAAAAAAAAAAAATAAAATAAAGGAGGGGGGGGGGAGTGCCTATTGCTTCCGTGAGTTAAAACACTAATAAGTGAAAAAAAAAAAAAAAAAAAAAAGGAAATGAGAAGGGGAATATTCTTCCAATTGTGATAGCTAAGTATCAGTTTATCGAGTGCTCTAGGGCAACAGGCATAGCTAAGAAAAAAAAAAAAAAAAAAAAAAATTAAATAAAAGTGGGTGACCCCAATATTACATCAGCATGGATCTATACACCCATGTTTCCGCTGATTCTTCTATTCTGAACCAAAAAAAAAGAAGAGAAAAAAAAAATAAATAAATAAATAAATAAATAAATAAAATAAAAGGGGGGGGGTGGGAAGGAAAATATCCTTCCGATTGTGATAGTTAAGTATCTATTTATCAAGTGCTCCAGGGCAGCAGATAATGCTTAAAAAAAAAAAAAAAAAACAGACCATAGAAGGGGGAGACCCCAGTATCACACCAGAATGAACCTATACATCCATGTTTCTACTGATTCTTCTACTTCCAAACCTAGTTTAACCATCTGTACATTTGGACAAAAAAAAAAAAAAGAGGGGCCTTACAAAACATATCATATATATATTGGGAGGCCACCGCTAGACCCCAAATAATATTGCTATCAATAGACACCTGAACAAAACAAAAAAACCACAGATTCAAAAAGAAAAACCAGTATCATAAATACTTTAGAAGGAGGAAGGATACACCAGCTGCCTTAATTAAAACATAAATAAGTGTTTTTAAAAAAAAAAAAAAAAAAAAAAATTTATTATCAAGTACAAATTCCAAAGTCTACGACTCAAAAAAGAAAAAACCCGTGCTATCCAAGTGTTATGAAAAAAGAAAAGGGGGGGTGGGGGCCCTGTGAAAAAGAAAATAATTAAACCTCAAAAACACAAAAACAAACTATAACCTTCTAAATTGACAACTCTCCACAGCAATCTCATGTTCTAGACAAACCCTTAACCACTAATTGACTTGTGATACAAAGAAAAGAGAGAGGGAAATACCCTTTCAACTGTGAGTAATTAATTGCCTATTAAGTGCTATAAGGCAGCGGGTGCAAAACTTCCTATATAGTTACCTACAAAAATAAAAAAAACCATGCAACCAAAAAAAAAAAAAAAAAAAAAAAAAAAAAAAAAAAAAAAAAGGGGGAAGGGGTCAAAGGCTTATACATCATACTGAATGCAAATAATTATCTTCTTAATGCATCCTAAATAAAGGGCTAGCCATTTCTTGATTCAATAAATCACTACATTAATGTCCTTTCCTAGGATATCTATAGCGACCATTCAGAAGTTCCGGGGAAAAAAAAAAAAAAAAAGGGGGGTCCCTGGTGATCTTTCTGTCGCCTTTTTCCCCTCAATTGGACAAAAGGTCTGAATCCTGGTTCTTTGCTCTATGTTCTGCTAAAATTTGGGGGTCCGCATCAAAGTTGCTGTATCACTTAAGAATTATTTCCACGACCTTGCTTGCTCTGGGGGCTCGATCTACCCCCCATATGTGGAATATAAAAGAGCCAGTTGGGGGTCTGAATAGGTGGCACATCCATAAAAGCAAATAATCCCGGGAGATCTGTCGGTGTCCGAAGTATATACGAAGATGATGCCTTACGAAATGTCACTGTCAGTGGATATCCCCATCTATATGTGTACCCCTGTTTTTTAGCCAGTTCTAAAATAGGTCGCAAACATGCTCTTCTCTGGAGGGTAGCACGAGATAGATCCGCCAGAATTTTAACAGGGTTCCCCTCAAAGTCAATATTCCCTACTTCCCACGCAGCTCTAAGTATTTGCTCCTTCTGTGAATATTTATATAATCGACATATGACATCCCTGGGTCTTTCTGGATCTCTTGGTTTAGGGCCCGGGGCTCTATGGACCCTATCTAACTCAACCTCCAACTGAGGGGATTCTAAAGCCGTCTGACATATAGTGTTCACTATTTTTTGGAGATCTTCTACCTCCATCACTTCAGGGATACCCCGGAACCGTAAATTGTTGCGACGGCTTCTATCTTCCAAAACCTCCATATGGAGCTGTAGTTCCACCGCTGTATCAGCCTGAAAAGTCTGTGTTTTTTCAATAGCTTTTACCCGCTGTTCAAGTGAGGACACATTTCCCTCTCCTATGTTCACCCTCTCCACAAGTGTCTCAAAATCTGCTCTTACCGCCTGTATGTCCCGGTGGTGTGATTCCTCTACCCGGCGGATCAGGTCTTCAATATCCCGGCGTGTGGGGAGCTCTCTCAGTAGCGCTCGGATGTCTCCTTCCATGTTGCCTGTATCCTCAGCTTGTAGAGGATCGCCGGCTTCCGCCTGTGCAGGTTGTGAGTACACCGTAGCTTCCAGCTTAGAGTCCGGCATATGGGGTAGAGCAGATCGGCTTGGTTTGGTGCTGACAGCCTGGCTAGAGCTGTGTAAAGTAGCCACTGTAACGTCTGGAGACACTTGTAAGGACGGGACAAAGTATTGCTGGATGTCTCCCTGTATCGTGCGGGGAGCAGGAGACTGGGCTCTCCTTGTTGTAGATCGTGTTTCTCGGGCTGTCTTCATACCGCAGTAACGCCTATTGGTCGGCTATTGTTTGGTCGGGGAGAGCATGGTGTTCCCGGAGCTCCACTCTAGCGTGTCTTCACACCACCATGTTCAGGCCACGCCCCCCGGGATGGGAATGTTTTTAATGTTACATGTGTTTTTTGATGTACAATGAAAAACATAATAAAAATTATTTGATTGAAAAAAAAGAAGCTGACCTTCTGTGTTCGCAATGCAGAAGGACAGACATTCGGCACCAGACCCAAAAGCAAGTGGTGTCTATTTCAGTGATTTCTAGCTTTCAGGGTCATTGGCCAGGTATGGTATATACAGAGCTCCATTGGTCAAAGCTGGACCAATGTAACTATGTATAATTTATCATTCCTTTTGGCCATCAGTGCATAGAAAATTACCAATGGTCACTCTGCTGCCAGTTTTTGCCTAAAATGGTTTAGTTGCATGACAAAGTTTTACAAATGTAAAATATATCTCAAGATTGCACCAATGTGCACGTCAAAAAAAATTGGTGGTCTTTTAAATTCACTGATAAAAAAAAAGTCAAGCCCAACTCTAGAATTTTATACATCAAAGGAAATTGCATCATGGCTGCTCTTCCTGACCCCAGAGGAGTGATTCCTCTTACACAGTTATCA
The DNA here is from genome assembly GCF_042186555.1 of Aquarana catesbeiana. Lineage (NCBI taxonomy): Eukaryota > Metazoa > Chordata > Amphibia > Anura > Ranidae > Aquarana > Aquarana catesbeiana. Next base: position 123,193,637 of record NC_133328.1, read on the forward strand.
TTATATCCTACTGTTTATGTTATCCCAAGTGAGCTTCAAAAGTGGAGGAAATAAACATTGTTTCAGGATGTAACTTACCACCAGTTCCATGGCCTCATATGATAAAAACTCAACATTCATCATGTAGGTTTATATTTTTCCAGTTAGTGTAAGCTGACAGGTTGAAAGTTACATTCCTCTATCTAGAGCAACGAGCAATACGGATGAGGTTGTGTTAAGACTGGAGTAGATGATGTTTATGGTGAAGCTGTGTCAGATGTACTTTATTGATCTTTCCCAATAAACTCTCAAGAGATTGAGGTCAAGATCACACCTAGCTCGGCAAATCCTGGTTTGTGTAGGGGTGACCATACCTTGCTAGATTGTTGCAAATCATCTGCCAAAATCACTTGCAGCATTTGGGAAATTATCAAGCTGTGTAGGGGTTAACTAGAGAGCAATGATGATTGCTCTGGTCTCAGCAGGGCTTGTTATCGCACAAACAGATTTTACAGCATGCGCACTAAGATGCTATCTTATCTAGCTATGCTAAAAAAAAATGTAAGTTTAACAGGAGAAAAAGCAGGCAGACATGCTGATATTCACAAATAGCTATACTCTATGCTTAGTCTGGGTTATATCCATAGGTGTGCGCAGCCTATTGCATTAGGGTGTGCACCCTTGAGCTCAAACACACATGCGTGTGTGGGTATCTACATATATATGACCCCGGCACATTGAGCTCCCTTCCGGCACAGTGAAAGAGAAGAGCATAAACACTTCTCTTATGGCAGAGACGGTAAGAGGGAGATCTTTCCCCTATTTCTGCTGCTACACAGAGTGATAACACTAATGTGCACGGGGTGATTAGGGTGTGCCTGGGCACACCCGGCACACCCTGTGCGCACGCCTATGGTTATATCTTCATCCATGCGGTTTGATTCACTTATCTCTATGGCTCTCAAGAATATTATGCTGTATGAGGTACTTTATGCCTAGTGCACCCAAGGAGAAAATCGGACAAACAATACCACTTTCAAAGCAATCGCACGATAATCCGATCATTAGTAAACAACTTTCAAGAGCCGATCACAATTCATGCGAAATTATCCGAAGAGTCAAACATGAAATTTTTTTTCGTACGATAACAAGAACGTACGATTTTCAGTTAATCAGATTAATAAGACCAAGACCATGCATGCTCAGAAACGAAAGAATACATTACAATACAATACAACACATTAGATTACTTCCGAAGTTGTATTCTGTCATACGAGAATTTTCACAACCTTAGTAACCTTTTCATTTTTGATATGAAACTAGCATGCAAAAAAAACGGATCATAATTCGTCCGATATTCTCATCATATGTATGAGTCTTTGCCCAGGTTCACATTGAGGGAGGGTTTGAAATCGTGCAAGCTCAGCTGAACTCACACAATTTCAAACCGGCAATGCAGTTTGACTGCAGGGGCGATTTGACAAGGACATCTGTGTGGGTTCCTGCACAGATGTCTCTTCCAATTGCCCCCCCCCCCCCCCCCGAAGTCGCCAAAAGTAGTACAGGAACTACTTTTGGGAATCACTGTGGCGCCGCAAGGTCAGCACCGCACCGATTCGGACGGTGCCATTGCTGGCAATAGCCGCTGATTTGGCATGCAATTTGACATGCCAAATCATACCAAACTTGGGCTTTTTTAGGCTGCATTTTCATGAACGTTTAGTCACACTGAGAATCCCAGTGACAATAATCTAATTCCTGCAGCTGGGACTGAAAGCTGTGTGTGGATAGCAGTGGCCCCCAAGCCTGTAAAGTGCAATGACAGGCTGTCACAGCTATTCATTTTCAAGGCCAGCAATTACTTGTGGTGATTGTGACTGGACACACGTGGCTGGACACACACACTTTGTGTGTGCCCAGCCACGATCACCACAGGATCAGTAGATTATGCCACTAGGATTTGAAGCCTGGCTAAATGCCATGTAAATGCAGCCTGAGGTATTATTAAACATATGTAAACCCAACAACAAACATTTAATATTGCAGCTTACCAGTCCTTAGATGTGGTGGCTGCATTACTTTTCTCTTACAGGCTTATACCCTTTTATTTTCATCTGATGTTTCTACAAATTACAAACTTCTTGTCCCTTCATGTCTACACTCATTTCTACATTGTATCTATGGAGGGGTCATGGTTGTAACACAGGCTGGACTTCAAATATATCTGCCTTTGTTCATCTCCATGTAGCATCCTGATGTTTAGGCAGGGTTGCTATCATATTTAGTAGCCAGGCGATAGTTGCCTTCGCCAATTGTTAGGAGATCAATTGATTTCCCCCTAATTCTGGAATTGCTGCACTTCTCTCTTCTGTCACTAGGTGGCATTGTAGCTGGTGACATTAGATAAGACAATGGCATAGCAAGGACAGATTATGAGTAGATGGGGTGTCTTAGCCAATTGGCAGGGGTTTCTTTAAGCCCCGTAGCCTGCTGGGAGAGCCTATTTATTTGGGTGGAGTCAGGCGATTGGGGTTCTTTGCCACCTGGACCTCTGTCTGGGTGGACATGTGTTTTGCTGCCCCCGGCTGCTAGGCCATAATCCTGATGCCTATCCAGGAACATCTGGCTGCTAGGCTGTCTGAGGGCCTATCCAGAAGCAGGAGAGCAGCGCAGAGTTGGGACTGTGGGCTTGTAGTCCAACCAGAAGTAGTGGTTCCGCCGGACCGGGAACAAACTGTGGTCAGAGGTAGAAAGGGGAAGCTGTCACCACTAAGGGACTATCCACCTTGTTACCGGAGACCACTATGAGTAAGCTGAGGACAGTACCAGAGCAGACTTTTCACCAGCCGGGGACGGTGAAGAAGTGAGAAAACCTCAGCAAGTGCCAAGTCAGGGACCCAGCGAGACAGCAGAGGTGATGCTTGCGGAGCATCAGTGAGTGCCAAGCCAGGGACCTAGCGTGTCAGCATAGGTGACGCTTGAAGAGTATTTGTGGAAGCGGGGCTGATGCTTGAGAAAGATACTGAGTGCTAGAAGTGGAAGAGCTCAGGGGATCCAGTGGCTATTGGATCTGAAGTCCAGTGAAAGACTGGGAGTTCATTGAGTGAAGACACACAGTGAGAGATTGTGGAGTAAGCTGAGAGCTGTTCGTGTTGCAAATAGTTGAATACAATTGCCCTTAGTAACTACTACAAAATTGTTGCCATAGGAGAAAGCGGTCCTACCTATACAGAAGTGGTGTCTGACTGGAGGCCTTCACCTGTATAACTGTCTACCTATAGAAGTCTTGGAGTCTGCTAATTACCATTGCATCTACTTAAGGATGTCCTGGCCCCAACCCTCTCTCCCCCAGTTCTGTTTAAGAGACAATAAATCTCTTTGCATTCAAAAAGTGTCTGGCGCCCACCATTTCATCTTGCATTACACCCACCATGCATTGTAACCCACTCTACACAGAAGGATGTCAGCTGTCCCTAACTCTGGAGGTCACCATTAGGCCCCAGGGGCCCCGGGACTTTGCTACATCCATTTCATGGTGGTTTAATGGGACTAGTAGTTTACAGAAGAATAATAAGAATATTTGTGCTTTCTTTTCAGCTCACAAGAAGTGACCCCGTATTTCTGGCAAATGCAACAGGTATTTTTGTGTATTTGCTGAAAATCTTCTTAGCTAAAAAAAAAGGAAAATGAATGCAGCCACCACATCTAAGTAAGACTGGTAAGCTGTAGCATTGTACATTTTTGTTTTTAGGTTTAATACACTTTATATATCATCTATATATCTATATATATAGATATAGATATTTATCTATATATATATAGATAGATATCTATCTATCTATATATATATATATATATATATATATATATATATATATATATATATATATATATATATAAAAGAATATATGACATTGTTTTGTGCTTTGTTTACATTTAAGGACAGGGCAGATCCTGGCCGGGGTGCAGTGCACCCGGGCGCCACAGAGGTGGGGGCGCTGAAGTGCCAGAGTGCTCCCCTCCCTCCTCCTCTACTTGTCCGTAGGCGGCTCTCTCTGCCGGTCACTGCCACCGCCGCCAATGTGCCCATCCCCCCTCCCTCCTCCTGTCAGAGGAGGAGAGCAAAACAGCCTTAGATTGGAGCAGCGGCTGTCTCTGTGTGCAGAGAGAGACCAGCCGCGACCGCACAGTGATGTCACGGGGGGGGGCGGTCCGAGCCCGAGCCTGACCCTGACGTGTTCCACTTCTCCTCCTGTGTAACTCCTGCCTGCTGCCCAAGTCTGACACGCTCTGTTCTCCACTTGGGTGGCACACGGGTGTTTTTAATTAGCCTAATGGAGGGGGGTGTCTGTACTAATGTGTAGGGGTGGTTTGTCCTGAGGGGGTCTGTACTAATGTGGGGGGGTGGTTTGTCCTGGGGGGTCTATACTAATGTAGGGAGGGTGATTTGTCCTGGGGGTCTGTACTAATGTGGGGGGGTGATTTGTCCTGGGGGGTCTGTACTAATGTGGGGGGGGTGGTTTGTCCTAAGGGAGTCTATATTAATGTAGGGGGGTGATTTGCCCTGGGGGGGTCTAAACTAATGTAGGGGGGTGATTTGTCCTGGGGGGTCTGTACTAATGTGGGGGGGTGGTTTATCCTAAGGGGGTCTATACTAATGTAGGGGGGGGTTTGTCCTGGGGGGTCTGTACTAATGTAGGGGGGTGGTTTGTCCTGGGGGTCTATACTAATGTAGGGGGGGTGATTTGTCCTGGGGGTCTATACTAATGTAGGGGGGGTGATTTGTCCTGGGGGGGTCTAAACTAATGTGGGGGGTGATTTGTCCTGGGGGGTCTGTATTAATGTGGGGGGGTGGTTTGTCCTGGGGGGTCTATACTAATGTAGGGGGGGTGATTTGTCCTGGGGGGTCTAAACTAATGTAGGGGGGTGATTTGTCCTGGGGGTCTGTACTAATGTAGGGGGGTGGTTTGTCCTAGGGGGGTCTATACTAATGTGGGGGGGTGGTTTGTCCTGGGGGTCTGTACTAATGGAGGGGGGGTGGTTTGTCTGGGGGGGTCTGTACTCATGGAAGGGGGCAGGTGGTTTGTCGCGGGGTCTGTACTAATGGAGGGGGGTGGTTTGTCCTGGGGAGGTCTGTACTAATGTAGAGGGGGTGGTTTGTCCTGGGGGAGTCTGTACTAATGTAGGGGGGTGATTTGTCCTGGGGGTCTGTACTAATGTAGGGGGGTGGTTTGTCCTAGGGGGGTCTATACTAATGTGGGGGGGTGGTTTGTCCTGGGGGTCTGTACTAATGGAGGGGGGGTGGTTTGTCTGGGGGGGTCTGTACTCATGGAAGGGGGCAGGTGGTTTGTCGCGGGGGTCTGTACTAATAGAGGGGGGTGGTTTGTTCTGGGGGGTCTGTACTAATGTAGAGAGGGTGGTTTGTCCTGAGGGGGGTCTGTACTAATGGAGGGGGGTGGTTTGTCCTGAGGGGGGTCTGCACTAATGTAGTGGGGGTGGTTTGTCCTGGGGGAGTCTGTACTAATGGAGGAGGGTGGTTTGTGCTGAGGGGGAGTCTGTACTAATGAAGAGGGGTGGTTTGTTCTGGGGGGTCTGTACTAATGGAGGGGGGTGGTTTGTTCTGGGAGGTCTGTACTGATGGAGGGGGGTGGTTTGTTCTGGGGAGTTCTGTACTAATGGAAGGGGGGTGGTTCTGTACTAATGGAGGGGGTTGTTTTTCCTGAGGGGGGTCTGTACTAATGGAGGGAGGGTGGTTTGTCCTGAGGGGGGTCTATTCTGATAAAGGGGGATGTTTTGTCCTGGGGGGTCTATACTGAGGGAGGGGTTTATAAGTGGGGGGTCTGCACTGATGGAGGGGGGTCTATACTTAGTGGAGGGGGGACTGTACTGAGGGGCGACTATAGTTGGTGGAGGAGGTGATACCATGTTTTACCGCACTGGGTGACACTAACCCTAGTGACGCCACTGCAGCCGCGGGCTCTTGTTTCCCCTCTCCCTCTCCTCCTCGTGCACGCTGTTGTACTAGTGAGCGGCGCACTATGTTTCTTCCCCTGCCTTCACATCGGCCAGGGAAGAAAAAAAAGGAGCAAAGAAGAGGATTGTGGGAAATGTAGTCCCGAGGACTGGCAGCCCCACTGTAACACAGAAACTGCAGCCCACACAGCATGCTCAGCTGAATGGGAGAGAGAGAGCCAGGAGCCCGGGAATGCTTTCAGGGAAGTACACCCAGGACTCCAGAGAGAGAGAACTGAGGGAACACCATCAGAGAGAGAACCCCGCTGCCCTGCACCACCAGAGGGAAAGCCACACAGCCTGGTGCCATCCCTGGTGGAGAAAGGAATGGAGTCATTGCCAGAATACAGATCTGGGCTCTACCCAGCGGAGTCGCCACAGGCAATTCAGAGTGAGCTGACTCCTGATCAGAGGAACCGTTGTTGCTGTATCGCTGGGTCAGGTGAGAAGGCCGATCGGCCATTATTTACTAATGTCCATAGGAACTGCAGTCTCTGACCATCTCTTGTAACATGTCTGCAGTCTCTGACTATCTCCTGTAGTATGTCTGCAGTCTCTGACCATCTTCTGTACTATGTCTGCAGTCTCTGAACGTCTCCTGTAGTATGTCTGCAGTCTCTGACCATCTCCTGTATTATATCTCCAGTCTCTGACCATCTCCTGTCATATGTCCGCATTCTCTGACCATCTCTTGTAACATGTCCGCAGTCTCTGACCATCTCTTGTAACATGTCTGCAGTCTCTGACCATCTCTTGTAACATGTCTGCAGTCTCTGACCATCTCTTGTAACATGTTTGCAGTCTCTGATAATCTTTTGTATTATGTCTGTAGTCTCTGACCATCTCCTGTAGTATGTCTGCAGTCTCTGACCATCTCCTGTAGTATGTCTGCAGTCTCTGACCATCTCCTGTATTACAACTCCAGTCTCTGACCATCTCCTGTACTATGTCTGCAGTCTCTGACCATCTCCTGTAGTATGTCTGCAGTCTCTGACCATCTCTTGTAACATGTCTACAGTCTCTGACCATCTCCTGTACTATGATTGCAGTCTCTGACCATCTCCTTTACTATGATTGCAGTCTCTGACCGTCTCTTGTATCATGTCTGCAGTCTCTGACCATCTCCTGTACTATGTCTGGGAGCTCTTTCTAACAGATTCTCTAACAGAAGCCCTCTCTGTGTGCATCAGAGAGACTCCCCACCAGGTCTCATTAGTGTACGCTCTTTCTGTATTTTCTTTATTTTTTAAAGATCATGGGAGGATCCCAGGGTAACAAAGAGTTCTTAGGGGAACATCTCTGTGTTTGAGTTGTTGCCATAGAAACATTTGTAAAGGGGAGGAGTTAGTAAGATGACCACGCCCACATGGGGCGCCAGAAATATTTCTGCACCCAGGCGCCGGTGACCCTAGGATTGGCCCTGTTTAAGGACCTCAGATCAAATTTTCTGATCCTTAATGCAAACTGTGAGCTGGACATCACAGCCTACTAGGTTACACATAAATGCCCTAAATAACATAAAAATCTTGCAAGCATGACATTCTGACTGAAAGGGAAACTTCACCTGGAGTTGTAGTTAGCAACTACAAATACTATAGCTGCTGACTTTTAAGAAACAGATACTTACTAGCCCAAGTAGTCTAGTGCTGTCTTCTGGAAGCCAATTATTCACACCGCTAAGAATTCCTGGCACCGCATGTGCACAGCTGTACAGTGAGAATGGTCCTCCATTCGCCTGGGCATGGGGAAGGGGGGCTCTCCAAGAGGACAACATTCTCACCTAGGCGAGGTTTGAGGAAGTGGGAGTGGGTACTTGTTAAGAAAAGGTACCGGTCCTCCCCTTCAAAAAAGCTGCAAATGAGTTCTAAGCTGGGGGGAGGAAGAGGATGAGCGATACTTTACTTTTTTAAAAATACACTTTAAATACATTCCATGATGATGCATTTTTTTGGTAAAAAGAACACAACAAATTTACTGGTTCAGGGTTAGAGGTGAACCCCCAGTAATTGCTACGCCTACACACCTTGATGCTACGATGGCAGGTGTTTCTATTTTTTTGTTAAATGTTTCTGGAAAAGTGATATTTTTAAATCTGCAATGCAATTTTATTAATGTGGGCCAAAATAACAACAGTGCAATTGTTAGGCCCCTTTCACACTGATGGACCAAGCGGGACTACCTGTAAGTTTTCCAGGTGGACCCGATCGGATCATCCATAGCTTTCTATGGAGCAAAAGATGTCGGCAGACACGTGTCCGCTGAAGCCTGCCGGCATCCGATCCGATCCTATCCGCTAAAAACGTCTGGCGGATCGGATGACAGTCGGATGGAAACGAACAGGCAGTCTGTTTCCATCTGACCACCCATAGAGAAGAGCGGCTGTGTCTGTGTCCACTCTGCATAGTGGAGTGGACACAGACCTGTCATCCACCTGCTCAGCGGACAGATCCTTCACTGAGCAGGCAGATCCGCTTGGCAGAATCCGCCCCGTCTGCAAGTGGCCTTAAAGTGCATCTATAGCCAAAACTTTTTATTTTTTTTAGTCTTAAATAGAGAAGATAATGAATAAAGTTTCCTGCCAGGTTATAGACCTTCAGAGTCTCCACTGGGAGATAATTAATTTCAGTTCCAGTCCTGGTGAGAGGAAATCTCTCCTAAAAAATAGAAGGGAAAATCCTCTCTCAGTCCTGGTTCACATTTGCACGATGCGTGAACCCTGAGAATCCACTGTGACTCGCAAGGGCTCTTTCACACGGGGCGGATCAGTGATGATTCGCTACGCCAATCCCCGCTGAGCAGAAAGATGACAGGTCCATCGCTGCACACTGTGCAGCGAAGGACCTGTCAGAGCGCCGCTCTCCCCTATGGGGGATCGGATGATGATGGACCGTAGTGTCCGTCGTCACCCGATCCGATCCGAAAACAGATGGAAAAGTAGGATTTTCCTCCGTTACACTTTTCGGATCGGAGCGGGTCGGATGTCAGCGGACATGTCACCGCTGACATCCGACGCTCCATAGGGATACATGTATGTCCGTTTTTCATCCGAAAACGGAAGGATGAAAAACGGACATACGGATCCCTCGTGTGAAAGAGGCCCAAGGCAGTTTACACTGCCATATGCGAACTGCTGGGAGTGTCAATACAATGTTAATAACACCCCCATATCAGTTCGCATATCGCACTGGGAACTGACAGTTGGGACAGGAATTAGATCGCATGGGTGTGAACACCCATGCGATCTGATTATGGTGTGGACCGAAAAAAAAGGTCCTGTGCGAGTTTGGTGCAAATGCGATGTGAATTCAGACATACTATCTGTATGAAATCGCATCACACGGACATCACATGTGATTTGCACTGCAGTGGGGTGCGAAACGCATGTGATCTCACACCACGCACAGGCGTAAACCGAGCCTTGGACTGTAGTCACAGAAACAAGTCCCAACTTCATGATTTTTTTCCTATTCTGGTGACGACTGTTTTTTTACTTTCAGCTCTGATGACAATAGTCAATAGGTCACATTGAGTGGGTGAATCTCTCCAGTGGGGACACGGGCAGCAATACAAACTTGACAGGGTTTCCGACCCCTCAGCATTCTATACAAAACAAAAAAGTTTTGGCTTTTGATATTTTTTAAGCAATCTTTAATATGTTACTAGTTGCTGGCAATATCCTGGCTAAAACTCTCAAACTTTATGGGGATTGCAGTAATTCACAAAAATCACTCCTCTTCTATTCATTAACTTGCCAAAATGACATTGCCAGCAGCCATGTTTGTCCTGAAAGCCAGAACAGATTGCTTGCTTAGTGCTATGTCATATAATTAATTTACTTTCACTCTAAATGCTAATTGATTTGTTTATCTACTCAGAATATTTTTCTCTTTAGAACACTACAAAAAAAAATCATGTGTCATCTAATATTTGTCAATTATAATACTTAGGAAAAAAAAGTTGCAAGAGGAAAACGATGAATAAATTAAACTGCAATTAACCTGAGACTAATGCAAGCAGTTCCTTTAAAAAAATATGGAGTCAACTTATAAAGTCTCCAGTGATTTGAATTTAATTGCCACAGGATATCACTTATCTGTTACACTGTAGCAAATGCTGACGCATTTTGCTCTGACCCTCCCTTGCCCCCGTAATTCATGGCTTTACTGCGCTATTATTATATATGTTTACATGTTCGGCTAGAATATTATTTATATTTGTAAATAAACTTATATGGCTTTTATTAAACGTGGCCAAAGCGGACAATTTAACCATCTGTCAGCTGGCCGGGGTTCAGCAAGCATGCGCCCGTAGTTTTAGCTCTAATTGTGTTTAATGGTACACTAATTATTTCAATTGGGAATAATTTTGTACAGTCAAAGTTGACTCATTTTATAAACTGGAAGATCCTCAGCTATAAATTGGCAGGTATCATCCTTCATTTCTCCTAAGCGCTGTGCCAAAGGGGAATAAGTATATGGTTGCTCTGTGACCAAATGTCATGTGCTGGGCAGAAACATTGATCCTGGCTATTAATCACTCCGCAAGCCCTCCCAGTAATCAAAGGGCACAGCTGCAGTGATATATAACCAGTGTCAGAGCAGAAAGCCCTTTACAAGACGGCATGCCTACCAGCTGATTTCCAGTATGTTCTACACCGTGCACACTAGCTAGACCAAAATGCCCAGGCTAATTAATCACCTCATCTAACTGTTCATACTATCATTAAACACCTTTATTGGCTGAATTACCAGAGGAGTCGTAGCCCCCTAATTACTTAGGTCTGAAAGCCTACTCACCTGGATACAAAATGCTGCCTATTACCTGTGGTCTAGCAGCATGCCCTCTCATTCTCTCCTCAATAAAAAGCTTACTGACCCAGCAATGAACTTGCGTCTAGGAGAAAATTGGATACGGTTGTGACTGATCTCAGAGCCGGCTCGTATCAACTGATCAAGACAGAAGCACAATGCAACAATATCAACTTGTCTAAATCTAATAATACTTAAAAGGCCCTGTGCCTAGAGATAGAAAGCACACGGCCATTCCCAACTGTGCTGACATTCTGTTATTTTTGGAACCTCCCATGCAGACACTAACAAATAAAAGTAAACGCATAACGCATAAACTGCAGAATTACTATCTGTGGACCTTGCCCCTTGACACATCACCAAGTCCTTGTACTGTACCTCTATAAGAAGGGACATAGGTTAAATATGTGTATGCTGCCTTTTACTGTTGATTAACGATTTATATACTGTTGTTGTTTTTATATAAAGCCCTGAGCAAACTGTTAGTGCTATATACTGTAAATCCTGTATAATAATAATAATAATAATAAATAATAATATGGCTACACACGTTACAATAAAAAACTATTCTAAGATACTACATGCGTGATAGGTATAAAACTATCCTAGGAAGCTACAAAGTAATTACTTTTGCAATTAAACCCTAAGGCCCCTTTTACGCGGGGTGGACTCCGTTTTGATCAGCAGGGGATCTGTCTGCTGATCCCCTGCTGATCAGAGCAGAGCAGGCAGATAACAGGTCCGTGTCCGCTCAGTTTCTGGGCAGCCGGGTGTAAATGGACTCCGCTGTCCATTTACATCGGACTACTCTTTCAATGCGATTTGCCAAGATGGAGGAGAACGGTTTCCATTTAATTTTTTTCTTTATGGGACTGGATTTGATCGGAGGTAGGCAGGTGTAAATGGACACAAGTGCGTTTACATCTGCTTGTCCATAGGGGTGAATCAGGTCTGTCTGAGAACTGACAGGCAGACGTGATCAGAATGGCTGTGTGAAAGGGGACTAAATCCGCAAAGTTGATCTAAATAAAGTGGTTCTAAAGCCTAAAGATTCATTCCATGCATTAAGGTAAAAAACAGAATCCCCCTGCCCCCCTTATACTTACCTAAACCCATTTAAAGAGGAAGTATACCTTGATGGGTGTTACTTCCTCTTTGTTTCCCTGCAAAGGTAAAGCATAATGGGCTACTATGCATCGCATATAGTAGCCCATTATGTGACACTTACCTGCAGGAGAAGCCCGCGATCTCCCCATCTTCCTCGCTAGTAGCGGGGGTCCATTCTTCACCCCTCTTCCTTCCAGGGCCGGGAACTCCGGCTTTGTGACTGGCCGGAGTCGGGTGATGGCGTGTGACGTCACTCCCGCGCACACGCGCGGGAGCCGCCTTTAACGGCATTACCCGAGCTAGAAAAGGCACAACGTGCCCTTTCTAACTCCGGCGCATGCGCAAAAGAAATCGCCCTATGGCGATTTGCAAATATCTCCTAGACCGTGTAGGTCTGGGAGATATTCCAAGCACCTACAGGTAAGCCTTAATCTAGGCTTACCTGTAGGTTAAAGTGGTTGTAAAGGGTTTACAACCACTTTAAGATCCAGCGCTGTGCATGAGAGCCGAGGCTCTTCCGTCTCTGTCCCTCCTCTCAGGGCAGATAAATAGCAGCAGGAGCCATTGGCTCCCGCTGATGTCAATCAAATGCTGTGATGAGGCAGTGGGGCAGGGCTGTGCCGCCCAGTCTGTGTCAATGAATGCAGATGAGGCGACTCGACAGCAAGCCCGCACGAGTGCCCCCATAGGAAGTGGCTTCCTATGGGGGCATTCATCGAAGAGAAGGAGCCAGGAGCACTGGTGGAGGACCCCAGAAGAAGAGGATCAGGGCTGCTCTGTGTAAGACCATTGCACATGGAGTAGGTAAGTATGACATGTTTATTATTTTATTTTACAAAAAAGGAACCTTTAATATCACTTTAAAGTCCAGTTGAACGTTCAGCTAAATACACTCCAGGTGCAACAAAACAAGTGTTACAATCCTTTTTCTAATAAACAGATTTAGGCTGTCTAGAAAAGTGTTCATATCAGCATTCTGCAGAGCAGGCCCCTTATGCCGCGTACACACGATCAGACTTTCTGGCATACTTGGTCCGGCAGACTTTCCGACGGACTTTGTCCGCCAGGTGCGCCGGACTTTAAAACGGACGGACTTGCCCACACACGACCGGACTCTCCGGTGGGCTAGGTCTGCCCGTCTTTCCGACGGACTTTCGCCGGAGTTACGGCGGACTTTCCGAATGAACGGACTTGCCCACACATGGACAAGTCCGTTCATTTTGAACATGACTCAGGTACGACGGGACTAGAAAAGGAAGTCAATCTTGCCGCTTTTATCATCGAGAATGACACCTTGCGAGCCCCGTTGCGGGTCATACCAGGCCCTTAATTCTGGTATGGATTATAAAGGGAAGCCCCTACACCGAAAAAACGGCGTGGGGTCCCCCCTACAATCCATACCAGACCCCGATCCGAGCACGCAGCCCGGCCGGTCAGGAAAGGGGTGGGGACGAGCGAGCGCCCCCCTCCTGAACCGTACCAGGCCACATGCCCTCAACATGGCGGGTGGGTGCTTTGGGGGAGGGGGGCCCTGCGGGGGCCCCCCCAAAGCACCTTGTCCCCATGTTGATGAGGACAAGGGCCTCTTCCCGACAACCCTGGCCATTGGTTGTCGGGGTCTGCGGGCGGGGGCTTATCGGAATCCGGGAGCCCCCTATAAGAGGGCCCCCAGATCCCGGACCCCTACCCATTCACCTAGGGAAAAAGTGTCAATAATAAAACACACTACACAGGTTTTTAAAATAATTTATTAAACAGCTCCGGGGGTGTCTTCCTCCGGCTTCGGGGGTCTTCCTCTGACTTCGGGGGTCTTCTTCCGGCTTCGGGGGTCCCTCCGGTTCCTCTTCTCCCGTTGTCCGGTTGGTTCTTCTCCGCTCTCTCTGGCCTCTTCTCCCGGTGTTCTAGTTCTTCTGCCGGCTCCTCCACTGTCTTCATGCCGCTCTTTTGCCAGCGGAGGTCTGGACTTCTGGGCTTCTTGTCTTCTTCCCTCTTCTCTTCTCCAGATGTTGACACGACGCTCTCTCCGGCTGGACTGCTCTCTGAGCGCTCCGTTGTGACTTATATAGGCGGAGACCCCGCCCCCTCATGCCGTCACAGTCCCTGGGCATGTTGGGACTGTGACATTTTAGGGGGTGTGGTCAACATCACCCGGTGACCAAGCCCCCTAAAACGTCACAGTCCCAGCATGCCCAGGGACTGTGAGAGAGAGAGAGCGTTGTGTCAACATCTGGAGAAGAGAAGAGGGAAGAAGACAAGAAGCCCAGAAGTCTGGACCTCCGCTGGCAAAAGAGCGGCATGAAGACAGCAGAGGAGCCGGCAGAAGAACTGGGACACGGGAGAAGAGGCCAGAGAGAGCGGAGAAGAACCAACCGGACGCCGGGAGAAGAGGAACCGGAGGGACCCCCGAAGCTGGAAGAAGACCCCCGAAGCCGGAGGAAGACCCCCCGGAGCTGTTTAATAAATTATTTTAAAAACCTGTGTAGTGTGTTTTATTATTGACACTTTTTCCCTAGGTGAATGGGTAGGGGTACCATGTACCCCATACTCATTCACATAGGGTGGGGGGCCGGGATCTGGGGGCCCTCTTATAGGGGGCTCCCAGATTCCGATAAGCCCCCCGCCCGCAGACTCCGACAACCAACGGCCAGGGTTGTCAGGAAGAGGCCCTTGTCCTCATCAACATGGGGACAAGGTGCTTTGGGGGAGGGGGGCCCCCGCAGGGCGCCCCCTCCCCCAAAGCACCCACCCCCCATGTTGAGGGCATGCGGCCTGGTACGGTTCGGGGGGGCACTCACTCGTCCCCACCCCCTTTCCTGACTGGCCAGGCTGCGTGCTCGGATCAGGGTCTAGTATGGATTTTAGGGGGGACCTCATGCCATTTTTTCAGCGTAGGGGGTTCCCTTTAAAATCCATACCAGACCTAAGGACCTGGTAGGCCCCGCGCTCGCCGCAATAGGAAAATTTGTTTTTCCTATTGTAGCGAGCGCGAAATGCAATACCCTGCCCTTGCGTCGTATATGGTCCGTTGGACCAGCATACAGATGAGCGGGCTTTCCGTCGGACCAGCACACAGACGAGCGGACTTTCCGTCAGAAACTGAGTCCGACGGAAAGATTTAAAACATGTTTCAAATCTAGGTCGGATTGTAGGTCGGAGCCTACACACGGTCGGATTGTCCGGCGGACCAAAGTATGCCGGAAAGTCCGCTCGTGTGTACGCGGCATTACTCTCAGTGTGGAAACAGTGTTCTCTCTACAGAGGTCTGCAACATCCACTGCTTAGTCAGGCCTATAGCCCTGCAAACAGCAAAGGTCCCACTTCCTGATGAATGGAGATCCCTATCCTTACCTCAGCAGGTAGCATGTTAGACCTCTGCAGAGAGACAGAGAGCAGGGGTGCTTTCTGCAGCCTTCTGGCAGGGGATTGCTCTTTCTACCCTGGCCTTTGTTGTTTTATAATGAAAATTTACTTAGATTTGGAACACCCTTTGTTTTGATGCATCAAATCATGATATGTTTTACTATACATAAATAACAGTAACCAACCAGCTAGATTGTGTGTTTTAGACAGCTGTAGTGAGCTGAAATTTAAATATTTAATATGATTGCTGCACTTTGCACACAGTCATTGCACATTGCCTTGCTTCAAAAAATAAGCCCATGTGTAAGGCCTTCAACTACAGTATACACTGGGGCACAACTACTATTATGTAATTTTATTCTAGATTCATGCCATTTGGCCATCAATGTTCACCGAACTGTGTTGGAACTGTTGAGTGGTATAGGGTGTAGTCAGGCCTGGGGGCACTCAACTTGTTAAAGAATGTTGGGCAGTTACATGAATTTAAATTGCACTACCTGCCTGTCCCGATATCATCAACCATGGCATCACTGGAAGTTTATTACCCCCCCTTGACATAATAGAAGTACTTTGAAAAATGATGTTCATGTGTACTTCAGTGTATTTGTGTTACTATTTTAAAATGCTAAGCAAAAAATGCTGCATGACTGCTTAGTTGTAGTAAGCTAATGCTTGATAGAAAGGTTGGCAAATATTTCTTCTGAGACTTGACATAGTGACAGCACACTTAACTACACCAATTGGTATGGGAAATTGAGCAGTCTCAAGGGATTGTCTGGGAAGCTGACCACAAACATTAGTCAAGTATTTGCAAACTGATATCAAAAGCAACCAACATATGATAGTCACACGGTAACTTGTTAGTCAAAGCAAAAGGAAATGGAAATTTTGGTACTTACAAACTGAACTGCAAAGAGACACAAATGCTAAGTATAAATATTAGGCATTGCCCCGATTTTATAAGAAGTGGGGCAAATAAGGGGTGGAAAGTGGCATCCAGCAATAAATGAACAAGTTAAATATATGGAAGCGGTTTTAAAGAGTTGTGTCTTAAGGATGCTTGGCCTTCTATAGCTATGGGTTGTAGCCTCCATATTTAGGAAGCATAGAATAGAACAATCAATTCATCCTCAGCTGCTATAATATTCAAAACTCTGCATGCCCCTCCAGCTCCTTGGCCAACAATATACCCTCTTTGACCTGCAATAGTACAATAAATGGCAACCTACTCTTTGTCTCCTGTCTCTGCCCTAAACGTTGGTGTATCTGCTTTTTTGGTTGCTACCTTATCTCAGCAGTGGTTGTTTGTCTTGATAAGGAGACCATACATAAAGCCATTGACCTCAGGCCTATGCATTGCATTCAAAGTCTTTAACTGTCTAAAAATGTTTAATTTTTTTTCTTTTTTAAATTGCTTTCCTTAACTATCAATCTCATATGCTAGGTAACAAGGGAGTGAATGAGTAGCTTGGTGGTTTCATTTGTTAAAAAGGGGTGTATTTTAGCCATGTTACGGAAGTGAATTCTACAAGCTTTTGACAACGATTGGATTTGGGGCTGAAAGGACAGGTCAGAGTCTACGATTACACCTAGTACCCTGGCATGAGGGGAGGGATTGATGGTTGCATTATTGATTTTGATGGAAAAGTCATGGAGGGGGGCACGGGCAGGGGGGGATATTACCAGCTCAGTTTTAGAAAGATTTCGTTTAAGGAAGTGGTGCGACATCCATGCTGATATGTCAGTTAGTAAGTTAGTAAAAAGATAGATTTGGGTGTCATCGGCGTATAGATGGCATTGGAAGTCGTTGGCGGTTATCAAGTGACCAAGGGAGGAGGTGTAAATCGAGAAGAGAAGGGGTCCAAGAACAGAGTCTTGGGGGACCCCCACAGAAAGGGGCAATGGAGAGGAGGAGACAGAGTTGTAGGTAACACTGAAGGAGCACTGTGATAGGTTGGGAGAGAACCAGCATAGAGCAGTGTCATGAAGCTTGGAATACTGAAGTATTTCTCCTTTGATTCTATTACACAGTGGGGGGTCTTCTGCCGTCTTAAGGCTAACCCCCTCTAGACGGCTCCATGGTCTGGAAGGAAGGCATTGTTCTGTGTTTGACCATTTGTTTATGTACTTTAATTACCCCCCGGGGCTTCTCTGTGTCATTACACATATCAGTCCTCCTATTCAAGCTATCGGACCAATCTCTGCTGACCCTGTTTTAAGTCCTCATTTGCATGGACAAGAGGACCTGAGTGAAGACTAAAGTGTACTTTACAATTGACCAATAGGAAAGTGGTTGTTGGGGGTGGGGTGTTCAAACTGCTGTGTATAAAAGTGTGTTGTGTGCATCAATAAAAGTGAGATTCCTGTTTGAACTTACATACAGCCTGCCTGGTGTTTGTTCTGAGCTATCACATATAACTGGATTAGAACGGCACATAGCTGTAGTTCGAATCCCGGAGCATCGGATGACCGAACCATCAGACGTTGCGATCTGCAATCTGATTCAATAGCCACAGAGGAGTGTCGGGGGAGTGGAACCGAGCGAGCAAGGGGCTCGTTACAAGCAGAATCTTGGAGGCCAAGCGAACAGAATTTATTGAGAAGGAGCAGGTGGTCAACAGTATCATAGGCCGCAGAGAGGTCAAGTAGTAGGAGTATGGAGTAGTGGCCATTGGTTTTAGCAGGTAGTAAATCTTTAGTGAGTTTTAGTAAAGCAGTTTCTGTGGAGTACTACGAGCGAAAGACAGACAGTAAGAGGTCAAGAAGGTTATTTCCACTGAGATAGGAGCTAAGATGATTGTAGACTAAGCGTTCTAGAAGTTTAGAAGTGAATGGGAACAATGAGATGGGTCTTAAGTTGTTCAGGTTGGTGGGATCCAGTGAGGACTTTTTAAGTATGGGAGTGATCTGTGTATGTTTTAGAAGGGAGGGGACGATGCCACTAGAGAGGGAGAGATTGAAGATGTAAGTAAGTGAGGGAGCATAGGATAGAAAAGGAGGGTAACCGTAGTAGTTGTGAGGGTACAGGATCCAGGACAATTGGTTAGGTGGGCATCTGAGAAAGGTATTATAACCTCTTCAGTAGTAGCCAGTTCAAAAAAGGAGAGCGTTGACTGTGCCGTTAGGCAAGGTATGTTTAGTGAGGAAGATGTATGTACAGTGAGTGAGTTAGTGGGCAAAGGGGGGTGGGGAACAAAGCAGAGAGTTAAAGGTTGAGAAGAGCCGACAGGGACTAGGTGAAAGGTATTAATAAGAGAGACCAAGTAGGCTTGTTTGACAGCATGGAGGCAAGAATTGTATTTTAGGAGGGCAGATTTATATAGGGTGAAATTCTTCAGGCATTTGGTTTAACGCCAGTCGTTCAAGAGCGCGCAATGTCTCTTGAGATTTCTAGTGTTGTCAGTTTGCCAGGGTTGTAACAGTCGGGGCCTGATTCTGCATATAGTAAGAGGAGCAAGTGTGTCCAGTGATGTTGAAAGTGAACTGTAGTAGACAGAGGTGGCCAGGTCAGGGCTGGACAGGTGAGAGATTATGTCATATATATATGGTCAGTAGCAGAATAGAGAAGAGTTAAAGTGGCGAAGGTTCCTACAAGTAATTGCAGCTTGGAGGGATGGGTGGTTGGAGGCAAGGATACAGTGAAACTGATGAGGTTGTGATCAGAGAGAAGTAAGGGGGTGTTTGTGAGGTTGCCAGGAGTGCAGAGGTGGGAGAATACAAGGTCAAGGGTATTATGTTAGTGAGTATACTCACCTTTCCTCTGCCAATGCTTCCTAGAAAAGGGTGACAATATCTTCCTATTAATGAGATCTGGGAAATATAGAGTACTTCATATCCCTCTGAGGAGAGGATTCTGGCACTGTGTGCGCTGCAGCCTCTTCACATGCCATTTGGAGTACTCATCATACCCATAGATGTCCTTAGAGGATCATGACATCACCCCCCACACCACAGAAGGTGGGGAGGGGGTTATTATAATGTTAACCCCCACGAGTTTTGTTTTTTTTCCCATTTTTTCCCACCAGCATTTCAGCAAAGAAGAGGGGTGAACAGTGGATCCTATGCTACATGCAAGGTCTCAGGATTGAGCCCACATGACTGTCCCGATATCAAGCAGCTAGGGGAAGAGGAGGAGCCAATTTTGCCAGTGGGAGACCCCAGAAAAGGAGGTTCAGGGCCGTTTTGTGCAATGCCATTGCTCAGAGCAGGTAACTATAACATGTTTATTATTTTAATAATAAAAAAAATAAGTTTTACAGTTACTTTAAAGTGGTATTTGGCTTATAATCATTAGATGTGGTGGTTGCTTTGGTTTTATTTTTTTTGATTTTTTCCCCTCCATTTTCACCTGGTAATCTGGCCAATAACATACCTCCTGTATTAGACTGCCTCCACGCTAGATGAATGAGCACAGGGGGGACTTTGCACAGTAGCATTGTTAGTCTGGGGGTAGGGGAGTGTAACATGTACTAGCAAATTAAAATACACTAACAAATTGAAGCCAAACTCCAGCTCACACATTATAGTCAGTAAAAGCACACAGTTTTTCACCTTTTTAGGATAAAAGTTTTACATGAGTAAATAAAAGCTGAATATTGTAAGCCATTGTAAGCACCTCTGTCAATGTTAAATGGTTTGCCTCATCCCTGTAAACTGATACATCTGGAAGACAGCTTGTTCTTTTGAAAAACAACAGACTTACTGGCTGACTCACCAAATGAAAATAGAAGAAAGAAAGCCTAAAAAAGGATACCAATGCAGACATCACATCTAATGCCCCGTACACACGGTCGGATTTTCCGATGGAAAATGTCCGATCGGAGCGTGTTGTCGGAAATTCCGACCGTGTGCGGGCTCCATCGGACATTTTCCATCGGATTTTCCGACACACAAAGTTGGAGAGCAGGAGATAACATTTTCCGACAACAAAATCCGTTGTCGGAAATTCCGATTGTGTGTACACAAATCCGACGGACAAAGTGCCACGCATGCTCAGAATAAATAAAGAGATGAAAGCTATTGGCCACTGCCCCGTTTATAGACCCGACGTACGTGTTTTACGTCACCGCGTTTAGAACGATCGGATTTTCCGACAACTTTGTGTGACCGTGTGTATGCAAGACAAGTTTGAGCCAACATCCGTCGGAAAATATCCTAGGATTTTGTTGTCGGAATGTCCGAACAAAGTCCGACCGTGTGTACGGGGCATAAGAATTGGTAAGCTGCAATATAATTCAAATATTTGCTTTTGGGTTTAATACCACTAAGTCTCAAAATGAAACTAATATTTCGGTTTAAGCTTCTGACCTTTTCTCTGAACAATGATGATGTATTATGACAATAATATAATCAAATTTATAAACAATACACTTTCTTGTATGCCCCCACAGAACAAGTATGTAGTGGCCTCCTGCTTCCAGTAATCAGTGTTCTTCAGTGATTGCATAAGTGCACTGCCACATGAATTACAGCTCGTGGCTCTGAAAGCGGTTGTCTATAATAAGGCTTACCTGTAGGTAAAATTAATATCTCCTAAACCTACACGGTTTAGGAGATATTCACCCTGCATGCAGCCACTGGCATCAGCGGCGCATGCGCAGTGAAGGCCTGGCGAAGGTCCGGCGTATCGTGCCAGACCTTGCCAGGACTGAGGTCCCCCGCACGCATGCACAGGAGTGACGTCATCGCGGCTCCGGCCACTCACATCACCAGAGCCGCTAACCCGGAAGAAACGCAGAGGGGAAAATGTCAGCTCCCTCGACGTTGACCAGGATGCGATACGGGGACATCATTCTAAGGTAAGTATTTCATAATGAGCTAGTATGCATACTAGCTCATTATGCCTTTACCTTACAGGTTTTTTTTTTTTTCTTTTGCAGGTATACAACCGCTTGAATACTTTGTATAGGTATGTGGAGAAAATACCTTCTTTGTATTTTCTCCTTTTTTACAGTTACGGTGCAGACATGGGCAAGCTAAGCAAAAACTGTACATCATTTTTACTGGTCTGGGCCTTTGGTGAGATGCCACAAGAGGAGCCAAATACCTGCCTTCAAAGTACTGTGAGATACAACATTGCCTTGTTATAAAACAAGGTAAATGTACACGTCCTTACTTTCAGCACAATACCCCAAAACCAAGAACTTGTTAATAGGTAGGTGGGCATAGTACAGCAAAATATTTCTTGTCCCTTTTAGCCATGTCTGTTTCCACAACTGCTGGTGTATAGCACAGATATAACAGTATAACCCACTTGCATACAGGTCTTTTGGGTGTCTTAGCTCTCATCGGTGGAAGATATGCTTTTAATGTGCCCCAGGCTTGTGAGTCCAGTGAGGCGGTGCACAAGAAATCAAAAAGCCCACCTCTAGACCAGTGTTTCTCAATTTTTATTCAGTCAAGTCACCCTTTAAAAATGATGAACAATCTCCAGGCACCCTTTAAAAATTCTGGACAGCCTTCAGTTACCCCATTCTAAAATGTTAAAATTATTCTAATAGTTTTACATAATGTAGCAACATCCACATACGTTGGACACCCAACATTAGAGGTGATTTATTCTTCCAAAGCAAACACACTTCTGTACACTGGTATTGACTAGTATTCCAATGGGAGGGCAGGGGAGGGTCAAACAAGGATGTTATGCAATTGACGGACATCCTCCATATCAACTGATGATGTCATTGGTCATTAGGATGCCAGTGTCTTGTCGAGAAAGTTCCCCCGGCGGATAAGGACCCCCCTGTACTGCGCAGGCGCAGCGCTTGCGCAGTACGAACGACTATATTACATAGTTGCATAGTAGGTGAGGTTGAAAAAAGACACAAGTCCATCAAGTCCAACCTATGTGTGATTATGTGTCAGTATTTCATTACATATCCCTGTATGTTGCGGTCATTCAGGTGCTTATCTAATAGTTTCTTGAAGCTATCAATGCTCCCTGCTGAGACCACCACCTGTGGAAGGGAATTCCACATCCTTGCCACTCTTACAGTAAAGAACCCTCTATGTAGTTTAAGGTTAAACCTCTTTTCTTCTAATTTTAATGAGTGGCCACGAGTCTTGTTAAACTCTCTTCTGCAAAAAAGTTTTATCCCTATTGTGGGGTCACCAGTACCGTATTTGTATATTGAAATCATATCCCCTCTCAAGCGTCTCTTCTCCAGAGAGAATAAGTTCAGTGCTCGCAACCTTTCCTCATAACCAATATCCTCCAGACCCTTTATTAGCTTTGTTGACCTTCTTTGTACTCGCTCCATTTCCAGTACATCCTTCCTGAGGACTGGTGCCCAGAACTGGACAGCATACTTCAGGTGCAGCCAGACCAGAGCCTTGTAGAGCGGGAGAATTATCGTTTTATCTCTGGAGTTGATCCCCTTTTTAATGCATGCCAATATTCTGTTTGCTTTGATAGCAGCACCTTGACATTGCATGCCAGTGTATAAGACTATGGAGCCGCCGAAAATAGCCGAAGCTGAAAAACTTCAATCAGCTGTACACGGCGCCTGCGCACTGGGTCCAGGTTCAAGCCCCAGCATCCAAGTGGACCTAGAGGGAGAATAAAAAAGTGTCGAGCGAAGCGAGGCCGTGCCCGAAGTGTGGCGAGCGAAGCAAACCCTCGAGGGGCCCTCTTACAGGCGCCATGTACAGCTGATTTCTATTCTATTCGGCTTCGGCTATTTCCGCCGCCTCCTACTGCGCAAGCGCTGCGCCTGCGCAGTAGAGGGGGGTCCTTATCCGCCGAAGGGAACTTTCTCGGCAGAACACCGGCAGCTAGAAGGTTGTAATGGTGCATGATGAAAACCTGTGGCTTTGTGTAACTAAAAGGCAGGCTTCATCCACACACCGGCTTGTATACAATTTTTGGGCAATTTTTAGGCATTTTGCAAAGGCATCCCTGAAGAAACCTCAAGGCACCCCATGGTGCCTGGGCAGCGTGGTTGAAAAAGGCTGCTCTAAAGTACTGTGAGATGCAACATTGCCTTCTTCTAACAGAAGTTATTCCCATGTCCTCACTTTCAGCACATTTATAGTGTGTCATTGTAACTATAAATACATGATCCATTTCATGATGACATAGACATTATTTATCAATGTGACATAAGGATTCCTTTTTGTCAGCTTTGAGTGACACCTAGACATGTGCACACTGAAATATTTTGTTTCGGAATTTCGTTTTCGTCTGAAAAATAAATTTATTTAGTTACTCCCGAAATTCGTTTTTATTTATTTAGTTTTTCGTTAAAAATTGCATTCGTCCAAAAATCCAAATTAAGGTCGAATCTGTCATTGAAGGCTTATGGTGTCTGTCGAATGTTCAAAGAAGATTCGTCGGAGCAGCTAAACTGTATGACGCCGTATAGTTTACCTGCTCCGTCGAATCTTCTTAGAACTTTCAACAGACACCATAAGCCAAAGTACGTGTGTACTTAGTTCTAGCTATTTTACTGCTCCACCTCTTTGGTTACAATCAGCCAATAACATTCATCATCATCATTATTTTTATTTATCTTTCCTCCCCTACGTCGAATCTTTCCTCCCCTACGTCGAATCTTTTCTCCCCTACGTCGAATCTTTTCTCTCTACGTCGAATCTTTTCTCTCTATGTAGAATAATCTTGGACTAATAGAGCTAAGGTTAGGCACATTCGACCACAGGTTTGATGGACACAGATTGTTATTGCCATCATCATGTCGAATCTCCTATCTATATCGAACTGTTGTAGCAATGAATAGAAAGGTTAAACTGACCCAGGAGTATAAAGTACAGCAGTCCATATGTACTGTATGTGACCAAGCTTTGGTGAACCCAGTTTCTGTACTGACAAATTTCAATTAGTGTAAGTCCAGTTTTATTTACACCACCTTTTTTGGTAATATCAGTTGCAAATAGACTGTCTGGGAAGGCATTGTACAACCATACTGTATCTAAAAAGATTGAAATCCTACAACAATGAGAATGCTTTGTATTGTGTTTGTTATAGACAGTGTATAAGATGTGTCTCTGTATTTTGTCCCCTCTCCTAATTATTTATTTCACTGACATGTATTTCAACTCCTGAGTAATTGTATAATTTATATTTTTACATTTTTTTCTGTGCAGGAGAGTGTTCCTTGAATATCCCCAACACTGCCCCCAATAAGCTGGAATAGACAGTACTAGTGGATCATGTGTCTATCTCTAAGGGCTTGTACACACTAGCCCACACACTATAACTCACTGTGTAGGGGCAATATGTTTATACAATGCATCACACTGTTTACTTCTTTTACCTTTTTTAAACTTTATTGAAATTTTTACAAAATGACATTTTATTCAACACTATGCATCTCAGCATGCTGCAGAGCATAGACATGTAGTGCAGTGTGTTGCGCTACATAAAATGCATACATACAAAGCATACATCACTGTACATGTATAGTGTGAACCGGGCACATACAGTAGAAAACAATTGTTTACCATGTGCCCTTGCATTGATCTATGCAGATCAATGCAGCTCAGTGAATATGATAAAAACAAGCCCTAAAATTATTTACAATGGTCAACTGGAAAATTATAAACATTATAAATGAATAGCTTTAGAAAATGTATCATATTAATTCCTGGCCTTTTGACAACAAAGTCATTAAAAACGTTTTTTAATGATGACTAAAAAAGGCAAGCTTCCCAGCCACTATAATTTGGCTTTTCCCAGTGGTAAATGTAATGCTATGCATACCAACAGATATAAATGTGCTAATATTCCCATATACAGGTGCATTTTTTGTGTAGTAGAGAAGCCTTCACTTCAAGCCCCAGAGACTTGTTAACATGTAAAAGAGGTAAAAGATTACAGTTAGTTGTACAGTATATGTGGTTCTGAAAAGTTGAAACTACTTATAAAACTTTGTTACTTATGCTGGTAAAGCACAGCCAATTAAAAATGAGCACCTGTCATCTCAGTGGAATAAACACAATATAGCTTAGTATAATGAAAGCTGTGGGTCCACACAAACTAGAACAGTAGCTTCTAAACAAAAAAAAAAAAGCAAAAAAAAGAATGTCACTAGGTTAATTCCTGTGCTGTACAAATGTTTTTCATATATTTAAAACAAAAAATACTGCATTTAACCACCAGAAGGCGCTAAGTATCATAAAAAATTTCTATGATACTTAGTGCCATCCAGTGGCCAAATGCAGTATTTTCTGTTTTAAATTAATGAAAAACACTCATCCAGCAGAGGAAATAGCCTAATTACAATTGTTTGTATCAATTAAAATGAGGCGCTATTCCAAAACAAAAATTATATTGGCCCTTAGCCATCACAAATCTTTGTCACAAACCTTGTTACAAAATATTAAGAACACCATATAGTGTCATACATGTGCTTATCCATATCCATATAATACTATCAAACCATCAGCAATCCTGCTAAAACGTCCAAAATATACTCCTTTGTTAAGGTGAAGTATACAAAATATGAGGTAAAAAAATATAAACTCCTAAAAGTGCAAGTTGAAAAAGCTGTTAAAATAAAAATTCCAAATCACAAGCTCATATCAATTACCATGCAATATAGTGCAAATCTGTGATCCATCCGTGACGGGACAACTGCGTGTATGGACACTATATAGTGTTCTTAATATTTTCTCACAAGGTTTCTCACAAAGATTTGTGACGTCTAAGGGCCGATAAAATTTTCGCTTTTGCAATAGCGCACCATTTTAAGTGATACAAACTTTTTGCAGTGGTCAGAGTTTACCATATTAGGGGTTGCAGTTTTTCCTTAAATTATGTACTAGGCATGAGCCGAACACCCCCCCGGTTCGGTTAGCACCAGAACATGCAAACAGACAAACAATTTGTGTGAACACACGAACACCACTAAAGTCTATGGGACACGAACAAGAAAAAACAAAAGTGTTCATTTTAAAGGTTTATATGCAAGTTATTGCCATAAAAAGTGGACCCGTACTGCCCCAGGGGACATGTATTAATGCAAAAAAAAGTTTTTAAAACTGCAGTTTTTTTAGGAGCAGTGATTTTAATATTGGTTAAAGTGAAACAATAAAAATGAAATATTCCTTTAAATATCGTGCCTGGGGGGTCCCCTTAGTCTGCCTGTAAATTAGCGCCTCTTTCCCATGTTTATAACAGTACCGCAGCAAAATTGCATTTCTAAAGGAAAAAATGTCATTTAACCACTTAAGGACCAGCCTCGTTTTGGATTTTAGGCATTTACATGTTTAAAACAGGTTTTTTTGCTAGAAAATTACTTCGAACCCCCAAACATTATATATGTTTTTTTTTTCTAACACCCTAGAGAATAAAATGGCTGTTGTTGCAATACTTTTTTTGCACCGTATTTGCGCAGCGGTCTTACAAGCGCACTTTTGTTGGAATAAAAAAATAAGACAACAGTAAAGTTAGCCCAATTTTTTTTTTATATTGTGAAATATAATGTTACGCCAAGTAAATTTATACCCATGTCACGCTTCAAAATTGCGCCCGCTCGTGGTATGGCGTCAAACTTTTACCCTCAAAAATCTCCACAGGCGACGTTTAAAAAATTCTACAGGTTGCATGTTTTGCGTTACAGAGGAGGTCTAGAGCTAGAATTATTGCTCTCACTCTACTGGTCACGGCGATACCTCACATGTGGCTTCTGCGCACGAGCTCGTCAGGACGGGGTTTTTTTTTATTTTTTTTAATTTTTATTATTCATTTTACATTATTTTATTTATTTTTACACTGTTTAAAAAAAAATTGTGTCACTTTTATTCCTATTACAAGGAATGTAAACATCCCTTGTAATAGAAAAAAGCATGACAGGACCTCTTAAATATGAGATCTAGGGTCAAAAAGACCTCAGATCTCATATTTACACTAAAATGCAATAAAAAAAAAAAAAAAAAGTCATTAAAAAAAATTACATTGAAAAAATATGCCTTTAAGAGGCGTGGGCGGAAGTGATGTTTTGAAGTCGCTTCCGCCCAGCAGTGTCATGGAGACGAGTGGGCGCCATCTTAACCTCACTCGTCTCCAGGCACAGCACGGAGTAGGACGCGATCGCCTCCGCCGCTACCACGGAGGGGTGGCCCTCTCCCGCCACCGATAAAAGTGATCTGGCGGCGAATCCGCCGCAAAGACCACTTTTATCAGAAAGCCAGCCGCCGCACGAAAACGGGGATACCGGGGTTATGGCAGCTAGCTGCTGCCATAACAATGATATCCACTGGCAAAGTTTGGACGTACATCGTCGTGCGGCAGTCCGGAAGTGGTTAAAATTGCTCGAGGCTGTAATGTATTGTAGGATCCCAGCAATATACATAAAAAATCATTGAAAATTTTTTTTTAAATGGCGTGGGGGTCCCCCCAAAATCAAGATACTGTATATATATATATATATATATATATATATATATATATATATATATATATATATATATATACACAGTGTCTCACAAAAGTGAGTACACTCCTCACATTTTTGTTAATATTTTATTATATCCTTTCATGTGACAACACTGAAGAAATGACACTTTGTTACAATGTCCAGCACTGCCTTAACCCTCTTGGGCTTGGAGTTCACCAGAGCTTCACAGGTTGCCACTGGAGTCCTCTTCCACTCCTCCATGACGACATGATGGAGCTGGTGGATGTTATAGACCTTGTGCTCCTCCACCTTCCCTTTGAGGATGCCCCACAGATGCTCAATAGGGTTTAGGTCTGGAGACATGCTTGGCCAGTCCATCATCTTTACCCTCAGCTTCCTTAGCATGGCAATGGTCATCTTGGAGGTGTGTTTGGGGTCGTTATGTTGGAATACTGCCCTGTGGCCCAGTCTCTGAAGGGAGGGGATCATGCTCTGCTTCAGTATGTCACAGTACATGTTGGCGTTCATGGTTCCCTCAATGAACTGTAGGTCCCCAGTGCCAGCAGCACTCATGCAGCCCCAGACCATGACACTCCCACCACCATGCTTGACTGTAGGCAAGACACACTTGTCTTTGTACTCCTTACCTGGTTGCTGCCACACACGCTTGACACCATCTGAACCTAATAAGTTTATCTTGGTCTCATCAGACCACAGGACATGATTCCAGTAATCCATGTCCTTAGCCTGCTTGTTTTCAGCAAACTGTTTGCAGGCTTACTTGTGCATCATCTTTAGAAGAGGCTTCCTTCTGGGATGACAGGCATGCAGACCAATTTGATGCAGTCTGCGGCGTATGGTCTGAGCACTGACAGGCTGACCCCCCACCCCTTCAACCTCTGCAGCAATGCTGGCAGCACTCATACGTCTATTTCCCAAAGACAACCTCTGGATATGACGCTGAGCATGTGCACTCAACGTCTTTGGTCAACCATGGCGAGGCCTGTTCTGAGTGGAACCTGTCCTGTTAAACCACTGTATGGTCTTGGCCACCATGCTGCAGCTCAGTTTCAGGGTCTTGGCGATCTTCTTATAGCCTAGGTCATCTTTATGTAGAGCAACAATTCTTTTTTTCAGATCCTCAAAGAGTTCTTTGCCATGAGGTGCCACGTTGAACTTCCAGTGACCAGTATGAGAGAGTGAGAGCGATAACACCAAATTTAACAAACCTGCTGCCCATTCATACCTGAGACCTTGTAACAAAGTGTCATTTCTTCAGTGTTGTCACATGAAAAGATAGAATAAAATATTTCCAAATGTGAGGGGTGTACTCACTTTTGTAAAATACTGTATATATACACTAGACTATATATATATATATATATATATATATATATATATATATATATATATCAAATACACTGCCTGCACTGACTTGAATATAGAGTCTACATTGAATATCTAGTATATGCTAAATGCAGAGTATATACGGTGGATAGAAAAAGTCTACACACCCCTGTTAAAATGTCAGGTTTCTGTGATTTAAAAAAAGGAGACGAAGATAAATCATAATCATAAATCATAAATCAGAACTTTTTCCACCTTTAATGTGACCTATAAACTGTACGACTCAATTGAAAAACAAACTGAAATCTTTTAGAGAGGGGGAAGTAAAAATAAAAAACTAAAATAATGTGGTTTCATAAGTGTGTACACCCTCTTATAACTGGGGATGTAGCTGTGTTCAGAATTAAACAATTACTTTCAAACTCATGTTAAATAGGAGTCAGTACACACCTGCCATCATTTAAACCCCAATTAACCTGATTAACCCCAAATATATTTCAGCTGTTCCAGTAGGTCTTGCCTGACATTTTCTTAGTCGCGTCTTACAGCAAAAGCCATGTTGCGCAGAGGGCTTCCAAAGCATCAGAGGGATCTCATTGTTAAAAGGTATCAGTCAGGAGAAGGGTACAAAACAATTTCCAAGGCATTAGATATACCATGGAACACAGTGAAGACAGTCATTATCAGGTGGAGAACATATGGCACAACAGTGACATTAGAAAGAACTGGACGTCCCTCCAAAATTGATGAAAAGATGAGAAGAAAACTAGTCAGGGAGGCTGCCAAGAGGCCTAGAGCAACATTAAAGGAGCTGCAGGAATATCTGGCAAGTACTGGCTGTGTGGTACATGTGACAACAATCTCCCATATTCTTCATATGTCTGTGCTATGGTGTAGAGCGGCAAGATGGAAGCCTTTTCTTATGAAGAAAAACATCCAAGCCTGGCTAAATTTTGCAAAAACACATCTGAAGTCTCCCAAAAGCATGTTGGGAAATGTGTTATGGTCTAATTAAACCAAGGTGGAACTTTTTGTCCTTAATTCCAAAAGATATGTTTGGCGCAAAAACAACACTGCACATCACCAAAAGAGCACCATACCCACAGTGAAGCATGGTGGTGGCAGCATCGTGCTTTGGGACTGTTTTTCTTCAGCTGGAACTTCATCTTTCAGCATGACAACGACCCAAAGTATACATCCAAATCAACAAAGGAATGGCCTCACCAGAAGAAAATTCAAGCTTTGGAATGGCCCAGCCAGAGCCCAGACCTGATTCCCATTGAAAATCTGTGGAGTGATCTAAAGAGGGCAGTGCACAGAAGATGCTCTCGCAATTTGACAGATTTGGAGTGTTTTTGGAAAGAAATGTGGGCAAATATTACCAAGTCAAGATGTGCCATACTGATGCCATGCATCATCATACAGCAATGTACTGCAATCTCGCAGTGCATTATGGGGCTTTCTGCGGCGCTCAGATTTCCCGCAAACGCCCCATATTATTCGCTGTCCAGCAAATGGGCGAACATTCAATGTTCATGTTGAACTTACGTTCAATTCAAACATCAAGCTCATCCCTATTGTGTACCTAATAATTGATTTTTTAACACATGACATAGCAGCGCATTAGTATTTTTACACCAACTAATTACAATTAAACAGTGTTTTTTGCCCCCAAACACATAGAACGGATATACATGGATGTTCATTAGCAAATTTCAACTTTTTTTTATAAATACAGTTTAGTGTTGTAGTCAATAAGCAGATTTGGCAGGCATGCTCAATTAAAATTGGAGGGGGTATAGAAATTAAGAAATTGATTCCATTTTATGTATGGGGGGGATAGAGATTTTTTTTTTTTAACCTGTCAGATTGACTACTCTCCTCCCCCCACATTAAAGTGATTTTAAAGAATCGTTTTTTTTTTTTTTTTGAAATAACAAACATGTCATACCTCCCTCCACTGTGCTGCTTGTCTTGCACAGAGTGGCCCCGAACATCCTCTTCTGGGGTTCCCAGGCAGCTCCTCCCCACATCAGATAACCCCCTTGGGGAAGCGTTTTCCCGAAGGGGTTACCTTGCGGGCGAGCTCCCAAGTCCAGCATTTGCATCCACAGACACAAATGCCGGACTCGCCCCCCCCCCCTGGCGTCCGCGTCATTGGATTTGATTGACAGCAGTGGGAGCCAATGGCTGCGCTGCTATCAATCTATCCAATCAAGAGCTGGGACCCTGTGGAGAGAGGGACAGCGCGTCCCCGCCGAAGAGATGAAGGGGCTCAGGTAAGTAAAACGGGGAGTCTGGGGGGCCGGTGACTGCCAGGTGTTTTTTCACCTTAATGCATAGGATGCATTAAGGTGAAAAAACACAAGGGTTTACAACCCCTTTAACATGTTCTCCTCCAGCAAGTGATCTATACACATGACCTGATCAGGTGATCATCTCATGTACAGTATCTCACAAAAGTGAGTACACCTCTCATATTTTTGTAAATGATTTATTATACCTTTTCATGTGACAACACTGAAGAAATTACACTTTGCTACAATGTAAAGTAGTGAGTGTACAGCTTGTATAACGGTGTAAATTTGCTGTCCCCTCAAAATAACTCAACACACAGCCATTAATGTCTAAACCACTGGCAACAAAAGTGAGTACACCCTTAAGTGAAAATGTCCAAATTGGGCCCAATTAGCCATTTTCCCTCCCCGGTGTCATGTGACCCATTAGTGTTACAAGGTCTCGGGTGTAAATGGAGAGCAGGTGCGTTAAAGTTGGTGTTATCGCTCTTAATCTCTCATACTGGTCACTGGAAGTTCAACATGGCACCTCATTGCAAAGAACTCTCTGAGATCTGAAAAAAGAATTGTTGCTCTAAATAAGGATGGCCTAGGCTATAAGAAGATTGCCAAGACCCTGAAACTGAGCTGCAGCACGGTGGCCGAGACCATGCAGCGGTTTAACAGGACATGTTCCACTCAGAACAGGACTCGCTATGGTCGACCAAAGAAGTTGAGTGCATGTGCTCAGTGTCATATCCAGAGGTTGTCTTTGGAAAATAGACATATAAGTGCTGCCAGCATTGCTGCAGAGGTTGAAGGAGTGGGGGGGTCAGCCTGTCAGTGCTCAGACCATACGCCACACACTGCATCAAATTGGTCTGCATGGCTGTCGTTCCAGAAGGAAGCCTCTTATAAAGATGATGCATAAGACAGCCCGCAGTTTTCTGAAGACAAGCAGACTAAGGATATGGATTAATGGAACCATGTCCTGTGGTCTGATGAGACCAAGATAAACTTATTAGGTTCAGATGGTGTCAAGCGTGTGTGGCGGCAACCAGGTGAGGAGTACAAAAACATGTGCGTCATGCCTACATTCAAGCATGGTAGTGGGGGTGTCATGGTCTTCGTCTGCATGAGTGCTGCCGGCACTGGGGAGCTACAGTTCATTGAGGGAACCATGAATGTCAACATGTACTGTGACATACTGAAGCAGAGCATGATCCCCTCCCTTCGGAGACTGAGCCACAGGGCAGTATTCCAACATGATAATGACCCCAAACACACTTCCAAGATGATCACTGCCTTGCTAAAGAAGCTGAGGGTATGGGTGATGGACTGGCCAAGCATGTCTCCAGACCTAAACCCTATTGAGCATCTGTGAGGCATCCTCAAACGGAAGATGGAGGAGCACGTCTCTAACATCCACCAGCTCCGTGATGTCATCATGGAGGAGTGGAAGAGGACTCCAGTGGCAACCTATGAAGCTCTGGTTAACTCCATTGCCAAGAAGGTTAAGGCAATGCTGTAAAATAATGGTGGCCACACAAAATATTGACACATTGGGCCCAATTTGGACATTTTCACTTAGGGATGTACTCACTTTTGTTGCAAGCGGTTTAGAAAAAAAATGCCTGTGTGTTGAGTTATTTTGAGGGCACAGCAAATTTACACTGTTATACAAGCTGTACACTCACTACTTTACATTGTAGCAAAGTGTCATTTCTTCATTTACAAAAATGTGAGATACTGTATATGAGTACGTTTACATGCTAATGCTCCAACCATGATGCATGAGCCTACAAAAATAACGTTCTGAAATGAAAAAAGGCTTCCAGGACACCTCAAGTGAGATGAAATCCCATGTTATATTTTAGTACTGTCTGATTTAACCAAATACATACACAGCAATTGTAAACTTAGCAAAAGAGATCTTTGTACCTGATTTTAATATTTTGCTGATTTTTTTGTTTTTTTCACACATTACCCTAAATTGATCATCAATAAACTTTGACCTGCATAAGCCTGGCTAAAGATGACTGTAGGTGACACACATTACATGCCATCTCAGCTAAATTTATCACCTGTCAAACAAGGTATTTTCCTTAATGCCTAAGGGATTTACAAATGTATCCAGTATACTTGGCTGTTAAAAGTGTCACCATTAAATCAACTTTGATGTTATTGTTTACAAAGCGGCTTTAGAACGTGTGAGTATGACAAATACGATTACATTTCAAGTAGTGCTGGCTCTAATAGGACAGTGACTTTTATTATAGTGCATAGCTAATTTCCATACCTGCCCTCGGGTTATAATATAATGTAACCACAATTTATAGTGCATGTCTAGCCAAAACTTTTTTTCTGAAGTTTTGGATTGAGTTCGGAAGCAGAATTTCTGTTGGGTTTGTATGCTGCTCAGGGTTACATTACAGATATTTCCCTTCACTTAGGCCTCATGCATACTGCAGCTGTTAAACTCATGTTTTTGTGAGTTTGGGCATTTTTTTCAACAGGGGAGTTTATGGGTTGTTGTCTGAATGCCCTAAAATCACATTCAAGAGCAGTTCTTTTGACCACAAAAAATGCTGAATGCTGAAAAAGGCGCATAAACACACTTTTATCAGCTTTCAGCGTTTTTTTTTTTTTTTTTACAATGCAGAGCTGAATATAAGTTGATGTGATTTTTCTAAAACGCCAAAAAACACTGACGCTGAAAAACACAATTAAAAAATGCTGTTAAAACAGTGTTTTTAAAGCAGCCGTTTCCTGCCAGCAATCCGACGTCCAGAAATACTTTTTTGAACGTCCTGTGTGCATGGAGCCTTACTGTCCTAGTGACAATGTTTTAACCACGCAGGAAGTGAGGGGAAATCTGCAACAGCAACTCAAACGGAAATTATTTTTTATTTTTTTTAATAGAGTGAGGGAAAGTTAGAACCCCTTCACCTTTTTATCGTCGTCTTTGTCTTTTTTGCAGATTTTCTCTTTTTTTTTTTCTAGAAAACCATTGTCGCCTTGTAAAATAAGTGTAAAAACTCTTAAGCCACGTACAAACGATCGGATTTTCCGGCGGGAAATGTGTGACGACAGGCTGTTGGCAGAAAATCTGACCGTTTGTACGCTCCATCGGACAATTGTTGTCGGATTTTCCACGGACAAATGTTGGATGGCAGGCAAATGTCTGTTGTCGTGTACAAACACGCATGCTTGGAAGCAAGGACGAGCCAGAAGCGGTCGGTCTTGTAAACTAGCATTCGTAATGCAGAATTAACATTCGTGATGTGGCAAATTATGAAATCTCGAAATGCAGCTCACAATTCTCTTCTTCTTTAATGGGATACTGATGGAGTTATTGCAAACATATTTTCAAAGGCTTTGTTTTTTTTGTTTTTTTTTGTGGTGCAAGTTATCACAAGACCATTATCCCTTAGTTTTTAAGATCAAAGATATGTTGGCATCCCTTGGTAATTTTACATTGTATTTTTTAAAATGTAACTGCCTACTCCCAAACTGTCATTTGAAGTAAAACACATAGCCAAGTATTATTCTCCACATTTTCTTTATTGTGCATTAAAAAAAGAAAACAAATAAAATTAGGCATGCTATCTGCCAATAGAACTTAACCAAAAAGTGCATTCTATGCATCCAAAAATATAGAAAATTTACCAAATCAAATCATTATTCAACCAAAAAATAAAAGCCTTATGCATGTGTCGTGCTTTTTAATATAGGGGGTCAACAATTCCAAGAGTTGGTGAAAGCAGGGGTCCATCATCCGGAGATAATTCTGAAAATCATCTGGATTATTCTCCTGGAGCTCCCGCAGCAAAGGCATATGACATAATTGATCACGATTAATAAAGCAACCAATTTTTGGTCCAAGAAATCCTCCTCCTCCTGTTCCTGGACTGGACTTGGGTCAAAGCAATAACTCCAAGGCCAATTATAAATAACACGTTATCTCCTCCGATTCCGCAACATGGCTGGTTGACGAATGGCCGTTCAGAAACGAACTGAGAAGCGTGAAATGAAAAGCGCAAATCAACACTCACCAAACTTCTACTAACACAAAATTAGCAGAAGGAGCACAAAGGGTGGCGCCTGATAATTGAACTTTCTCTTTTTTGGCTCGTAGTACATCTAGTACATCACTACGGTCATGTTTGTTGGCCGAAAATTGTGTACCGTTTGTATGCAAGACAAAATCTAGGCACACGCAAAATTCCGAGGTTTTGTCTGCGGAAAATCCAATCGTGTGTACAAGGCTTTATAGAGCCCCGGATAGCAGTAAAGCTGGATGAAAAAAAATAGGTTCCTCCATCCACACAAGCCAAGTGGATAGAGGTATTTCTCCTGCCATGACAGGCAGGACTCACCACTATCAGAATACGCAGATCAGCAGCTGCTGTTTAACAAAAGTTTTCCAACATGTCCCTTCAACAGAAGTCGGTCAAACAATTGACTTCTCTTGAGCAGGCACAACCACATACTGATTGTAGCTCGGCCGGTGCCTGCTGAACCAACCAAATTTCAATCCATCTATGGCCATCTTTAGAAAAACTTTCCAATTCTTCCCCAATTTCTTCTTCTCTTGCTCCCTCTTTTGGTCTCTTAAATATAAAGTTTGTAGCATCTTAATATATCTGTTTGACAATTAAAAAAATAATAACAAGACTGATATAAATGTATAATATACATGTAAAGCACTGTGAAATTTGTCTGTGCTATAAATTACCTATAAATACATAAATAATAAACGTTTATCTTGTCGGCAGTTTAGAGCTGTCCCGTGTCCTCTACACACTTCCTGTCTAAATTAAGGGAATCTATTTAGCCCGCCTATTTCTTATCTTGGCAATACAGAACGATGCACAATTATGTTGTGGAGATCTAAGAGTGGGAGTAGCTGAGTAGTTTAGCAAAAGACATTAGACAGGGCTGACACCACTCAGTTCACCAAAATGCTTTGTGTTGTCAACCCACAATAGGGCTTAAGTGTTCGGTGCATTTCTGGCAGATTGACAGGCTTTTAACTCCTTGCCACTGGCATAAGCTAGTCATAATGATTGGAGACTGGTATTCACTTGGCTGCACACTGATGACAAAATTGTTTGCCTATCTTACCAGTTACCGATCATCAGTAGTTTACTATGAGGTGTCAGTAACAGCTTGGTCACAGTTCTGGGGGATTCATCCCAGAACAACACAACAGATGCATTTATGCAATGGCTGGGCATTAAAACCCACTCGCCATTCTGCCACATACACTCACCGGCCACGTTATTAGGTACACCTGTTCAATTGCTTGGTAACAGCCAATCACATTGCAGCAACTCAATGCATTTAAGCATCTAGACATGGTGAAGACGACTTGCTGAAGTTCAAACAAGCATCAGAATGGGGAAGGGGGAGATTTAAGTGACTTGGAACGTGGTATAGTTGTTGGTGCCAGACGGGCTGATCTCCTGGAATTTTCACTCACAACCATCTCTAGGGTTTACAGAGAATGGTCCGAAAAAGAGAAAATATCCAGTGAGCAGCAGTTGTGTAGACGAGTGGTTTGAGATGATAGAAAGGCAACAGTATCTCAAATAGGTACTCGTTACAAACAAGGTATCCAGAATACCATCTCTGAACGTACAACACATTGAACCTTGAAGCAGATGGGCTTCAGCAGCAGAAGAGCACACCAGTGCCACTCCTGTCAACTAAAAACAAGATACTGAGGCTATAATTAGCACAAGCTCACCAAAATTGGACAATAGAAGATTGGGAAAATGTTGCCTGGTCTGATGAGTCTCAATTTCAGCTGTGACATTCAGATGGTAGGGATAGAATTTGGCACAAATAATATGAAAGCATGGATCCATCCTGCCTTGTAATAAAGGTTCAGGCTGGTGGTGTAATGGTGTGGGGGATATTTTCTTGGCACACTTTGGGTTCCTTTGTACCAATTGAGCATCCTTTAAATGCCACGTCCTACCTTAGTATTGTTAATGACCATGTCCATCCCTTTAGGACTACAGTGTACCCATCTTCTGATGGCTACTTCCAGCAGGATAATGTACCATGTCACAAAGCTCAAATCATCTCACCACTGGTTTCTTGAATATGACAATGAGGTCACTCTATTCCAATGCACTCCAATGGCCTCCACAGTCACCAGATCTCAATCCAATAGAGCACCTTTGGGACGTGGTCAGTGGCGGTGTGTCCATAAGGGAGCACGGGCGCCGCCCCCTCTCTCCAGCCACCCGTCTAGCACCAATAGATAGATTCATGCAATGCAGGCCATAGATTAATTGATGCAATGCATCAATCTATCTATGGCCTCCGCTGCCACCCCCTTTTCAGGCGCCCGGCCCCTTTTCGGGCACAGGGCGCCTGAATTACAGCAGCGAGGGGTGGTATTGAAGCACCTGATTAGAGCCATAGGCTCTAATAGGCATCAAAAAACGTGACCTGCGAGCGCCCAGCATGGCTTTAGAACATGGTCACTCAGCTGTGTTAGAAAAGCAATTGAATATTCGCTTTCCTAAAACTAAACCGCCTCTCCACCAATCAGGTGCTCGAATCTGTTACCCGTCACCTGATTGGCTGAAACGACAGTCGCTGTGATTCGACGCTAGGCGTCCAATCATAGCATAGGACAGGAAGAGAGGATGGGAGAAGACATCGAGGAGCTGTCCCACCGAGATAGGTACAGTGGGGACTGAAAGTATTCAGACCCACTTACATTTTTCACTCTTTGTTATATTGCAGCCATTTGCTAAAATCATTTAAATTCATTTTTTTCCTCATTAATGTACACACAGCACCCCGTATTGACAGAAAAACACAGAATTGTTGACATTTTTGCAGATTTATTAAAAAAAAAGAAACTGAAATATCACATGGTCCTAAGTATTCAGACCCTTTGCTGTGACACTCATATATTTAACTCAGGTGCTGTCCATTTCTTCTGATCATCCTTAAGATGGTTCTACACCTTCATTTGAGTCCAGCTGTGTTTGATTATACTGATTGGACTTGAATAGGAAAGCCACACACCTGTCTATATAAGACCTTAAAGCTCATAGTGCATGTCAGAGCAAATGAGAATCATGAGATCAAAAGAACTGCCTGAAGAGCTCAGAGACAGAATTGTGGCAATACAAAGATCTGGCCAAGGTTACAAAAAAATTCTGCTGCACTTAAGGTTCCTAAGAGCACAGTGGCCCCCATAATCCTTTGGGACGACCAGAAACCTTCCTAGAGCTGGCCGTCCGGCCAAACTGAGCTAGTGGGGGAGAAGAGCCTTGGTGAGATAGGTAAAGAAGAACCCAAAGATCACTGTGGCTGAGCTCCAGAGATGCAGTCGGGAGAAAGTTGTAGAAAGTCAACCATCACTGCAGCCCTCCACTAGTCAGGGCTTTATGGCAGAGTGGCCCGACGGAAGCCTCTCCTCAGTGCAAGACACATGAAAGCCCGCATGGAGTTTGCTAAAAAACACCTGAAGGACTCCAAGATGGTGAGAAATAAGATTCTTTGGTCTGATGAGACCAAGATAGAACTTTTTGGCCTTAATTCTAAGCGGTATGTTTGAAGAAAACCAGGCACTGCTCATCACTAGGGATGAACCGAACACCCCCCGGTTCGGTTCGCAGCAGAACTTGCGAACAGGCAAAAAATTAGTTCGAACACGCGAACACCGTTAAAGTCTATGAGGCACAAACATGAATAATGAAAAGTGCTAATTTTTAAGGCTTATATGCAAGTTATTGTCATAAAAAGTGTTTGGGGATCTGGGTCCTGCCCCAGGGGACATGTATCAATGCAAAAAGAATTTTTAAAAATGAATGAATTCCCCGTGCGTCAGAGGAGGGCGGGGTCACCGGGTGGCCCCGCCCTCCGTTATATAAGAAGTGTCAGAAGAAGCCAAACGTCACACGACTGAAGACTCCCACTGAGGCGGATCGAGCGGACGGAGTGGAGAAGAAGCCTGGAGGAAGATGCGGGACGAGAAGAGCGAAGGAAGAAGAAGAACACCGAAAGAACACTAGAAGAAAGAAGATGGAAGAAGAAACCGAAAGAAGAAGATATTAATAAAGGACTTGTCAAAAAACGTCTCTTGTGTTTTTTAAACTTTTTGACTTTTTTTGTGAAATGGTAGGGGTACATTTGTACCCCATTACCAATTCACACGGGAGGCAGGATCTGGGGGTCCCCTTGTTAAAGGGGGCTTCCAGATTCCGATAAGCCCCCCGCCCACAGACCCTTACAACCACTGGCCAAGGGTTGTGGGGATGAGGCCCTTCTCCCCATCAACATGGGGACAAGGTGCTTTGGGGGGCTACCTCAAAGCACCCTCCCAATGTTGAGGGCATGTGGCCTGGTACGGTTCAGGAGGGGGGCCGCTCTCTCATCCCCCCTCTTTTCCTGTGGCCTGCCAGGTTGCATGCTCAGATAAGGGTCTGGTATGGATTTTTGGGGGGACCCCCACACCATTTTTTTTTTTAAATTTTGGTGCGGGGTTCCCCTTAAAATCCATACCAGACCTGAAGGGTCTGGTATGGATTTTGAGGGGGACCCCACGCCATTTTTTTTTTACATTTTGGCGTGGGTTTCCCCTTAATATCCATACCAGACCTGAAGGGCCTGGTATGGAATTTAGGAGGACCCCCATGCCATTTTTAAAAAAAACTTTGGTCCTGGGTTCCCCTGTGGGGAAATTCAATGCCATTTTTATCAATGAACTGTTATGTGTATTGTCGGACCGACAATTCATTATAGCCCCGAATAGTTTTAAATGATTTTTTTTCCTTTGAAATGTCATTTTGCTGTCAGACTGTTCTAAACATGGGAAACATGCTTCCCTTTACAGGCATACCATAGACACCCCCCAAGTACGAAATTCAAAGGAATATTACACTTTTATTGTTTCACTTTAAGCATTATTAAAATCAATGCTCCCGAAAAAATGGGCGTTTTTAAAAATTCTTTTTGTATTGATACATGTCCACTGGGGCAGGACCCAGGTCCCCAAACACTTTTTATGACAATACCATGCATATAAGTCTTTAAAATTAGCACTTTTGATTTCTCCCATAGACTTTTAAAGGGTGTTCCGCGGCTTTCGAATTTGCTGCGAACACCCCAAATTGTTCGCTGTTCGGCGAACTGGCGAACAGCCGATGTTCGAGTCGAACATGAGTTCGACTCGAACTCGAAGCTCATCCCTACTCATCACCTGTCCAATACAGTCCCAACAGTGAAGCATGGTGGTGGCAGCATCAGGCTGTGGGGGTGTTTCTCAGCTCAGGGACAGGACGACTGGTTGCAATCAAGGGAAAGATGAATGCGGCCAAATACAGGGATATCCTGGACGAAAACCTTCTCCAGAGTGCTCAAGACCTCAGACTGGGCCCAAAGTTTATCTTCCAACAAGACAATGACCCTAAGCACACAGCTAAAATAACGAAGGAGTGGCTTCACAACAACCCCATGACTGTTCTTGAATGGCCCTGCCAGAGCCCTGACTTAAACCCAATTGAGCATCTCTGGAGAGACCTAAAAATGGCTGTCCACCAACGTTTACCATCCAACCTGACAGAACTGGAGAGGATCTGCAAGGAGGAATGGCAGAGGATCCCTAAATCCAGGTGGGAAAAACTTGTTGCATCTTTCCCAAAAAGACTCATGGCTGTATTAGATCAAAAGGGTGTTTCTACTATAATACTGAGCAAAGGGTCTGAATACCCTCAGTTTTTCTTTTTTAATAAATCTGCAAAAATGTCAACAATTCTGTGTTTTTCTGTCAATGTGGGATGCTGTGTGTACATTAATGAGGAAAAAAATGAACTTAAATGATTTTAGCAAATGGCTGCAATATAACAAAGAGTGAAAAATTTAAGGGGGTCTGAATACTTTATGTCCCTACTGTAAGTGCAGACGGTGGGCGGGGAGCACACTGGCAGCATTTGATTTGACACAGTGGCTGCGTTTGTTGGGGCACAGTGGGAGCAATTGATGGGCACAGTGGTGGCAATTGATGGGCAAAAGTGGCTGCATATGATGGGCACAAGTGGCTGCATTTCATGAGCACAAGTGGCTGCATTTGATGGGCACAAGTGGCTGCATATGATGGGCACAGTGGCTGCATATGATTGGCACAAATGGCTGCATATGATGGGCACAATGGCAGCATATGATGGGCACAAGTGGCTGCATTTGATGGACACAGTGGCTGCGTTTGATGGGCACAATGGCTGCATATGATGGGCAGAGTGGCTGCATATGATAGACACAAGTGGCTGCATATGATGGGCACTTGTGGCTGCATATTATTGGCACAGTGGCTGCATATGATGGGCTCAGTGGCTGTGGTTGATGGGCACAATGGCTGCATATGATGGGCACAAGTGGCTGCATTTGATGGGCACAAGTGGCTGCATTTGATGGGCACAGTGGCTGCATTTGATGGGCACAAGTGGCTGCATGTGATGGGCACATGGCTGCATATGATGGGCACAATGGCTGCATATCATGGGCACAAGTGGCTGCATTTGATGGGCACAGTGGCTGCGTTTGATGGGCACAATGGCTGCATATGATGGGCACAAGTGGCTGCATTTGACGGGCACAAGTGGCTGCATTTGATGGGCACAAGTGGCTGCATATGATGGGCACAGTGACTGCATATGATGGGCACAGTGGCTGCATTTGATGGGCACAGTGGCTGCATATGATGGACACAGTGGCTGCATTTGATGGGCACAGTGGCTGCAAATGATGGGCACAAGTGACTGCATATGATGGGCACAAGTGACTGCATATGATGGGCACACGTGGCTGCAAATGATGGGCACAGTGGCTGTGTTTGATGGGCACAGTGGCTGCAATTGATGGGCACAATGGCTGCAATTGATGGGCACAGTGAGACTGCAATTGATAGGGGGGGTGTTGCAGTATTTTTTAGTTTGTTAGCGCCCCCCAAAAATTTTGAGCACCAGCTGCCACTGGATGTGGTGGAACAGGAGATCATAGATGTGCAGCCGACAAATCTGCAGCAACTGCATGGTATTGTCATGTCAATATGGACCAAAATCTCTGAAGTGTATTTCCAACACCTTGTTGAATCTATGCCACTAGGAATTGAGGCAGTTCTGAATGCAAAAGGGGGTCCAACCCGGTACTAGCAAGGTGTATCTAATAAATTGGCTGGTGAGTGTATATGCGCAATGCTGTCATAAAGTGATAAAACCCAGGGAAACATTTATGTGTTCCATAGATGGACTAAATATCTTTTTTTTTTTTTTTTTGCCTTGACATGCTAAAAGTTTTATATCAGGATTGTGGAAAATGACAAATCTTACGCCTTGTAGAGGAGGAATGGAGCTGGCAACAATGGTGCATAATTCAAGAAGAATGAAATACACAATACATATGGCTGGTGTCCACAGTCATCAGTTAGCTGGTATAGGAATTCTCTAAGCTACATGGGAAAATAAATAAATCTATCCAATTATCTCTGTTTATTTTTAAATTAATCAGTTTATGGTGTTCATATGCTCCTGAGATATGAAAATTGAACCAATGCAACCCATTGTTATGATGCTCATGAGAACCAACTGATGGGCAGCTGCTTGTTTTATCGATGACATGTTTAAGAGTTTCAATGATACCAGAATCTTGAGAGACACAAAACTGACCAAAAATGTGACAATGGAAGGAAAAAAAAAGGGAATTGCTGTAGAACTTTTTATGAATTCCTGTTTGTTCTGTCATTCTCTACTTTCCTCATTATGTCCGTAGATTTAGACATGCATCAGTCACCTGAGATAGGTGTGAATTAACAAATCTTTAAAGAGCTAATGAAGTATTTCAGGACTCTTTTGTGTCTTACAGACAACAAATCAGCACAAGCATGTGTATTTAAAGGGTGGGAGACCAGAAGAGCATTTGTACAAATTCTTTTCATATTGTGCTCCGGATACTTTGTTTTAACAAACCTCAAAAAGCAAACATGATTCAGAGCACATTTCATCACTGTCTACCTGAAAGAGAAATCCCTCCATGTCACCAAACAGGTTTTTTTTTTCTTTTTTTTTGCGTAGGGGTCTATCTAGATGTATTTATATAAACTCACAATATCCCGTATAAATACCACACCAATTCAAAAGTGGATGCTAGGCAATCCATCAGACAATCTCTAACAAATAGCAAACTATTGCTATTGTTTTACTCTAGGAAGAAAGTGGGGGCCAGCAGGGAAGAAGAAGAAGAAAAATGACCTCAATATGAAATGGAAGTGAATGCACTGTTTGAAGTTCCACTGAAGTGAAGTGCTTTATAACAATTAACTGAGTTTAGAAAAAGGCAATGTCGCTGCAATCTAGGGGAAATTATATCATTAGAGGGAATGCTACATTTAACTGAAAGGGTCCTTTTGGAAGGAAAAAAAGGAGATGATCACAAAACTGGTACGTTAAATCGGTGCATATTACCAAATTAAAAGACTAAAATGGCTATATCAAGTTCCTTAGAATACATCAACAAAATGAAAGCATGTGCTTTCCTCGGAATATGCATTTCAGGAAGAATTATGGCCCGGAGACAATTTGTATACTTAAGAAATACTGTTCCCACTCCATTACATCATTTGTAGTGCTACTTAAACCAACATATTTATTTAGCTATCTTCTGTACTGGTGCATTTTTTAATGTTAGGCCATTAGTCAAAGATCCTTTTTTTAATTTTTTCTTCTTTAAAAAAAAAAAAAAATACACTTCAGCAAGCCAGCAAAAATTAATTATAAAGATAAATGACGGCTATTCTGTGCGGAAGCAGAAATGAGTAGGAATATTAACTGTATATGTATGACACAAATAAGCCAAGCATCTGTGGTGCACTGACTTGCTGCAGGTACAAAGCTGGCTCATATTCAACAGGTGGCATTTATTGAAAACGGAGCACAGGAATCCAATCATGTACTCATAGCAACTATATAGGTTGAGCTATATTTTAGTATGGTTTAGGAAATTATATTGTATAATGGAAACAGTATTAGATGGATACTTCTAATGATATTCCTTATATTGATTTCATTTTATTACTCACATCCTAATTTTTTTTTTCCATCTTTACATGCAGTCCAACAAAAAGTGACAGTTAAGGGGTTGAGACAAACTAAAAAACTATCAGTGAGCTTACAGTGGTGATGAACAGCTGATCGTCAGCTGTACACGGCGCCTGCGCACTACATTCTACCCTATGTCCACGTTAAAGCCCCACCATCCAAGTGGACATAGAGTTAGAATAATAATATGCCGAGTGCATCGAGGCCTTGCCCGAAGCGTGGCGAGCATAGCGAGCCCGTGAGGGGCCTGTTACAAAGTCTTTTTTATTAAAAATAGTCTTGCCATGCAGGCGCCGTGTACAGCTGACTCAGCTGTTCAGCTTCGGCTCTTTTTGGCGG
This sequence comes from Aquarana catesbeiana, assembly GCF_042186555.1. Lineage (NCBI taxonomy): Eukaryota > Metazoa > Chordata > Amphibia > Anura > Ranidae > Aquarana > Aquarana catesbeiana. Next base: position 123,238,342 of record NC_133328.1, read on the forward strand.
CTCCCTTGTTGTTCCTACTGCGCAAGCGCCGCGCCTGTGCAGTACAGGGGGGTCATTACCTGCCGAGGGGAACTTTCTCTGCAGAACACCCGCTCCCCACTACTTCTGCAATTCTTGTCCCGCAGCCTCCTAGGAGCGGGCCAAGCTGACATAACTCTTACTTAGACAAGAATTGCAGAAGTAGGAGCAGGTACATGTCAGAAAAAAAAAATAACCGAGAGTGTGGGGGGAGAAAAGCAGACCTTTCACTTTTAAGTGAAGATCTGCTTTAAAACATGATAGCTGGAGTTGGGCTTTAATTCGTTTGCTGGTCATTTAAAGTGCATGAAGAGCGCTGTCAGTAAGGAAGAGGTAAGGTCCAGGCTGAACATATTTCAGGATAACCACAGGATACTGTCGCATGCCCGCAATCTCAATCAACTGTAGCCATGGAATTCTCTGCCCTTCAGCCGCACATAACAAAGGGTGCTGGTCACATCTTTGACCTAATATGGCCATGTGATCATATCTGGTCAATGACATTGTCCAAATATGGCTAAATTAGGTCAATATTGTTACCAGCTTCCCTGCCCCTTTGTTACATGCAGTCACAAGGAAGGGAATTCCATGGCTGCAGTTGATTGGTGCAGTGGTATGTTAGCATGTGAAAGTTTCCTGTGGGATCAGCCCTAGTTGTCACCATGCTGAAGCTAGTGGAAAACCAACAGATCTACAGTGGAACACTTAAAAACTATAAATACTGTGTAATTACTGTTGACAAGCTGCATCATATACAGCCTTTTTAAGTTGGACCTTAGTTCTAATTTAAGGCATCTGACTGAATGTTATTGGTTCTGTAATGTATTTATGTCTTTAATATTTGTTTTTACCTGTCTTGAAAATTCAGAAATATATATTTTTGTTAGAGTTTCTTAGGAATTATTATTGGTTCCAATTCCCTTTTTCGGTATGTCACTTTTTCTAAATATCCCTAAATGTATAGCATAATTCATTCTGGAAATGTCGTCCCTGTAATAATTGTTATGCCACTGTACACATTGGGGGTTATTTACAAAAGACAAATCCACTTTGCACTACAAGTGCACTTGGAAGTGCAGTCGCTGTAGATCCGAGGGAGACATGCAAGGAAAATAAAAAAACAGCATTTCAGCTTGCACATGATTGGATGATAAAATCAGCAGAACTTCCCCTCATTTCAGATCTACCCCTCAGATTTACAGCGACTGCACTTCCAAGTGCACTTGTAGTGCAAAGTGGATTTGCCTTCCGTAAATAGCCCCCAATGTCTTTGGAAGATTTGTATGAAAGAAAGTTAATACTGGAATACTATATATTGAGCTTAGTGGGCATTCTAACCATCACCAGGTCCCAGGCCATCATTATCCTTTGGTTGTAAAATCAACATTGTTTTCTCAATGTTACATATAAAGCAGCAACGTCTAGGTTGGATAGATAACAAGTTTACTTTTACACTCATTAAGAGAAACCTATGATATGTAAAATTACAGAATGCAAAATGTTTATTAGAACATAACCCTCACTGCATATGGATTTACAATATGTAAACAGTTTGGGTATTTATGGAAAAAGAAATCTAAATTCAAATATTTACTATGTATTTGGAGGAAGCCATGTGTGACTCAAGTTGCAAACATAGCTCTTAGTATACAGATGCGTATATCCGAAACTGTTAATTAAAAAAACAGTCCGTCTGTGTGTAATACATACATAGAGGGTTATTTTTACGAAAGGCAAATCCACTTTGCAATTTCAAGTGCACTTTGCACTTGTAGTTTGTACTTGTAGTGCAAAGTGGATTTGCCTTTCGTAAATGACCCCCAGGGTGGTGCGTTCGTATTATGTTGCTTATGCAGAATATTAACCCATTCCTAACAGCATAAGTGAAGGCCATAATTATATACTCTTGGATAGGTCAAAAACATATTGGTATTACATTACATTCAGATGGGTTCTCTTTCAGTGATGCATTTATGGAGTACATTAGTTACCTAACGCCAGTCTTAACTGTCACTAATGTAGGTAAATTTTGCAAGGCTTTAGATTAGGCTATTAAACCTTCATCCATAAACAGTAACTTACTTTCATATTCTCTGAGCTTAAAGCTAAACTAGGCTCTGTTTGCTGGAGGTAAACTGGAGATGAGCCAAGTCAGAGATGGGTTTGAAATCTAAACAATGAAGCATGGTGTATGGTTTTCCCCTAGCCCAGCAATTGCCTTCCAGCAACTGAGTTCAGTTTATATGTTTTGTTTCTCTTAAAGTGTGATCTGGTCAAGCATAACACAATTGTATATTTAAAGGAGTTAATTTACTAAAACTGGAGAGTGCAAAATCTGGTGCAGCTGTGCATGATAGCCAAGCAGCTTGTTCAATTAAGCTTTGACAAAAAACCTGGAAGCTGATTGGTTTCTATGCAGGGCTGCACCAGATTTTGCACTCTCCAGTTTTAGTAAATCAACCCCAAAGTGTATGTAAATCATAGCATTAACTGTTCTGCTCTAGTAAATATAAGAGTGAAAGTGTTTTGCTATATATGTTCAATAAGTGCAAAAAACCTGATGATTCTGCCAGAAATCCAGTGCTGTCTTCTTTAGTCCTAGGGTGACAACGTTTCTCCTCCAAAGACAAAGTACAGTGAGTGAGCATTGTCACCCTGGGGCAAGCAATTGTTACTAGCAAGATCACTGGCTGGAAAAAAAGCAATAAAGCTTGAAAAAAGAAAACGAATGTACCACCACATCTTAGGACTCACAGGCTGCAATATATTACGTTTTTCTTCTTGGGTTTTAAATACTTTTTACAGGTCCATGTCACTGGGCTTTTGTTTGTCAACTGCAACTGTCAACTGCAGGTCTAATGTACCTGTCAATGATCTCATAAGCATCTCAAACCAATGCCATTGATATAAGACACAATTTTATATAGTTACGTATTCATTAAAAATCAGCTGCTGTAAGTACCTGTATTTGACATCTTGTTTTCCCATGTACAGCAGCACCCAAGCTGGAGAGAAGAGGCAATGCTAGTATCCATTCGGATATGCTGAATGAATATGTGCTGACAATAAAACCTTGCTGACAGGAGTAGGGAGCAGAATGAGCAGTGGTAAGTTGCGGCTGATGCTAGCTCAAGTGCAGCAGAGAAAAGTAAGGTCCCCAACCTAGCTGTATGGTCTGACAGGAATGTGTAACTCTCAGGAATCTATGGAAAGTAGTACATTCATTGGCAAGTGCAACAGCTCATGTATATGTATTCTGCTCATTTTTAGGGTGGAGCAAAAGCTAATAAAGCTGCACAATGCCATGTACCAATGCAAACATTTAAAAAAAAAACCATATAGCAGAGTAAGGGTCATTTCATGTGAATTCGAGAACTGTATTGAAGATACACAAATCCTTTCAATAACATGTTTGGGGGTGCCCTAAAGCAATATGTGGTGTTACGGAACAGTGCAATGTTCACAGACAGCCTCTGCAACAGTGTACATTTGCAGCACATATTTAAATTGTGAACATTTTTGCTTCTACAATGGGTATGGCTTACATACAGCAGAAGCATGCCAGTCTGATTCATTTAAGTTTAAAAATGCTTTTTTTTCAAATTTTAGAAGCATCACATGTTTTTCCATCAAACGGTAATAGACTCACTTTGACGGCCAGATAGAAACTGGGCAGTTGTTCACTGTGGCTGTCCCTGTTCTCTCCAATACTGTCCAATACCAATACTGTTCTGCTGCTGGCCCCCAGCAAAGGGGTTGATTGCCCAAAGAACTTTTCTATTTTTTAAAATTTTCTAACAGTTTCCTTATTGACCTTAACGTGTTCCTTTGCACTTTGATTTCCCTATGCTTTCCCTGTAACAACTTCCAATTCCCCCTTCTTTATACTAAGGGTGCTGGCTTAACTAAAAGACCTCCTCTTGGCCCTTCTAAGCTCGATATCCATAGTTCAAAGACCATGCAGCGCATTATGGTTTAAAAACAAGTTTTCTGGGTGAATCTGCTCATAAATTTGGCAGAAACAAAAATCTTGTACCCGCAGGAATTGCCTTGAACCCATGGTAGTGGCAAATCCGATCCTTGTCCCTAATTACTTTTGTTTTTATGTGACAACAAACAATTAAGTGCAACCTGTGTGAAGCCAAATGTTATTGTGGGAGTGGATAAACGTATATACTTTTTTTCAATTAAACTCACAGCCAGTATGGCAACAAATAATATAGAGTGTAAAAATCAAATAAACGTTTGTGAACCAAACACGTTTCTTTCAATATCTTATAACTATAGTACATACAGTACATTTGTCTTCTATTGTTCAAAACAGCATAATGTGAAGATCACTCCAGAAACAAAATAGTTTCCCACACTAGTGCTCTCGTGGGTGACTCAGGAGAAGTAAATTACCTTTGTGTTTGTGTAATATAAAAAACAAGGTTGCATAACAGTGGCGTAGTGGTTAGCACCTCTATCCAGCAGTACTAGGGTTGCTGGTTTAAATCCCAACTAAGACACTACCTGCGTGGATTTTGCATGTTCCTCCTGTGCTTGTGTGGGTATCCTCCCACACTCCAAAGACATGCTAATAGCTAACTTAGCTCCTGTCTAAATTGGCCCTAGTATATGTATGAATGTGAGTTAGGGACCTTAGATTGCAAGCTTCTTGAAGGCAGAGACTGATGTGAATGTACAATATATGTAAAATTAGTTACTTGTTGGCACTATAGAAGTACCTCAAACAAAAAAACAGAGAAAACTGACATCTTTGCTGCCATAGTGCAATGTGCTGGGTGTTCAGTGTGCCTCTGTACCTTTAAGGAGGGGTGGGTTCCTTCCAGGCCACCTGTCCACACTTATCTATAAAAATGCATGTGCTCCTATTGTGAAGACCCAGAAATCAGGGTTAGGGACTACAGAAAACAGGATACCTTGGCGGGGCCTGTAGCTTATGCATGTATTTGCAAATGTGTGCAGACTAAACCCCTGTTCTTATATATATATATATATATATATATATATATATATATATATATATATATATATATATTGTTAGACAGGTCAATTTGGTTGGATACTGGCTGGTTGGTAAGTTTGAGCTTGGAAATCTCCTTGTATTTTTTTGACATATGTCACCCTTCCAGTGCTCCTTGCTGCAATATACCAGTTATAGGTGGGGGCAGTGGCCACATGTTTGTATTCTATACTAGTTTTACTGCTCAATGACAAAAATATTCACCTTCTAGGGACCAGTCAACTTCTCTCCCTGCCTGTTAGCTGATAATGCCTCAACCAGTGCTTCCTGGATGGAACAGCCAGTGCATGCCTTAAAGCGGAGTTCCACCCAAAAGTGGAACTTCCGCTTATCTGATTCTCCCCCCCTCCGGTGCCACATTTGGCACCTTTCAGGGGGGAGGGGAGGTGGGTACCTGTTTTTGACAGGTACCCTGTCCCCACTTCCGTCGGACCACTCCACGGCGAGGTACATCAGCACTCCGGCCCCCTCCTCCTACCCCTGCTGCCGGGCCAGTAAGAGAGCGCAGTGCGCATGCACAGTAGGGTTCCCCTACTGGCAATTGTGGCGGCAGCACCCGACAGCAGATGGAATCATCGGCTGCGGTGCCGACATTGCTGAACTTCAGGACAGTTAAGTGTCCTATTATTAAAAGTCAGCAGCTACAGTATGTGTAGCTGCTGGCTTTTATTTTTGGAGAGGGGGGGTGGAACTCCGCTTTAACTCCATCCAATGTGTTTCATTCTGTGAACCTTGATCCCTTGAAAAATCCAATATATGAAATGCATTGGGAAGTGTTTACACAGTATATATGTTGCCATATTGGCTGGGAATTTTGAAATATATGAACATTTCAATTTGAAAAGTATATACTTTTATTCATTCCCACTATTGTATTTGGTTTCACAGAGGTTGTGCTTAATTGTTTGTTGTCACTGTTTTAGGGGGGGTTATGCACTTTATTTGAGCATCATCTCTTGGTACACAAGTTGTGTTTGTTTTTTAGCACAAATGAGCCACCGTATTATGCAGCACTGTACATCAAATATTAAAATGGTATAGATTTTAAATGTCCAAACAAAACCAGTACAAAACATGATACAGGAGTTACAGATGGCCCTGTTTGGAGAATGATTAAATCTTAAATCTCACTTTACTACAATCTTAGTTAAAAGGTTTAAGCAAACTGTACCTGGGGTTTTAAAGCATATCCAAACCCATGTACAGAAATTCAAAGGATAACTCCATTGTCGTGGGAAAAAAATAATATAGCATATACATTAGTGACACAAGTCATATTGTAGTTGAATGTTATTAAAATGTACCTTTCCTTTTCAGTCTGCAGCTTTGTAATTTTCTGTAAAATGCAATGCAATATGGCTACCTGGAGGCGTTCTGTACAGAACGCCCCCCAGAAACATAATTTCCTGCTTGTGTGATTGACTCACTGATTTTCCCAGAAGTCTACATTAAGATACAAGTCAGATATCAGGCATCCCCGGCAACAAAAATTTAATTTTTGGTGAGATACTCCTTATAGGAAATCACATCTGAAGGTATGCAGTCCCAGCAATTTTTCCTCATTAGAGCCCTGCAGGTGCAGCATCTGGGTAATAATTAAGAAACCACTCCCATTAGACCCACTCAGCACAGAGAAACAAATTGTGATTTCTTTAGAATAACAAAAGGTAGGAATCTGCAACAAAGTTTGGTAAAATCCTTGCAATGTACATAGATCACCCACAGGGAATGTTTTTTTTCTCAAAAGTGGAGTTACTCTTTAATATATTGCAGATTATCAGTCCTGTGGTATGGTGACTCCATTACTTTTTCATTTTTTTGTCATTAATTTTCACCTGGTAATCATAGTAGTAGCATACTTCCTAGGGTGACAATGCTCAAAAGCTATACTGTATCTATGGAGGAGCAGACTTTACACAATAAAATGGAATTCCAATTAAAATTAAAAATCCTGCATTATTTTTTTGAAAAAATATTATAAGCTTTTATATTAAGAATTATTTGAATTGGTAAATGTCTGATTAGAAACAACCTTCTAATCCAGACTTTCAGCAACCCTCTTATCTTTCACTGACAACGGTTGCCCTGTGCAGCCGAATGTAGTTGCTCATAGGCTCTTCCTAGTAATATTGAAAGTGCCCATTCAAAAAGCCCAGCCCCATCAATGACATCACATTCTTTTCATAAATGAGGATGCACAAGTGTCCTCATTTATGAAGAAGCTCCGACGGGGAACTTGTGATGCAGCTTCCAAAAGAAATGTCACTAACCAACACTAGACACGCCCACTGTCTGCCCTAAGAATGGAAAGGAGGGTGTATTGTAGTCATGTTACAGGAAATGAATACTGCTTAAAAATGTTACAAAAATGAGGCATAACAATTAATTTTGTATACTTTAATCATGATTGATCCTGGAGTAGTGTTTCGGTTTAAAAGCGATTCTAAAAGCTGTAGGTTTTTTACCTTCTCTGTATTAAGGTAAAAAAAAAGTCTTTGCCAGCTCACCCACCCAACCCCCCTTATACATACCTATGTATGAAAAAAAATCTACAACATCCATAGTTGGCCTTGCATATGCTACCTAAGAAGCAAAAAGATGGGAAGCAAAGATACTCTGACATGTTGGAAAACCCTTCACCACCAATCCTCCCCTTCTGTATGGATTAAAGGAACGTTTCCCCTCACTTTATGTCTACTGTCCTAAGGTGAGGAGTTTGTTGCAGATAACATGCAGTCATGTCAATAAGACAATAAATTAACATCCATCAATGTTTGGTAGAGATCAGCAACTTAAACGTCATCATGCATATGGGAAATCTCTCAGCCAGAATGAAGGGTGGTGAGGAATCTGCCTACAATTGATGAGCTCTTTCACCATTTCTCCCAATCTGATATTTACTTGTTATTCAGGTGATGTTTACATGCGAGAGGGAAGGGTCGCTCTTCTAACATGGAGAAAAGTGGATAACTGTTGATTAATTGCAGTGATTTACATCATTGCAAAATACCTCCGTGCAAGACTTTCTATGCTAACATGTATTTGATGTTCTCTCATAAACTTACATACATTTTATTGGCAAGAAATGTTCAAAATGGTTATTTGCAGAAATTATCAAGTATAAAGCCTGTAAAAAAGTTGCCTTTGTATTAATTAATATATTAATTGCCAAGCACTTCAGTTTTGGATAGTTAGTGTTTTATTAGCACTACATTTATTATAATTCACAATCCTATCATTGTCTGCTTTTGAAGTTATTTGTACCTGCAACTTAAAGTAGAACTATGGGCAAAATTGTTTCCTGGTGCCTCCATGGCAGCATATGTATGATAGTAGCCCCGCCTACTTCCGCCCACAGGACCAGTGCATAGCTATAAAAAGTTAACACCCACAACACCCAGTCCCTTTTTTGTCCTCATGGAACTCACAGCTAGTGTGTACCTGCCACCTTTGGTGGTTTTCCGCACGGGTTCAGACTCTCCTGTAAGCGCAGTCCCTGACCTTGGGACGCTAAATGCTCTGATAAGGCAGGAAGCCCCTTCTGTGGATCTTTTGGAGTGAAAAATCTGGTGCTAACTAGCCCCGCATATAGCAGTGCAGCCATGGCTTTGTTCCTCAGAAGAGCTGTCTGTGTCTGGAGCCTGCCACCTAGAAGTGAGTGGATCCATTGATCTGTGACACAGTATTTTCAAGATAAGTATACTTTCTCATTTTTTGGACTTTATCTGTTAATGGTCTCCTAAGTTGTGTGTTACATCTCCTCTCGGATGGGCTGCAGCTGCACCGTGTTCCAGTATGCATTCTAGTAGCAATTGTGGAAGAGAAAGCTAAGTGTCCACATTCAAGAGAATAATTAATTATATAGAACAGGTGAAGGGGATAGACCTCACATGGGGGCCATCTTTGGTTTGGGCAAAACCTCCCCCAGTGGCCATCTTGGAATGCTGTGAGACTACCTGGAAGCCATCTTGGAAGTGGGTAAGGTGAGAAGTTTGCCCATAGCCGCAAACCCTGCATCAAGGGCCATTTCCTGCTGCTAAAAGAGTGCATTCAGGTGCTAACTGACCTCTCCCTTGGCTAAGGAGCCCAGCCTGTCCCACTGACAGGAATATGCATGAGAGGAACACCAGAAATCCAGTAGAGATAATTCTCTTCCATACTGCAAATGTCAACACTACAGCCTGAAGTGTGTGTCAGGACCGCCTTAGAAAGGCAGACAGAAGCTCTCCAGCCCATTTTGCTTAGCCACAAGGAATTCCTGTGAATCCTGGGTGAAGCTGCATTTACAGCATACATAATGTGTCAAGCTTGCTTTAAAGAGGATGACAGAAGCTCTTCCATCCCAATATTCATACCTGCAAAGGATTGCTGTGAGCTTGGATGAAGTTGCCTTTACAAGATAGTGTGTCAAGATTGCCTTAAAGAGGTAGACAGAAGCTCTCATGCCCACTGTTTAGAGCTGCAAAGGATATCTGTGGGTCTGGGTGAAGTTACCATATCCAAGTTATTGAGAATACCTCAAGCTGCATTCCAATACTGTTACTACCAACTGCATAAAGCCTCCCTCAGCAGAGAGAAGGCCAACTTCTGGCAAGGAAGAATATAGGATAAGCTGGTACTTTATGTTCAGCCTAAGGCTTTGCCTCTGTTGGCCTTTTTCTTTAAGGTAGGCAAGTTTTTACTATGAGTGGAGAAGAACCAGAGCAGGCTCAAGGTAAGAAACCAGAGCAGGCTCAGGGTAAGAAACTTGCTACAGCATTTCCTCAGAAAAAGCTCGTCGGAAGAAGTAGCCTGCATGGCCTTCCAGGGACAGGCTCTCTTTGAGACAGTCCAGGTCAACAGCATTAGAGATGTGGCTGACGTTGAACACTTGTCATTACTAGCGGAAGAAGCCTAGAGTACAGATTGCAAGGTCTTTTTCTCCTTCCAATTATTAATAAGCGTCTTTTCTCCACTTGTGGTCTCTGCATATCCTCTGAAGGTTTTCTGGGTCAAGGTGTTTCTACCCCAATTGTGGGTGGCAAACATATTACTATCCAAAAGCCCATGGTGGCAATATCCAGTATGCATCTTAAAGCTCCATTTCCACTAGTGCGACTTGTCAGCAACCTTATGTGTCCAAAGTCGCACGACAAGTCACAGCCTATTGATTTCAATGGAACCTGTTACAATCTATGCGATTTAGGGTTGCAGCGACTTTGAAAAGGTTCCTGCGCTGCTTTGATGCAACTTTGATCCAGAGACTGTGAAGTTGGATCGGGCCTGCACTCGAGGTTGCACTCTGAATCGCGTGACATTGGGGTCGCAATAGTGGAAAGGTAGCCTTAAGGGGCTGGGTTCAGATGCAATTTTCCATAGAAAAATACATACTCTGCATTGCCTCCCTTTGCTTGGGACACTTTCTGACTTGGCAGGCATCAAAGATAATTAATGTTCCCATCCCTTAAGCAATTTCTGTGCCTTGCTTTTGGACCTATGCACAACCATTCTGGGATCCTGCTCCTTGTCTATTGGTCAGCACCTCGTGTATTAGGATGCTGGACCTAGTACTAGCCTCAATGCCTTCTTGAAATATTTTCATAGAGAGATCCTTAGATGAAGAATTATTGGTGCAGGCTCTATCAAGCAACCTGACATGGTCCTCCCAGATATTCCAGTAATTTGGATAGGTTCGGAGATCGTCGCTGAAACCGACTCACTTTGGGAATGTCTGGATGGCCCTACTCACAGCTCAGGACAGAGTGCTTTTTCTCATTGATAACTTTACACACTCTAGTCTCAGGTTCAAACTGTCTGTACCAGGAGTGATCTGGATCTCCACTTTTGTAGGAGAAGCCTAGAACTGAGGGTAGCCTTATGAAGCAATTCCTTTTCCCTGGTTTCACCCTGGGATTTTACAGGCCTCTGTTCTTCAAGGGACAAGTTAACTCAGTCTTTGGTCAGGTGATTTCCCTTTTGCTGAGACTCAGGGGTCTGGCTCTAGAGCAAGGAAGTCTTCTCTTCCTCTTTAAAGGAATTGCAATGGAAAGACACCTCAGACAGTGGACCATTCTGGGGAAGAGACCTAGACACACTTGATATCAAGGGGGCTGTTGTATATAATCTGGATCCAAGCAGACAATGTCATAAAGGTAGTATAAAATTTTCAGGTGGATTCAGAGTTTTGCAGTAGCAAAAGGCTGGATTGGTATCCTTGGCAAAAAGTCAGGCACCAGCCTTGTCAGGCATGAGTATACAGCTTGGCAGGCAGACTGCATCTGACAGCAGTGCCTAAACCTGTGAGATTGATTTCTACCCCTGGAGTTATTCCTGGAGCTGTGTCCCAGGTAGGCAACTTCAGAGGTTGACTACGGGACCCCTGAGGTCAAACTAGGGACCAGTCAGTTTTTTTTTTTCACAAAATTGTTATATTAGCAGGTTATTTCCCACACACAGCATATGCATAGCACAAATTACACCCCAAAACACATTCTACTATTCCTCGTGAATATGGCGATACTACATGTGTGAGACTTTTACATACCGTGGCCACATACAGAGGCCCAACATGCAGGGAGTGCCATCGGGCGTTCTTGGAGCATAAATTACACGTATAATTTCTTGACTACCTCTTATGCCGCGTACACACGGTCGGACTTTTCGTCTACAAAAGTCCGACAGCCTGTCCGACAGACTTCCGACGTACCTTCGGCGGACTTGCGGCAGACTTTGTTACGAACGGACTTGCCTACACACGACCACACAAAAGTCCGACGGATTCGTACGTGATGACGTACACCGGACTAAAATAAGGAAGTTCATAGCCAGTAGCCAATAGCTGCCCTAGCATGGGTTTTTGTCCGTCGGACTAGCACACAGACGAGCGGATTTCGGGGTCCGTCGTACTTACGACGTAAAGATTTGAAGCATGTTTCAAATCTAAAGTCCGTCGGATTTGAGGCTAAAAAAGTCCGTTGAAAGTCCGGAGAAGCCCACACACGATCGGATTACCAGCCAGCTTTAGTCCGTCAGCGTCCGTTGGACTTTTGTAGACGAAAAGTCCGACCGTGTGTACGCGGCATTACACTTTTGAAGGCCCTGGAGCACCAGGACAATGGAAACGCCCCAAAAATGACCCCATTTTGGAAAGAAAACAACCCAATGTATAATCTTTGAGACATAATGAGTCTTTTGAACATGTCATTTTTTTCTACAAGTTTTTGGAAAATGTGTAAAGAAAATGAAAACGCATTTTTTTTACACAACGTTGTCTATTTACACAATGTTTCTAACACACAGCATGTACATAGCAAAAATTACACCCCAAAATAGATTCTCCTACTCCTCCTGAGTACGGCGATACCACATATGTGAGACTTTTCCACAGCATGGCCACATACAGAGAACCAACATGCAGGGAGCACCGTGAGGTGTTCTAGGGGCATAAGTTTCAAATCTAATTTGACTACCTATTACACTTTTGTGAGGCACTGTAGCGGCATGGATGTGGCATGGATGATAACTGATGTGGCATGGATGAGCATGAATGGGGATGGATGATCCGTGGATGGGGATGGCTGAGCATGAATAAGTATGGCTGAGTATGGCCGGGTATGGCTGAGTACAGATAGGTATGGCTGAGTACGGATAGGTATGGCTGAGTATAGCTGGGTATAGATGGGATGGCTGGGTATGGCGGAGTATGGCTGGGTACGACTGAGTACGGCTGGGTATGGCTGAGTACAGCTGGGTACAGCTGAGGACGGCTGAGTATGGCTGGGTACAGCTGAGTATGGTTGGGTACGGCTGAGTATGGCTGGGTATGGCGGGGTACGGCTGAGTATGGCTGAGTATGGCTGGGTATGGCTGGGTATTGCTGGGTATGGCTGGGTATGGATGGGAATGGCCAATTATGGATGGGGTGGATGGGATGGCTGAGCATGGATGAATGGATGAGTATTGCTGAGGATGGATGGATGGCTGAGCATGGATGGATGGATGAGTATGCTGAGTATGGATGGATGAGTATGCTGAGTATGGATGGCTGAGCATGGATGGATGGATGAGTATGCTGAGTATGGATAGGTATTCTGAGTATGGATGGCTGAGTATGGATGGATGGATGAGTATGCTGAGTATGGATGGGTGAGTGAGTATGGATGGGTGAGTGAGTATGGATGGATGGAATGGGCACATATCAGTGCTGTGGGCACTATACATCCAGCCCACAGCGCTGCTGCCACTGATCTCTCCCCTCTCCCCTCGCACTGTACCAATAGGTACGGGGAGGGGAGAGAGGAACCAGACGTGACGCCGGTTTGTTTACAAGTGATCGTTCCGTCATTTGACGGAGCGATCATGTGGTAAACGGCCGCTATCAGTGGCCGTTTACCGTGATGCACCTGGTCCTCTGGACATGGCAGTCACAGATGTTACCGGGTACGCGCCCCAGGGGGCACGCGAGAGCGGGATTCTGTGAGGATGTCATAGTACACCCTCCCAAAGTTATCCGACCGCGCTGCAGCCGTAATTCGGCTATAGCGCGGTCGGCAAGTGGTTAATCTATTGCTAGACATGTGGCGATTCCTTATCTTGGAGTAAGCCTCAGGACTTTCTCCAAATGTGACTTTGTGGAATCTTAAGTAGTTTACTCATAGCCTTTACTTGGGGAGGTGACTGTTTAAGGCTGGTGACCTTTTCTGGCATGGAACCTTTCACAGATTTAACATAAGACAAGGTTATTAGAAAGCAGTTCTCCATTTTGCTCCGGTTAGTTTCTATCTGTCTCCTCAAGCAGGATATCCTTATTCAGTTCCTTGATCTGCATCCAGGTCATCCACAGGAAGTTTCCGTCTCTTGGTTGGATGTGGTCGGGATAGAAAGTTTATCTCTCAGTCTTTACTTTCCTCTTTTGTATTTCAAGATGGATCCTGACTGATGGTTTGATTTCTAGCTGCATCATGTCAAGTCGACTCAGCGGACCATCAAACAATTCCATGGTCTAGGGTTCAGGTTCCATCCTGTACTGACAAGATGGACTCTAATTTAGCTTTTGGCTACAGACTACAGTTTAACAGATTGGCAAGGCTGCCACCTAGGCTTCTATCCTCCCTTTCCGTGTGTTCTACCAGGGGCTTGGGGTGATTGTGGCTGAATAAATGCACTTATTGCGGGAGCATTTGGGTGCTGTCTGTTGTCCTATTTCTGTCTGTGCTGTAATTTTGGGGGGAGGCTTTGGGGGTGTGTCCCCTTGAGAAGGGAGTGTACTCCGGGGGACTGTCCTGGGGATTTGAATGTTGGTGCAGATGAGGAGGGTATTGCAGATGGTGCTCAATTTGTTTTCTACCAGGCAGACCTTCACCCTTATCTGAAGCCAGCTTCTCATATAAGAATTATTGGGAAAGCTCTTCGAGCTGCAGGAAGTTCACAGCCTTGCTGTTGTTATGGCATCAAGAGCCTGTAGGCATTTGCTTGCCTATCCCATAGTGAGATGTCAGCCAACATGGCAGGCAGGGGAGCCAATCTGGTTCACTTATTGTGCATTCTTTCAGCACTACTGATAGGCTTAGTAGTCCTCACTACACCTGTCTTTGGCAGGAAGCCAGTAGCTTACTCACTTTCTTATGATCTAATTTGCTGAAGCTTCCCACCCTGATAGCTAGTTATTGATATATCATATATCATTATATATGATTATACATGATTTAATATATCATTCCGAACCCACCCAGTTTGTTCCTAGCGATGTACAGGTAATGGGCTGTTGTGTCGGTGTTAACTTTTTATAGCTATGCACTGGTCCTATGGGCGGAAGTAAGTGGGGCTACTAGCATATGTATGTTGCCATGGATAGGCACCAGGAAAAGAAAATTACAGAAAGTAGGATACAATTTTCTGTTTTCTCTCATTTTGGATGAAACAGGTGAGGTTATAACCCCTGTCAATTTTTTTTCGCCATCTGTGTTCCATTGTGGAAATTTCCCTTCACTTCCTGTACCATAGCTAAACAGGAAGTTAGAGGAAATCCCTGCAAATTAAGGAAATCCCTTGGGGACCACCAAGTCACCAGAACTATGTGTCCCCATTGGAAGATTTCCTCTCTATTACTTTTCTGTGGACAGCCCAAAATTTGGGATTTTCTTTTACTTTCATTTTCAATGATAATGGTAAACAGGACAAATAGAGAGGATCAATCTCCATAACAGTGGAACAGACAACAATAAAAACTGACAAGTATTCTAATCCCTCTCCAATCTAAAACTAAAAAAAAAGTTTTGCCTTGCAGATTCCATACCACCATATCTAACTACATCCTGTTTTAACACTGCCATGCTATAAGAGACTGCCCTGTTAAAAGAGAGAGATGCCATGGCACCACAAGGCTGAGACATTTTATAAGACTGCCCTGTTACATGAAAGAGATATTCTTTAAAGCAGTAATGACCCTAAAAACAAAAATGTATTATTTTGCAGCTTACCAAATTCTAGATTTGCTGGCTGCGTTCGGTTTCTTTATTTTTAGACTTTTTTTTATTTACCTTAACCGCTTGCTGCCTGCTTACCATCAAATGACGGAGGAGCGGTGCGACTCTCATTCTGGGTGGACGCCATATGACGTCGCCCCAGAACAGCCACTCTCATGCGCCCCCCGGGGGCACACAGTGTGCCGATCGCATCTGCGCCATGTTCCTAGGACACAGCGTGACCCCGATCTCTGTAAAGAGCCAATGACTCGGCTCTTTAACCATGTGATCGGCTGTGTCCAATTACAGCCGTTCACATGTAAATGCAGAAGTGTCGGTAATCGACTCTTATTGCCTCACACTGACAGAGTGTGTAGTGAGGAAAGCGGATCAGTGGCATCTCCTCACAGGGAACACTCGGACAGGTAATCAGGGCACTGATCATCAGTGCCCTGATTACAATAAAGCCCCCCCCAGTGCCACCAATCAGTGCCCATCAGTGACACAAATCAGTGCCCATCAGTGACACCAATCAGTGCATATTAGTGATGTCAGTTAGTGCTGCCTTTCAGTGCCCATCATTGCCTGCTCATCAGTTCTGCCCATCAATGCCCATCAGTGCCCCCATCAGTGCCGCCCATCAAGGCCCATCAGTGCTGCCTATCCGTGCCCATCAGTGCCAACTATCCGTGCCACATATATACAAAAGGTGGGGTAAGTGGCGTTCCCTCATACGGGGGGTAATGTAAAGTTAAGGCACCCTACACAAAAGATACCAAAAAAAAAACCCTGACACTGTGTGAATATGGATATAAATAACAAATAAATAAATAAATTGTTGTACTTAAAAATTAATACCCCCTTTAAACCTTACAAAAGTGTATTATACTATATAACTTGTCACAAAATTGTATGACTGAAAGTAGCCATAAAAATATATATATAATTATAGTGCAATTGATGAAACATAATGTGTCACCTTAATTAGTAATCATGTGAAAAAATTGTATATGCATCTATGTGAACTAATTATCAAACATAGATAAATACTGTGTGTACATCTTTGAAGATTAATCGCCAAGTCCAGTGAAAATTAAAATAAAGAATAAAATATAAATCAAGTGCATCAAAAAACAACAGTCCCTGTGTATTAAAGACAATATCAAGTCCAAAAACAGAACAAAATTGGTGAGCCAAAGAATAAATGTATATAAAAATGATCCAAGTGCAAAAATCCATAATAACAATCCAATAGCAGAGGATACAAAACAGTCTGGTGACTTTTGTGCTCGAGAGTAGTCTGGTGACTTTAGTGCTCCCCCTATAGGTCCCCACTCCCCGACTCCTCATACCCCCTATCCATGCCACATATTAGTGCCCACCAGTGCTGCCTATCAGTGCCCGTCAGTGCCCATCAGTGCCGCCTATCAATGCTCATCAGTGTCGCATATCAGTGCCACCTATCATTGCCCATCAGTGCGGCATATTAGTGCCTCCTTATCAGTGCCACCTAATCAGTGCCCATAGGTGCCGCCTCATCAGTGCCCATCAGTGCAGTCTATCAGTGCCCATCAGTGCAGCCACATCAGCGCACATCAGTGAAAAAATTGTAAAAAAAACAAAAAAAACAGCAGTGATTAAATACCACCAAAAGAAAGCTCTATGTGTGTACAGAAAATAATTAAAATTCATTTGGGTACGGTGTTGTATGACCGTGCAATTGTCATTCAAAAGTGCGACAGCGCTGAAAGCTGAAAAATGGCCTGGGCAGGAAGGGGGTGAACGTGCCCTGTATTGAAGTAGTTAAATACACACATTCCATATGTAAAGCGACTGCTAAAAACTGCTGCCATGTCACAGGAGACTATGGGACATTTGATAATTTATAACATACTTGACCCGGACACAAGAAAAACACAAGTGAAGGCACTCTGCCAATTGATTAGGATGAAACCAAGGCTTGATTCCAAAGTGTCCCAAAGAGATACTGTACTGCAACCTGACCCCCAGCCTGACTCATATAACGTGTGCCACAACTACTCAAATTTGCTGGTATTTCCAAACTTCCAAAAACGTTTCTATCACAATAAGCAGACATCAATTTCCAAGCACAAAGTCCTTCCCTTCAATACGGGGAAAACAAAACTATCCTTGTTGCCTCTTTGTGACCCAAACGCATGAATCCATAGCACAGAAGTGGCAACATTTAGGCATTGCTGGTGATTTATATAACCGTATACTTTTGTACTGTGTAAATCTGTTTTTTTTTTCAGCTGCACAACTCAGATAAAGAGGACAGGGCTGTGCTTATATTTTTTCTTAAATATATACCTTAAAGCTAATCCTACAACTTTGGAAATCCCCTGAACGCATAAGTCTTGGATATCATCTGTAGGTAGTTATTTACTTTTAAAAAAGCCATTATCACCTAAGTAGGGGCTGCCCCAGAATGTTCGAAAAACTGCAGGGACCATGGTTGAATATCCCTGGTCTCAGCTCACAGGAACTTGTATACCAGAGAATATTTGTCCAAGTAGGCCATGAATGTATGACTCGTATTCAATTAAGATGGCCCTCTGAGATCTTATTCTGTGTGGGGAAGAATTATTGTTTCACTGTGAAGATGATATACTGGAGATGAGTATGATGGCATATATATAGATCTATATCTATATATCTAGATATAGATCTATATATCTATAGATAGATCTATATCTAGATCTCTCTCTCTCTCTCTCTCTCTCTCTCTCTCTCTCTCTCTCTCTCTATATATATATATATATATATATATATATATATAGATAGATAGATAGATAGATAGATAGATAGATAGATAGATAGATAGGTAGATGTACAGGTATCTCTTTGTTTTTTTTTATGCCGTACAAACTGTTATGTATTGACATGTCCTGGATTGTCAAACTTTTGGCCGTAAAATAAACATTTTTCTGATTTAAAAAAATAAAAACATACTGTAGGTTTATTGTTTTTCTGTAAATCTATTATTTTTAACCAGGTATACTTCCTAAACACCTGCAACAAAAACAGCAAGAACAACACATCATATATTAGAATCTTAACTGCTGGCATAGTAGGGAAATGGCAATGCTGGAGAAAGGAAATTGCCAATTCGCTACAAATAATTTGTTCCTAATTTTTTTAAAAAGAAAGATGTAAATTAATTTTTTTTTTCAACATAATTTTTTTTAAGTAAATTTTAAAAATTTAAATACGCATCAACTGCTTCCACCTTCTCCCTTGCAACCCTGTTATCTCCCTGTCTCTGAACTTCCCATCAAAACAGCGTGTTAATTTAGCGTGATGCCATAAAGCCATAAAAACAGCTTTTTTTTTCCCTTCCAAGCAGGATTCTGAGATGCCATAAAACGAGGCTATCACAGTCCTCCTGCCCTGTCCCTTGCTGGAAGGGTTGTAAATACCTCTATCTTCAATAAAAGAGAGACAGGTTTTCCCATCTTCCAGACTCATTTCCTGTGGGAAACATTTTGCTGTAAATCCCACTGACACATCATGTTTACATTTACATTTTCATCAGGCTTCTCTTGGCCTTCTTAGTGAAAAACTGTAACAAAGCAGCCTCAGGTTAACATCAAGTTAATCCTTTAATATTTCCAAATTATCTTTATAAATACTGTGTCAAAATAATCTGGTAATAAAAAAACAAAACGTAAAAAAAAAAAACCTGAGCATGCATGCACTTTCATTTATACTCCCTTCAAGGTTTAATATTCTTCGCCCTGCTAAAAAATGAGGCTTAACTCTGGGCCTTGTTACGTTAAGCCCCTTTTGTCCGTCAATCAACAATAACGTATTATTCCGCCATCACAAAAGAAAATCTTTTGGAGGCAGTAGAGATCTATGGGTTGTGCAAATGCAGTGGTTAGGATGTGAATACGCCTCGGTTCTAATCAAATAGCCAAATTCAGGGATGCTGCTGGCTCGGGGCTTGTAGCGAATTCCACCAGCCTCAAACTTAGAAACAGTCCTGCATTATTTGTTGCTGACCGCTGGCTGAACCCAGTCCTGATGAGCACCATTACCATTAGCTACTTCTCAGTGTATTCCATCAACCAATGGCAAGAGCGGCATGCTGCAGCCCCAGCTACAAGGAATTGATCAAACAGTGTAATGAGACTATTTCTTCACTGAGGTTATTTTAAATGAATATAAATATTTTCTTTCTACATAATTTGCTGCAAAAAGGTCACTGAACTCCCTCTGAGTCAGATGAAAAATGGGTGCACCATCTCTTTTTAAATCTTTCGAGCTGAGAAGCAAAAGAAAAAAAATAGCAAACAATCAAAAGCATTTTGTGATATGCCGTACGCATAAATCCTAATGAGCACTGATGTTGGGTAATTAAAGGTAGCTGCTGCTTTGCTACATCTTTAAATTGCAGCTTGCAAGCTGATGTGATATCTTCAAAACCTTGCGTTTGGATCTCGACACGTCAATAATAAATAAAGCCTTTGACAGCTGAATAGGCTAAGCATTAAATATGCATCATAGATACAACTGGGAAATTACAGCAGAGGGATGCGATATGAATTTAAACTTTTTTTTGTTGTTGTTTAGCATAGACCTGACATATTGTTCTCCCAATTTACGTTCACCAAATAAAAGCCATCAAAACATTTAAACAGTGGGAGATACACATTTTCTGCAATATTAGTCAGCTCCCGGGCTGGGAGAATGGTTATTACCCCATGATGATATTAATGAGGAGTAACAATACTTAATTAATATTTGGAAACCACAGAACATTTTTATTGTATACATGATGTCACGCTTGGCTTCAGAAGCATTATTTTGTGAATTGTATGTTTTTTATTTGCTTTAAGTGCACCTGCCACCTGCATCTAATGGAATTAGCCCTTTTATGTGTAAAAGCACTATTTATTTTTTAAAAGAAACCATTCACATTAGTCACGGCCCTCTACGGTTTAATGCACCAACTCATGCTAGGGCTAATTGTAAGTGGAAGACAGTTAACCTAACAGTATGTTTTTGAATTGTAGGATACCAGATTATCTGAAGGAAACTCATGGAAATGTGCAAAATATATACCGGTACATGCAAGCAAAATATGTGGTAGGAACTCAATCCAAGATCCAAGCATAGTTTAGTAAAAGCAGAACTGAACTTTCTATTTTCTTAAATGCAAACACTCTGGAAGTAAAAAAATAATGCACGCATACACTTTGCAAAGCTTTGTGCCTGGTCTATTTCTCGACAGGGCTCCAAGCTGCTGTGCAGACTTAAAGTGGTTCTAAAGAGTAAACATTTATTACCTTGATACATTCCTTGCATTAAAGGGGTTGTAAACCCTCAATTTTTTTTATTAAAATAAAATAACAAACATGCCTATACTTATCTGCTCTGTGCAATCGTTTTGCACAGAGCAGCCCCGATCCTCTTCTTCTGGGGTGCCCCGCTGGCACTTCAGGCCCCTCCTCTTCATCAGGTGCCCCCACAGAATGCCGCTTTCCCTGGGGTGCACCCGTGCGGGCTCGCTCCCGAGCCCCACTGCTGCGTCCATTGACAGAGATGGCAGGACTCAGCCCCCAGTGTCCCTGGATTTGATTGACAGCAGCAGGAGCCAATGGCTCCTGCTGCTATCAATCTATCCCATGAAGAGAGAGACAGTGGCTGGAACTGCTGCGTTTGTGCACATCGCTGGATCGGATTGGGCTTAGGTAAGAAAAAAGAGGGGGGGTCCGGGGGGAGTTGATGCACAGGTTTTTCACCTTAATGCATAGAATGCATTAAGGTGGAAAATCTTGAGGCTTTACAACCTCTTTAAGTTAAAAAATGTTTAGGCATCAGCATCCCCCCTAACCCCCTTTTATTTACCTAAGCCCTCATTCAATCCAGGGCTGTGCATGTCTGCAGCTCTTCTCTCCCCTCACTCACGGGTCTCACTGGCTTTGCTGGGGCACTGGGAGCCATTGGCTACCAGTGCTGCTAAACATAGCCAGTAACGAGGGAGCGGGGGCGGGGCCGAGTCCCACTGTCTGTGTCAACAGATGCAGCAGTGGGTCTTGAGAGCGAGCATGCAAAAGTGCCCCCGTTGGAAGCAGCTTTGCATGGGGACACTGGACCGAGAGGAGGGGCCAGGAGTGCCGGCGGGGGACCAGAGAAGAGGAGGTTCGCGGAAGCTTTGTGCAATTCCATTGCACAAAGCAGGTAAGTATAGACATGTATTTTTTTTTTTTTTTTCCATTTTTACCTTTACAATTGCTTTAAGCTATCCACACACTTATCAACATTCAGCTGGTTCAGCAGGGACAATGTGTTTGTGTATGTGCGTGTGTGTCTGTCCCTGCTCAAAGGAAGTCAAACATTAGATAATTTTCTGCAACATCTCTCAAAAGGACATGTTGGAAAATCTTTCTTGATCAGTGGCTGCAGACAATCAACTACAGCCACTGTACAGTGTATTCTGACAGCAACAGGTACAGAATACAATGTCCAGGTTGGGGAAGATTCCTCCATCCACCCCGTTTGTGTGGATGGAGGAGTCTGTTCTTTTTCTTTCAGCCCCCTGGCTGAATGAATCAAAAGCTAACAATGTATGGCCAGCTTTAGAAGTTGGACCTAAGATTCTCGCTGACCTCTTGGTTTGATCTCTGATGGCTCACAAGTCATTCCACACCCCCAACTTAGTGTTCATTATGCTCCTATATTTGCCTAAGGACCAGAGCACATCACTGCACAGAACAGTTTGGCCCTTCACAGTCACTCCTTAATAGACAGCTGCATTTAGTTAAACAAGTAACAAGTGGCTGATAAAAGTGCAGAATACAGGGAGGATTCATGTAGGGATAGAACTGCCCTGTTACATGTCCAGAAAAGAATGGGAGTATTCCCTGCAAACTTCATATTTATTTATTAGAGGTACTTATATAGCAGCATCAATTTACATATATATTGTACGTTGTTGGTCCTTGCCCTCAAGGAGCTTGGACTCTAAGGTCCCCCAACTCACATTCATACATATACTAGGGCTAATTTAGACCAGAACCAATTAACCTAAAAGCAAGTCTTTGAAATGTGGGCGGAAACCCACGCAGGCACATGGAGAGCACATTCCAGGAAGGTAATGTGGTGGTTGGGATACGTACCAACAACCCTAGTGCTGTTAGGCAGAAGTGCTAACCACTTAGCCACTGTGCTGCCCATCAGGAATGATTACATTGCTGGTAGTACTACCTTTATCACCTCCTACTAATGTTGAGGAAGTCCATGGGGATAGGCTTTGCAAAATGGCACCTGGATAACACAGATTAGCAAGTGTGTATGCATGCCTTATTTTAAGCTTTTCTGACAGCTCCTCTCTCCTCTCCCCAATTATAAATAGGTTTATAAGCCTGTTAAAAATAAAGTTAACAAAAAATACTTCAGCCCTACACTCAGTATCTTAGGGAGCCCATAAAAATGTGTATTCCTGTGGGGTTAGAGTACCCAAGTTTCCTGGGAGGCAGCAGTGAGACCTGGAAACATCACCCAATTTGGAAGCATTGTAACCGAAGACCAAGGTATACATTTATGTAAACTTTATTTTGACAGCTTTTTTTATGGGTTTTTTTTTTTTTTTTTTGGGGGGGGGGGGGTAGTTCTGCTTTTACAACCAAGCCACTGTGCTAATTTAATTCTATATAATGTATATCTATGCGACTGCAAATTTATTCTACTTCTTCATACTGATACAATAAGGCACCGTTCCTTCCGCTTACACCAGCAGTTGGGAACTATTCCTCAAGAAAAACAGACAAGCAGCGCCAATCTAAGTGCAGCAATATTGTAACATATTTAATCAAGTAGTAATGCACTTACTCGAAAACGGATAAAAGCAGGCCCATCATGGTAAATGTCAGATGGACAGCAGGGTTCCAGGCAGCGCTGTGGTGTCTTGCTCGGAGGAGCCAGAGGTTTCCGGTGTCCCGGGCTAGAGCGTACAGGGCGCAGGAGGAAGCCATCACTCAGGAAGCTATGACGTGCATGCGTTCGGAGCATGCGTGCTCCTTCATCAGGCATCAGTGCATTACTACTTAATTAAATATGTTACAACATTGCTGCACTTTGTTTGGCGCTGCTTGTCTGTTTTTCTTGTATTCCCCCCAGAGGTTCTTCTACTCTCCAGCATGTTGCCTTTCCTGTGCCAGCTATACTCCCTGTGGTAATCACCCAGGCTATGGATTGTCCTTAAAAACCCTGCACCTCTATCAGAAGTCATTCCTAACACCATTTTTTATTTATTGACTCTCTGCTGCTCATTTGTCAGAACTTTGGACTATATATTCAGGATCCTGACTTTTTAACCATTCCCTCACTACCCCAGACAACAGAGCTTTGCCTGCTGGAAATACCTTAGCGCAACAATCATTGTGTGTTTTCCAGGGAACTATTCCTCACACTGACACCAGCAATGAGGTATTCTTCTATCCACTGACACCAATTATGGGTTGCCATTCCTTCCACTGACACCAACTATGAGGCACTATTTCTTCCACTGACACCAACAGTGGGGCACTATTCCCCCCCACTGACATCAATGATGGGGTACTATTCCTTCAACTAATACCAGCTATGGGGGACTATTCCTCCTCCTTCTGACCCCACAAAACTGTCTATTTTTTTCCAGACAAACTTTATTGGAAATATGCACAATACACAATGCAAAAAGGTAGTCAAGTAGATAAACGTTTTTACAACCAAATCAAGGTCATAGCAATACTGAAGATAATAACCTGGGTTCCATGCAAATTAAATTTTACATAAATTTATATGTAATTGTAGACATATATCAGGAAATATTTAGCTAAACCAACAAAAAGATGCAGGTATCTAAATGCTAGTATCAAACATGTAAAAATACTCTCATTGTGGAATCCCGCTTAGAACCCAAGGCGTAAAGGGGAAACGTGTGAAAGAAAGGGCAGCATATAGTTACTGGAGAGGCTAGTGGTATCTCACTCCTGGAAGGGGAAGGGTGGGTTAGTCCAAGTAGTGGAGGGCTCCAATTAGCTTGGCGTCTGGGTATTAAGCACTCACTATGGTCTATAGGGTCCTCCCAACTGTAAACTCTTCCAGGAGGTGGGCTCTTTCAGCCCAAGATTGATAAAAGAAAAGGGGGGTGGGGAAAGAAAAAGGGAGGGAAAACTAAGGTCACAGTGACAGAGGGGGGGAGAATAAAGGTGATGGGATAGAGAGGGAGAGTGTGGCCATCCATGAAGGTCCTCATGGGGATTCTGCAACCCCAGCCACCCTATGTGGGATGGGTCATACAGGTAGCATCGCACAGATACAGAAGGGGTGTATATCTAACTTGCAGTATGAAATTACAAGGGAGGAGGTTTGTTCAGGTAGCAGTTGCATCGGTTGGTGTCTATGATGCCTGGGAGTCATGCTTAGTTTGACGGTAGGCATTTGCCTCCAAAAAGTAAACCCAACAAGCCCATGTTGCCGCGAACTTGGAAGAGGAATCTCTCGAATATATAAATAAGCTCCTCCGTCTCGCAATTTTCCCCAGAAAACCATTTTTGGATGATGGGTACATGGGTCATTTTTTACTCCCACTGACCAGCAAGCCTGAGACATTGTGTACCCCCACTGATGCTGGGGCATTTTCTACTCACACTCTCCACAGTCCAGCCCTTCTAAAGTCTGAGGGACAGTAAACTGGCCTTTTGTATATAAAGTTTAGAGACCTCTGATCTAGACATTAGATCAGGTTTGCACAACTACAACATGCTGTAAAAACGACTAAAACGTATTTCTGATTTTTTGTGATGGTTTAGAGAATATCTTATTTTTTTTCTCTATTTTTTATAGATCTGACATATTGTTCTCCCATTTTACATTCAGCAAATAAAAGACTTCAATAACGTTAACACAGTGGGAGATGCACATTTTGAGCAAGAATAGTCTAGTCAGGTCATTGGCTGGTAAAATGGTTATTACTTCATAATAATACTAACGAGGAGTAATAATATTTAATTAATATTTGGAGAATAGAGAAAATTCTAGCTGAGCATTGATTTTACGGTCAGCATAAGCCAAATTCTTGCATTGTGGTTTAAATGTTATAATGTAATTTGACTTAAAGTGCACCTGTCCTTTATTTCTAGTAGCACTGCTACTCTCATAGAGCACCTATCCTAGGTTTGTTGGTTTGCAATAGCCACTGCAAATATTATCCAGCCTATTTCCCCCACCTCCATGAAAGCATTAGTTAACCCATCAGAGTTCACAGTGAGAACACGGGATTGGTGGGGAGATATATTTTGATCTTTGTTGGCTCCACCAGGCCTGCCACCTACCAGTACATTTTGACATTTTGTCATAGTGATTGACTTGTGTGCCTATCAATTAGATGACTGGATCTACATTATACTTCCTACCAATAGAATTTTTTTTAATAGATTGCCACCTTGGTGTAATGACAGAGTGATTCAATAAATACTTACATTTTCAACGTATTGTTTTATTTATTACAGGTATTTATAGAACACCAATTTAGCACTTTAAATACTGTAGATCCACATCAGTCCTGGCCCTGAAGGAGCTTACAATCTATAGCACCTATCTCACAAGCATACATACACATACTAGGGCCACTTTAGACAGGAGACAATTAACTTGCCAGTATGTCTTTGGAGTGTGGGGGGAACCAGAATACCCAGAGGAAACCCACAAAAGCAGGAGGAGAATATGCAAACTCCATGCAGATAGTGACGGGATTTAACCAGGGACCCTAGAACCGAATGGCAGAAGCACCATCCACTAAGAAACTTTGAACTTGGATACAAAATCTAGCAATCTGTCCCTGAAAATGTCTAAAGAACATGTTTCTGGGGTAGTAGTACCAGTACCGATCCTCTTCTTTTCATGTCTAGGGTCCTCCCTCTCGAGCAGTGCCCCCAGAGATAGCCACTTTCTCTGGGGCATCACTGCGTGCTTGATCCCGAGCCGATGCTCTATTGTTTATAAGACACATAAAGCCACGGCTCAGCCCTGCCCCCTCGCTCTCTCCTCATTGGCTCACTGGCTATGATTGACTGCAGTGGAAGCCAGTGTGTGCCCTCTGCTATCTCAGCCAATGAGGAGAGGGAATCCCAGGACAACTGAGTCTCTCGTGAAAATCACTGGATCGAGAGGGGGCTCAGGTAAGTATTAGGAGCGGCACACAAAAAGTTTTTTACCTTCATAAAGGTAAAAAAACCTTCAGCCTTTACAACCACTTTATATTTAGGTTAAGGAGAGTTTCCTTGTTATTCCACAGGTCAAAAGATAGAGATAGTTAACACTTTTTGAATTTCCTTATTTACATTTTTTTACTTCCTATTAGGCTGAAAGCTCTTGTGACAAGTATTGTCACTCTTCACTAGTGAGAACTTAGTGGAAGAGAAGTAATTGCATACTACTGCCACTAGCAGGATACAAAATTGTCAATATGGCACGATGAGTGCAGCCTGGGCTGAGAAACTACATTGATGGAAAGTACAATGTGGTTCAAATCCTCAGGATAAATCCTATGGCTTTAGGAATCTCTGAAGAATCCAATCCAGCACACTTAACGCAGCACTTCTGAGAGACTGAAGTGATCTGTAAGCGGCAAACAGACAAAAAGATCAAAGTGCACAGACTAAGCACTTTGCTCTCTTTGTCTGTACTGACAATAGCATAAATATAATAAAAATAATGGACTGTTTTTTTACTGTGCAATAAAATATAGTGTACTTTTACAATAAAATAACATTGATAATAGTGATAAATAAAGATAAATCAATTTTTACAATGCACACCTTAAGAAATTTTGTATGGAATGTTTTTTCATTATATATTTGTGAAGTTGCATGAGTATCAATATACCTAAACTGTCCATAACAGCTAATATAAAAATATAATTATTTATCTCAGCTACTTTGTGTATCTGTATGTGAGGTCTTGTGCACAGTTGGATTGCACCTTGTACAGAACAGATGCATGGGACGTGCTCTTTCCCACAATCTGCCATCCCATGAGACCTAGAATAAGAATGGATTACTGGCCAAACTCCTAGAATCCCAGTCTCGATTGCCCTCTGTGTTAACCCTCTCAGTAGTGAGTAAGCAACTCCACAGGTTTATGTGGTCAGTAGGCCGCCACTATAAATCATTGTGCTGCCAGTGTCAGAGAACTTTACCAGGATAGCATAGCAGGAAAGCTTCTTACAGTACACATCTGTATCCAGCATTAACATCCCTGTATGATATATATTTTCCCACAAGCCTGCATCCTGCTTATTTTTATGCCCAGTGGCCCGGTAAGCTAATAATTGTATAAGACGCGTTGTTTGCACATAATTGGTTGACTGAAATTAACACATCTTAACCTTATTCACTAAGCAAAGTGAACATTTGCTTTGAAAAGCGAACTTTTTGCTTTGCTAAGTGAGCATTCTACATACCTTTAGTAAATCAACCCCGATATCTCAGTCTAATTTTTTATTTTTATTTATTATTAATTTATTATTAATTCAACAGCTATGGTAATATGCATGAACCATTAACCACTTAAGGACCAGCCTCGTTTTGGATTTTAGGTGTTTACATGTTTAAAACAGTTTTTTTTCCCTAGAAAATTACTTAGAACCCCCAAACATTATATATGGTTTTTCTTCTAATACCCAAGAGAATAAAATGGCAGTCGTTGCAATACTTTTTTTTGCACCGTATTTGCGCAGCCGTCTTAAAAGCGCACTTTTTTTGGAAAAAATTCACTTTTTTGAATAAAAAAATAAGACAACAGTAAAGTTAGCCCAATTTTTTTTTATATTGTGAAATATAATGTTACGCCAAGTAAATTGATACCCAACATGTCACGCTTGAAAATTGCGCCCGCTCGTGGAATGGCATCAAACTTTTACCCTCAAAAATCTCCATAGGCTACATAGTTACATAGTAGGTGAGGTTGAAAAAAGACACAAGTCCATCAAGTCCAACCTATGTGTGTGATTATGTGTCAGTATTACATTACATATCCCTGTATATTGCGGTCATTCAGGTGATTATCTAATAGTTTCTTGAAGCTATCAATGCTCCCCGCTGAGACCACCGCCTGTGGAAGGGAATTCCACATCCTTGCCGCTCTTACAGTAAAGAACCCTCTACGTAGTTTAAGGTTAAACCTCTTTTCTTCTAATTGTAATGAGTGGC
Source organism: Aquarana catesbeiana (assembly GCF_042186555.1). Classification (NCBI taxonomy): domain Eukaryota; kingdom Metazoa; phylum Chordata; class Amphibia; order Anura; family Ranidae; genus Aquarana; species Aquarana catesbeiana. The sequence goes on from NC_133328.1 coordinate 123,267,051, forward strand.
CACGAGTCTTATTAAACTCTCTTCTGCGAAAAAGTTTTATCCCTATTGTGGGGTCACCAGTACAGTATTTGTAAATTGAAATCATATCCCCTCTCAAGCGTCTCTTCTCCAGAGAGAATAAGTTCAGTGCTCGCAACCTTTCCTCATAACTAAGATCCTCCAGACCCTTTATTAGCTTTGTTGCCCTTCTTTGTACTCGCTCCATTTCCAGTACGTCCCTCCTGAGGACTGGTGCCCAGAACTGGACAGCATACTCCAGGTGCGGCCGGACCAGAGTCTTGTAGAGCGGGAGAATTATCGTTTTATCTCTGCAGTTGATCCCCCTTTTAATGCATGCCAATATTCTGTTTGCTTTATTAGCAGCAGCTTGGCATTGCATGCCATTGCTGAGCCTATCATCTACTAGGACCCCCAGGTCCTTTTCCATCCTAGATTCCCCCAGAGGTCCCCCCCCCCAGTGTATAGATTGCATTCATATTTTTGCCACCCAAATGCATTATTTTACATTTTTCTACATTGAACCTCATTTGCCATGTAGTCGCCCACCCCATTAATTTGTTCAGGTCTTTTTGCAAGATTTCCACATCCTGCGGAGAAGTTATTGCCCTGCTTAGCTTAGTATCGTCTGCAAATCCAGAGACTGAACTGTTTACCCCATCCTCCAGGTCGTTTATGAACAAATTAAATAGGATTGGTCCCAGCACAGAACCCTGGGGAACCCCACTACCCACCCCTGACCATTCTGAGTACTCCCCATTTATCACCACCCTCTGGACACGCCCTTGTAGCCAGTTTTCAATCCATGTACTCACCCTATGGTCCATGCCAACGCACCTTATTTTGTACAGTAAACGTTTATGGGGAACTGTGTCAAATGCTTTCTCAAAATCCAGATACACCACATTTATCTTTATCTTTATCTTTAGGTGACATTTAAAAAATTCTACAGGTTGCATATTTTGTGGTACAGAGGAGGTCTAGGTCTAGAATTATTGCTCTCGCTCTACCAGTCGCGGCAATACCTCACATGTGTGGTTTGACCACCGTTTTCATATGCGGGCGCTACTCGCGTATGCGTTCGCTTCTGCGCGCGAGCTTGTCGGGACGGGGGGGTTTTAAAATCTTTTTTTTATTTTTATTATTTATTTTACATTATCTTATTTATTTTTACACTGTTTTAAAAAAAAAAATGTGTCACTTTTATTTCTATTACAAGGAATGTAAACATCCCTTGTAATAGAAAAAAGCATGACAGGACCTCTTAAATATGAGATCTGGGGTCAAAAAGAGCTCAGATCTTATATTTACACTAAAATGCAATAAAAAAAAAAATGACATTTGAAAAAATGTGCGTGTAGCCTCCCTGATGGTAATCCCGAGTGTGGCTCGGGGTTAAATTTCAGTCCCATTAGCGGTAACCCCGAGCCACACTCGGGATTACATTGCAGGATCCTGGTGCGGCTTTACTTACCTTGTCCCCAGGATCCTGCGCTGTCCCCCGCAGTGTCCGTGGGCTCTGTCTCCTCCGAAGCCTCTCAGTGCCAGGCTCCGTTCCCTGCGAGCGTCGCGACGCACGGGGGCGGAGCTTGGCAGCAAATTCAAAAAAATGTAAAAATCATAACACATACAGCACTGTAATCTTACAGATTACAGTACTGTATGAAATTATTTCACATCCCTTTTGTCCCCAGTGCTTTGTCCTATGCCCTGCATGCAGTTTTATATGATATATACTGTTCTTTCTGCCTGGAAACTGGAGATTGTCCATAGCAACCAAAAAGTGTCCCTTTACGTCAAAAGTGGCTTTAGACCAGCTAGAAAACAGCGATAGTAAATTAGAACACTTGTAGAATTGAGCGATAGTGAATCGTGGGAAAATGTATTTTATTATTATTATATTATTATTTTTTTAATTATTTATATTTATTTATTATATTATAATTTATGTTTTTGTGTTTCAAACTTCATCATACCCGGGATATCTACTAGACTCTTGTTTGGACAGATTTAAGTGTGTTATTGTTAAGAATTACAGCCCTACAATATAAAACGCCAAATTTCCATGCAAAATAATTGTACCGCTTTCAGCACCTAAAATCCGAAATAATCATACCGCCAGGAAGGTTAAGAGGCGTGGACGGAAGTGACGTTTTGACGTTGCTTCCGCCCAGCAGTGTCATGGAGACGAGTGGGTGCCATCTTAGCCTCACTCGTCTCCAGACACAGGACAGAGACAGACGCGATTGCCTCCACCGCTACCGAAGGCTCCGGTAAGCGGCGGAGGGCACCGGATCCCGGTGGGGGGTCCCTCTTCCGCCACCGATAAAAGTGATCTTGCGGCGAATCCGCTGCGGGGACCACTTTTATCTGAAAGCCGGCCGGTAAGTGGTTAAAATAGTGCTGTTCCTGGTGACATTGAAATTATTTCTAAATTAATAATCTAGAAAGATTTAATATTAGATATAACTCTAAATAACTAAGGGGCTACACATAATACTATACATACAGGGATCATTTGATTCTGTGCAGCTTTTAGCCCAGGTTTTCTTTACATAAGCAACTTGTAGTTTGTGAATAAATGCCAAACCTTTCACTACATACATTTTCACCCCTAGATTCCCTCTAATAACATGGTATTCATCAGTTAGTGTTAGTGATTGGGTTTAGGTTAAGGGCTACATTTGGGGATTAAGTGATGTTAGGCTTGTTAGGTTGATTTTAAGGGTTATGCTTGGGGCTTAGGTTTACAATCAGGATTATGTTTATGGGGTTTAATGGTGTTACAAAGGTTTAGATTTAATAGGTGGCTTTTACTTTTTGCCATAATAAATTAAGTTTCAGGTGTGATAAATCAGATTTTAGGTGTGAAAATTATTTATCATATAAGTCAAAAAAGCTGTTCATGTTGAAATCTTAAGAGCTGTTACATTGACTAAGATTACATTTTCCTGCTTACAATAAATTGCTAACAAAAGTTCTATGAACAATTTACAACAGGCGTTTTACAAACATCTGTGCATAGAAAATGTTGAGAAAAGGATGGAAGTTCCAATTTCAGCCATGATCTTTTGAATAGATACTGAATGATAAAAATGCAAATGTGAGAATACTTATGCCGCGTGCACACGGGCGGACTTTTCGGCCAGACTGGTCCGACAGACTTTCCAGCGGACTTTCGACTGACTTTTGACAGACTTCCGATGGACTTTTTAACGAAAGGACTTGCCTACACACGATCACACCAAAGTCCGACGGATTCGTACGTGATGATGTACACTGGACTAAAATAAGGAAGTTGACAGCCAGTAACCAATAGCTGCCCTAGCGTCGGTTTTTGTCTGTCGGACTAGCAAACAGACGAGCAGATTTCTGGGTTTGGCGGAGTTACAACGTAAAAATTTGAAACCTGCTCCAAATCTAAAGTCCGTCAGATTTGTTACTGTAAAAATGCGCTGAAGGTCCGGTGAAACCCACACACGATCGGATTGTCCGCCGATTTGGTCCGTCGGCGTCCGTCGGACCAGTCCTGTCGAAAAGTCCGACCGTGTGTAAGCTGCATTAGAGAAGTACAAAGAAGGACAATTGTCTTGGAACCCACAAAGCCATGGCTGAATTACAAATCAAAATGTATATGTTTTTTTATTTTGGACATACTTGGTAACAGTTAATACCGCTGTCAAAATTAAATTGCTGCTTCTGTACCTATTGTAGGCTAGATGACAAACTGTCTTTATCACAGTTAGGAACATAGATAATAATAAAAACCTGACAGGGATTTTAACCTCCCTGGCGGTATGATTATTTCGGATTTTAGGTGCTGAAAGCGGTACCATTATTTTGCATGGAAATTTGGCGTTTTATATTGTAGGTCTGTAAATCTTAACAATAACACACTTAAATCTGTCCAAACCAAAGTCTAGTAGATATCCCGGGTATGATAAAGTTTGAAACACAAAAACATAAATTATAATATAATAAATAAAAATAAATAATTAAAAAAAAAAAAAAAATAGTAATAAAATAAATTTCCCCACAATTCACTATCGCTCAATTCTGCAAGTGTTCTAATTTACTATCGCTGTTTTCTAGCTGGTCTAAAGCCACTTTTGAGGTAAAGGGACACTTTTTGGTTGCTATGGACAATCTCCAGTTTCCAGGCAGAAAGAACAGTGTATATCATGTAAAACTGCATGCAGGGCATAGGACAAAGCACTGGGGACAAAAGGGATGTGAAATCATTTCATACAGTACTGGAATCTGTAAGATTCCAGTACTGTATGTGTTATGATTTTTACTTTTTTTTTAATTTGCCGCCAGGCTCCGCCCCCGTGCGTCGCGCCGCTCGCAGGGAACGGAGCCTGGCACGGAGAGGCTTCGGAGGAGGACGGAGCCCTCGGACACTGCGAGTGACATCGCAGGATCCCGGGGACAAGGTAAGTAACGCCGCCCCAGGATCCTGCAATGCGATCCCGAGTGTGGCTCGGGGTTACCGCTAATGGTACTGAATTTTAACCCTGAGCCACACTCGGGTAAACCGCCAGGGAGGCTACCCCTTCCTTTCTACTAAACAGGGATGAGTTTAGGCATGTTCAGACACGCGTCTGAGCCCACCTGCGCTATCCCACAAAGAAACTGTCAAAGGGGACAGCCAATCATAGGTGACGGAGGAATATGTGAGGCTTGGGGGCAGGAAATACCTCCACTGCCTATATTGGCTATTCGCTTTGACAGCTTCCTTCTGGATAGCTCAGGCAGGTTTGGACTCAAGACTCAAGTCTGAGCATACCTGAGCTCATCCCTACGACTAAACAATATCATTAACAAAAAAGAGGGTTTCACCATGTCAGATAAGTGTGTTGTTGCCACATCCCTAATTGTCAATCAAGAAATAAGATTCCCCCTTCGTTGGGACTTTATAGGCAGCAACCACACAAATGAATGTGAAAAATGTAATTTATTAAATGTTCATAAAATCGTTCGATCATACAATGACCGATAGCTAAAAAGACATAGAAAAAATACTACACAAATATCCAAAAAAGTATAAACAAGACAAAAAACACAGCAAGTTAGATGGTATGTATGACAAAAAAAATAGTTGTTACTCTCCGGTATATAATGATCTCCGGTACCCGATGCGTTTCTGGTTCAAAGCACTGCCGAGCGGGGTGACACAGAAATAGGGGGCCTTTTTCACATACAGGGAGCTGTATTGTCCAAGGATCTGGAATGTGTTGAGGCTATATATGGATCAGGAGCCACATTTAAGGCTTCAGATAGCGATTTCCACTTAAAATTTACAGACCTTGTTCGGTAATCCGCCATATGTCTCCTTGCGATCACCAGGCTAATTGAATGGGGAATCCCCCGTTCCTGTGTATTATTGTGCATTATTGGTGCTCTTGTTGGGCAGCCACTGATACCCCCGCTGGCAGTGCTTCATCTATTTTTTCTAAGTTGTATGGTGGAGCATTGCATATGTAAGACAAAAATTATGACTGCATAAACTCTTATCTAATACCCTGACGAAGGTGCTTGAACCAGAAATGCTTCGGATACCGAAGATCATTATATACCGGAGAGTAACAACTATCTAACTTGTGTTTTTTGCCTTGTTTATACATTTTTGTATATTTGTGTAGCATTTTTTCTATGTCTTTTTAACTGTTGGTCATTATATGACTGAACGATTTTATGAACATATAATAAATTACATTTTATTCATTTGTGTGGTTGCTCCCTATAAAGTCCCAGTGAAGGGGGAATCTTTTTTCTTGATAAACAATATCATTAAGAGTTTGTTCACATCAGATGTGAAGGGGTATTTTTTTTTAAAGGCATCCTGAACACATACATAGTAAAATAAATGTTTCCCAATCACCCTAGTTGACACCACTATGTTCAGTGCTTTAAAAAAAATTACATCAACATACATTTTTTTTTTGCACCAGAATGCATATAAAGGTGAGGGGGAAGAAATAAAAGGTAACATCTAAACTGGCTCCTCTAGTGATCCATACAACTTGTTTGGATGTTCTCTAAAGTCCCTATACAGGGTCACAAATTACCCCTTAATTTTTGGTCCTATCAGGAAAGACCAGAAGCCAGAAAATTACATTTCTGATTATCTTAGGATTGCAATGGTCAGCACCACGGTTATGCCTGTAAGGGCAGACATCCTTGGCACTGTGAATATTATTTGCACTAATGCACACACCAAACAATGGTGATGCTCGAGGAGGAAGCAGGAAGTGACCTGAAAAGGAAATTTTAGCATACTCCTTTAAATATAAAGAATTTTTTTTCCCAAGTGAAAAAAGGATTAAAAATGTGTGTAAATGTGCATGTGTAAACACACAATAAATGCAGATTGTGGTGAGAACAGGATTCCCTGTTGTAGAAATTAGAACTTAAAGAAATTTCCCCCAAATTCCTGTACCTGTGGCCACCTGTTACAAAGATAGAAAGTGAGAGCAAATTTATAAACAGACAGCAGTAAAAACATGACAGAGATTCTAACCCTTCCACATTGTACTCAAAATAAACAGTATTCCACTATAACTGTTTTATTCTTTACATTGACATGATCACATTAAATTCAGTACATTGCAGTTCTGAGCATTCTCTCAGCTATCTTCTACTTTTCTGTTATCTGCTGTTTGAGCATCTGGAAGGCTTATGATTGTTCAAAACAAATATCTCTTTTGTCTTTCTATATAAAAGAGCTGCCATTTTTTGTCCAAAGATACACATATAAACATGCATTTCAATATACAATAAATTAAGGAAGAATTGATTAACAAAGCACCAAGGCTCCTATCCATCATATATCCAACTGTGTGGCAAACATCAAGGAATTAGAGATAGTTGTGCTTTGTTTGCTAACCCTGCTACTGCAATCCTGAGCAGGTACTAATTCCTATTCATTTGCACAAAATTTATTGTTATTCTTTCATTTAAAAAAAGAAGAAGCAAATTATAGCACTCATCAGAAGCAAGTTTGTTTATGGCAGCGAGGGTACTATCTGTAACTAATAGGGAGGGTTTTTACGAAGAAAACGATTATTGCATAGCATGTAGGTCTCCAGTGCCAACAACACAATGGCTGGTGGTTATCACTTGCAATGTTGGTGCTTTGGTACTATCTGCATGATGATTGTGTGAACATTGCAGGAGTTTGTTCCAATTTTCAATTGTATATCTAAATATGAAATTCCTACTTGGGAGAATGACCCAATTTCCTACTGTATATCATTGTGCAAAGAACACCCAATGAATCCCAACAGTCACAATCCAATAAATATTCAAGGAATAGGAGTATGCATAGGAATGAGCGAAATTGGGAGTTTTTATTTCTTGAGAATTTTGATGAAGATCAAGATTTTGGCAAATGAGTAACTAGGGTTTTGATGTTTTCTAAGGGTGCAATTGACTTCAAATGATTGCTGAAAAAGCCTTATTATTAGCTTTATTACTTAATATTTTTTTTTTCACAGAAAGAAAAATAAAATAAATAAAATGTAAAGCAACAGTGCATACATAACAATCAAATCCCCCCAAAAATTGAATAAAAAAATCAAAAAGAAATATAAATTCATAGAACACTAAGACCCCTTTCACACTGAAGGTACTTTTCAGGCATTTTAGCGCTAAAAATAGCGCCTGTAAAGCACCTCTCAAGCCTTTCCCGTGTGAAAGCCTGAATGCTTTCACACTGGGGCGTTGCGCTTGCAGGATGGAAAAAAAAGTCCTGCAAGCAGCATCTTTGGGACGGTTTGGGAGAGGTGTATACGCCACTCCCAAAACACCCTGCCAATTGAAATGAATAGGCAGCGTTGCGTAAGCACCTGCAAAGTACTTCGGCAGTGCAGCAACACGGGCACTTTTAACCCTTTGTTTTGCCGCTAGCGGGAGGTTAAAAGCTCCCTGCTAGCGGCTGAAAAGCGCTGCTAGTGGCGCTTTACCACTAATGCGGCATGGCCCCAGTGTGAAAGGGGTCTAAGTGGCCTGTTTATAGTGGAGATCAGATATTACTATTTGGCCTAGTCTATAGGCAAGGTTTCTCCATACTGAAGCCTGCATTTTACAGATCGTTGATAGAATGCAGGCAGCAGGTGGATCCAGCGGTGTCCCAAAGAATTCTCTCTGCCTAAATCAGCAGAAAAAACTCATTAATTGGAGTTTAGCCGGTCACATAACTTTGACAGGACACATGACTGGGGTCTCCTCCCTGTATTTTTTAAGTTATTCATTTTAATAGCACAGTCCAGAAACACGCAAAGCAATAAGCACATTTGCAAAGCACACCACTGGGGTTGATTTACTAAAACTAGAAAGTGCAAAATCTGGTGCAGCTCTGCATAGAAACCAATCAGCTTCCAAATTTTTTTGTCAAAGCTTAATTGAACAAGCTGACATTAGAAGCTGATTGACTACCATGCAGAGCTGCACCAGATTTTGCACTCTCCACTTTAAGTAAATCAACCCCACTGTGCCTTATAAATTTTATTTTTGCTGGTGTTCAAGAGCTTCTGCTTTGTTGAAATTTTGTCATTTTGCAGCACAATGAACCTTTCCGCAGTCACTTCACTAGTCCTTAGTCATGAAGCAACATCAACTTAGGTTCACTAAGCAGACTCTGCATTGCCTTTTCTTAAGTTCAGCAGAACAGACTTTTAAAAGTAGTACATGATCTTATATTTCATATAAAGCATTGTTGTTGAGTGATGAGAATATTGTATCCATAAGGCCATTCTCACTCCTATTACTTTGTCTAAGATTTAATTATAAAGAAACAATATTGAGCAATCAATGCCGTCTTGATGGCTCTGATCATTCTATCTGCCAGCAAAGTAGAACTTCAAGTCTTAAAGACATCATGAAGAAGAGAGAATAAATTCAGAATAATTATGAAGAAAAGAATAACAATAAATTCCGGTGAAATTTATCAAGCAAGCATAAAAAAAAGATATAGCTACTGCAATATAACTAAACATTCCACATGCCCTACAGGGTTGAGGGCAGTGTAGATACAACCAGAAGTCAATGTTACTTAAATCTACACACATTTTGCCAATATATAAGTATTTAGCCAAACCTTCCTCCTCCAGCTTGCTCTACCTGTCCTAAAGTGTATCCCAAGTTGTTACACATATTTCAATGACTATATCTATTGACTTTACAAATGTATTTAAGCCTGCCAATTTATTTGTTTATTTATTATAATTTATTCAGTTTCTTCAATGACCTGTGGAGCTTGATGTAAAAATTTTGAGATTCGCATATGTCTGGAATAAAAGACTGAAAGTAAATATTTTGTAGAAGTGTGACTATAACCCCCTTATCTGAAAACACTAATATAGAGGTGTGGATTTAAAACCAGTAAATTATTCTTGAATTGCATTGTGAAAATAAGGTGTTTTTCAAGTAGTGTTTCAGAAAGGCCATAGGAAAATGGAATACATTCCTGGAAAATACTGCACAGGCCACTATACACTGGTTTAAGATTTGTATCCTGCATTGTGCAGTGATCCCCACACTTATTGAATCTTTCAAAAGCTAAAATGTCAGTGCACGCTACCTGCACTGGGTCTGGATGGCCATACAGAGCCTCCCAGATGAATCATACTGCTAGTCAAGCCAGACATTTGTTGCTCCAGAGCTGAGCTATGGGTCACAAGCTTTACATTCAGCACACATAAGACATCTTGTAATGACACTCTTACTATGAATCAGTTTTTGCTTGTGCCATTTCAAGGAATTTAAGAATGTAGCAAACTTACAGGGACCTGGGAAAATGTAGATATCTCACTTCCTTCTTGTCATTGTTCCATATGGTAGCCATTTATAGGTGATCTAAACATACAAAAAAGATTTATTTCTGAAAGGAGAACTCCCCTATAACTATGTAGGGGGTCAAGCTGCCCACGTCAGAAAATCTCAAATCTGATATTAAGCTTTGTAGTGTTTTGTCTCTACAATATTCAAGTATACTCAGGCTAAATGACAATAAAAAGACAGCTAAGATTGTGAAAGGAGAAACATATAGTGCTATAGTGGTATAGTGCACTATCATGTCTTCCAGACCTCAGAGAAAAAATGTTGGTTAAAAATACATCTGTAGTTTAATAAAAAAAATAAAAATAAAAACTGTCTCTAAAGCTGAGAATGGGTATTTTCTTTACAGAAAAAGGAGACAATTGGGCAAATCTAAAATGATTAAAAAAGGAGAACAATAAGGGGAAAATTTGTAATTGTAAAAAAAAAGTGTACACTTTTATTGTATTCATCACTGGGAAATTATTTAGAAGGTGCAGTTACACTTTAAGGTGGTTTTAATCGGGACTAGGGACATAGTTTGTAACACTGGGTCAAGATGGAGTGATCATTGCACTGATGTTATAATTATTAACAAGTGAACAAATATACATAGCATGCAATTTTCTGTAATTAATATGATGTACAATGACTTTAATTCAAAATGTGTATGCTACACATATTGTTGTGCTGCTATAATACTGTTAGTCCACAACTATAGCATTTCTGGAAAATAAATAGTCTGACGCCATGTGGTTACCAATAGGTAACCCTGGATGGGTAGTAGTAGTAGTAGTAGTAGTAGTAGTAGTAGTAGTAGTAGTAGTGGTAGGCAAAAAATAAACCTGCCTTGTAAGAATTTTCAATCAAAATTCTTAAAAAAATTGATGAAACCCAATTACATTGATAATTACAACATATGGGTCCAAAAAATGATCACTGATAAATAGAAATTGGAGAGATTGGTCAAAGTGATAAACTGTATATAACTTGCTGGGAAACTATTCTTTGTAGAATATTCTTTTGATGTTTTTATTTATATTATCAATACAATTAATTGTTTTAAATACAGGCAAAAGACAAAATAAAAAAATGTATTTCTGTCACAGACAACTGTAAAGGGACCAGAACAGTCAACCCTCAGCGCTCACTCCATTTCACATCCAAAAGTACATAGGTAGTATTCTAAGCGATGCTGCTCTCCTTGGGAAACGCCAAAGCACTTTAAAGGAGGGTGCAAACGCCTAGTGCATTACCTCCAACACCATTACAGTTTATTAAAAAGCCAAAAACATACTCACAAACATGAGGAAATCATAAACATATATGATCACAACTCCAGCCTGGTGGATACCAGATCGCTGTAGTTGGAAAATGATGAAGTCAAGCCCCTCTACTCCGAGCTCTGAGGAAGGGCGTTTGTCTCCTGAAAGGCATCAACTTTCCAATTACAATAATCTGGTATCCACAATGTTAGCGTTGTGGTTATATATGCTTGTGATTTCCTCAGGTTTATGAGTATGTTTTTGTTTTTTTTAATAATTGTAATGGTGTTGGAGATAATGCACTAGACTTTTGCGCCCTCTTTTATCTCTTTGAACTGTAAAGGAACAACTGATACCTTAAAAGTCATAAGAGCTGTAATCAGTTATAAAGAAAAATAAATGAATATTGTCTAATCTCAGAGTCCTTTTAATGTTGCATTCTGTTGAATTTTCAAAACATCAAAAACATATTTTGCCAGTCAATAAAAATCAGTATTTACTGTGAACGGGTATCTTATTTTAAATCCATTAAAGTGGTGTTCCACCCAAAAAAAAATGCATAAATGTGCCTAAAAAAAAAAAAATATTTGGAAAAATTTTTTTTTTTACTCACCTCTAAATGCCTGTTGCTAGGGGGTCCCTCGTAGTCTGCCTCATTCAGTGCCTGGGCTGGTGACATCACTTTCCCTCGGTGTAGGAAGGGCTCAGCTCTGCCCCCTCCCTCTTGTCAATCATATGGGACATGTGACAGGTCCCATATGATTGCATGGCCAATCACGGCGCGCAGCACTGCTCGCGCATGCGCAGTGGGTGCCCGGCTGTGAAGCCACAGCCAAGCACCCACAGTTGTAATGCCGGTGCCGACGAACAGAGGGGGAGACGAGCGGGGCTTTGATCCCCCCGCATTGCTGGACCCTGGGACAGGTAAGTGTCCGATTATTTAAAGTCAGCAGCTGCAGTATTTGTAGCTGCTGACTTTTGTTTTTTTTTCTTAGTGGATTATATTATATTATAGAAGTTCATCCCACAAGCACCTTTAGGGGTAGGGACTGAAAATAATAGTTACTTTTTATCATTATAATATGTCATTATGAGATTCTGTGTGCATCCACATATGCAGGCCTCCTTCCATAAGTGCTCTATGCTTGGTTCACTTGACTCACCAAAATTTGTTTAAATCTTTTTAAATACACTAGAATAAACACGTTTCATGGTGATTGCAGATAACAGGTTTACTCTCGTATTGCTTCCCAATATAATTTAAAATTATATATAAAATTTCTTCTGGCAGGGGGCCAGGGCAATTGCCCTTTTTGCACCCTTACAATTCCAGCACTGAATACTGTTGACTAATCCTTTACCCAATGTGCGCCTTTTTTGGGCAAAGCTTCCATAGAAACCAGTGCTCTTTAAGTTTATCCATTTACTTGCCTCAGTGTTTTACGCAACAATGAACCATTCACATAATTTCTAGTGCCAAAGTAGCCTACAATCGGAAGTCTCTGTCAAACTCATGCAGACACATTAGTGCCAAGCTAAATAGAAGCTCAAAACAAAGTATGATATTTTTGGATTGTTGGAGCTAATTGGAACACCTAAGCAGAAATCCATGCAAACATGGGGCGAACATACAAGCTCCATAGAGTTATGCCCCGTACACACGATCGGACATTGATCGGACATTCCGACATCAAAATCCATGGATTTTTTCCGACGGATGTTGGCTCAAACTTGTCTTGCATACACACGGTCACACAAAGTTGTCGGAAAATCCGATCGTTCTGAATGCGGTGACGTAAAACACGTACATCGGGACTATAAATGGGGCCGTAGCCAATGGCCTTCATCTCTTAATTTATTCTGAGCATGCGTGGCACTTTGTCCTTCGGATTTGTGTACACACGATCGGAATTTCCGACAATGGATTTTGTTTTTGGAAAATTTTATAGCAAGCTCTCAAACTTTGTATCGGAAATTCCGATGGAAAATGTGTGATGGAGCATACACACGGTCGGAATTTCCGACAACAAGGTCCTATCACACATTTTCCATCGGAAAATCCGACTGTGTGTACAGGGCATTAGTGTTTTATTGGTGGGAAATGAAAGCAAGACCCCAGTGCTGCAATATCACCTTGCCACCTGTTTAGGATATGCAAAGTTTTGTACTTCTTGCCTTTGCCACAAAAACCTTGAGCTTTTGCTGAAACTTAAAGTGTTACTAAAACCAGGACCCTGCATTCACTATATCTAATCTCCCACAGTACACAGAACATGGACATGCAATTGTTTTAGTAAATATAAACTGCTAAATACCTTTTCTCATCAGCAGTTGGAGCAGTCTTGTGACTTCTATTAGTGTCCAGCTAAGCACTGGTTAAAGCTTGTAGGTGGAGTTTTCTGACTGTCCTGTGAGGATGCAGGACCCCTGACCCTCTGTCTGGACAGTGCTGATTGGCCCTGTGCTGATCCCATGCACCCTCCCAAGAAAAAAAAAACCTCTCTAGCAATACACACCAAACTGAGCATGTGCAGCCTGACTCCATAAACTCTTTGTTATCGGGAAATTATTAGGGGACAGTGGAAGGAGGGAGGATTAGAAAAGACAGAATCAAACAGCCTTTTTACACAATGTTGAGGATTAACCCCTTAGGTTCCACAATGAGTATAACACGCATTCTATACTACATATAAAGACTGATTTTACTGTTGTGGGTTTAGTAACACTTTAAATGATTGCTGCAGAAGCAAGAGCAAATGACTTACACACTGTAGGAGACATAGCTTTGCTCTTTCCTAAATGATATTTGCAGCCTATTTGCTGGGTTAGTCTGTGATTTTATGGTGATATGTTCTCACTAGCTTGAGTTGCCAGCCATAGGTTAACCTTCTGTTTGGGTAGAGTGAATCTTTCATGCTGGGGATGTGACTGCCTGCCTCTCAATAAAGGTAATGTATGCCTACACCCCCTGATGCCCTCCTCTGAGACACCTGAAAAATATCACCAATGCCTTAAAGGTTTTACTTAGAAAGCTTCATAAACCGGTTTACGATGCAGCAATTATAATGAAGCCAAAGAGCAAGTATATACTTCATAAAGCTACCCGGTGATTAATTTAATCCTTATTCATCTATTCCGATTTTACTAGACATTGAAACTGCAGCTAATGCAGATTCTGAATAGAAATGTTTAGTCTAGGTGATCTGGCAGCTTAACACATTTATGTAACTGTACTGTTATTTAAGGTCTAATTTATTTTTTGAATGACAGATTTATTCTTAATGTTGCACAAGTGGATTGAAATCTATAAATAGTGACATAGTTGGTACATAATATCAGAACTGAACTGCCAGAAAAAAAATGAAGGGGAACGTAATTATTATTGTTATTATACAGGATTTATATAGCGCCAACAGTTTGCACAGCGCTGTACAACATTAATCTACAATTCTATTGTTAGAGATAAATTCTGTATATCAGCTGACTTTTTACAGTCTTAATGATTTAATTGTGGTAAACAAAAAATATAAAGATAAAAATATAAAGGTAAAATCCAACCAAAACATGTTTAAAGTTCTGGATGGCGTTTGGGAAGGGTTAGAACTTCTGTCTGGTTTCTATTGCTGCCTGTGTCCTTGTTGGGGGGGATTGTCCTCTCTTTAGATGGGCAAACACAAATCAAAATTTGTCCTGTTCAGCAGGAACCAGATGAATTTCATTCTGTGTGTAGCTCTCTCTGTTCAAAAGAAGCCAATCCTCAGACCAGCTTCTGTTGAATGGTCCTACTGGAAAACAGCATTTGATCAGTCACTGGTCAATTTTATTCTGATGGCTGGAATACAATAGCACAGCGGGGAAGATCCCTACATTCACATCGCTTGAGTGGATGAAGGAATCTGTGAGTTTTTTTTTTTTTGCTTAGCTCATTGGTTTAATGCAAAAAAATAGTCCTCTTGGATCATACAGCAAAGAAATGTTGTTAAAGTCATTGTTATGGCTTACACCATAAGAATAATTTTCTTATGTGACTGTCTCTCTCTTGTACCAGTAAAGTCCGAAATAGGAAAAGGTTTTTTGGTAGATGTAATATATGGATGAGGTACCCCTCAAACAATCTGACCACCCAGCTTTATTGTTTCAGCAAGGAAATTAGGGGAAATCTCTCCAATTGGGACACAAACTGCAGTCATAATCTGATATAGGTTCTAAGCCTTTCCCACTCAATCCAAAATGTAAAAAAAAATACAATACGTAACAGAAAAGGAGGCCATGATTCTATGGGGTTGGTTTACTAAATAAGCAGGGACTGTTTACTTAGCAAGTAAATGTCAATGAATAAAGATTAATAAATAATGTTAAGCAGTGTTCGCTAATTACCCAATTTTAGGTGCTAGGGAAAAAAAAAAAAACAAGATTTTTGGAAGCACATGTTTCAATGACTAAAGTGAACATAGCTTTCCATTATTCACTAAGCTAAGTAAATATTCACTTTGCTAAGTGATCAGTTTCTATTGCATCAGTAAATTAATTCCACAGACCTACATTGTGAGAAGGAACAGTAAAGCGCAAACACTTTGGGCCCCAGTTATAAAGCAGCAGTATTACATTAATATGGCAAATCACTGTAAAGAATTTATAAAGCACAGAGATGTAATTTACAAAATGCACGTCACACTATACTTGCTTCAGGACACCTGAAGGAGAGCCCATTCAAATGACCTAGCAAAGTCTTGTGAACATCCACTCATCCCATCATAGAATCCTCTCTGTAGTATTAGGCAGAGAGAATTTAATGCGACACCACAGAATTGATGCAGTGTGAAGTAATATAAGTTATTGGTATTTCCTCTCCACTATAAATTAGGTCTATGTAGAAAAGAAGCAAGCAACGCCTACATGTGTAATCCACAAATATGGCGCACCCCCATGTACAGAAATAAATTATACCTATGTAAATGATTTTGTAATGCGCATTCATTACATGATTAATATCAAGCCAATCACTCTTACTCACATATCTAAACAAAAGTTTGGAATGATTATACTGTACATTGTAGTTTATTCTTTGTATCCTGTAACACTTACCATACAACTCCAGTTATCAAGCTTATACTTAAAAAGTCCACTTTTAGTGGCTTTACACTTAGTGGCCTTGGATGTCCACTCCTAGTACCCCTCACAGGGAACACACTTGTCCTGGCCTCACCACGATCTTTGCTGTGAGCATACTCAGCACCACCCAGTCTTTGGAGAAATCTTTGATGTAAAATTCCACTCTTCCATATGCCACAATCTTCATTCTTTCCAGTGGAGAGTTTGTACTCCATCTGTCCAAAAATAAATTCTGCGGCACACATGTATTTTTAAAGCATGGATCAATCTATTTATTATATTGCAGCGTACCAATTGCTAGTGGTGGCTACATTTGTTTTCTTTTGTAGCCTTTCTTTTTTTTTTTTTTTCACTTGGTGATTCAGCCAGTAAGTCTGTTGTTTTTCAACAGAACAAGCTGTCCTGCAGCTGTAGAAGTTAGAGGGTTGAGACAATCCATTTAACACTGATAGGGGTACTTACAATGAAAAACCTATATTTATTTAAGTAAAACCTTTATCCCAATAGGAAAAAAAAACAGTTTGCTATAACTGCTTATAGAGTGTTAGCTGGAGTTTAGCTTCAATTTGTTGGTGTATCTAAATTTGCTAGTGCATCCACCCTACCTACACTCTCCTCCCCCCAGATCGACAATACTGCTGTCCAATGGTGCATATGTGCTCATTAGTGCAGAGTGGAGGCACTCTAATACAGGAGGCGCGTTACTGGCCAGATCACCAGATGAGGGAAGAAAGCCCAAAAGATAAAACGAATGCAGCCACCACATCTAATGATTGGTAAACTACAAAATAATACATTTTTGGTTTTGGGATTAATACCACTTTAATAGACTGTTTCTTCTTAAACATAACAATGGAATAACTGGAGGTTTGTGGTAATTGCTTTAGGATATAAGTATATATATGTAATATACAGAACAAATCTTAATTTACCTAAAGGGAATGAAAGTATGTGACTTGTCAACGGTGCCAAAAAAAGCATCCAAGGCCACGTGGTTTGGACCTGAATTTTAAGTAAAAATGTATTTTCTTTGTGAACTCATTTCAAGCTAATTTAAAGTCTGCAAAAAAATGTATTAACTTTTGCAACCCTTAATGCTAAAGGTCAGTCTGGTAAATACAGAGTAAGAATAAACTTATCCTGCCTCATTTTAGGATTAGGAAACTCCAGGCAGGGGGACTTCCCAGATGCCATGCTTACATAACTAAGTACAATACCATATTAGTTACTATATCTAATATGGTAGATGTTGAAAGCATTTAGGTGGCCATACATAGCCTGATCCCTCCCTTATCAAACTCAACTGATGCAACACCTTAGCAACCTGATGCAACAACCAGGTAAGGATTGGGACATTTAGGACTCCCTTAGGAGGCAATAAGCATCTCTTTCAAGCAATTGCTTGTTATCACTGTGTGTGCCACTACAGTCAATGGAGAAAAATACCCAAGAAATAGCAGAACGTCCCAGTACTAAAGAAGACATGGAGATGCCTATCATTCTTTGGGAGACCTCTGCTTGTAGAAACTTGCTATGCCCTAATTGTGGAAAAATCAAGTTTTTTTTAAATGAATCTAAGTAATATAATGTTTTCGACAAGGCCCAATGTCTCCATAGCTTTGTATTCAGAAAAAAATAGTTGTTTTAGAGTTGATCTCTAGTCCTAAACACACACATGCTCCAGTCTTTATTTTTGAAACCAGAATACACTGGAACCACCTGCCAAGATGGACATATTGTGATGACCTGCTCTGCAGCCAGGTGACAATCTACTGAATTAGGAAACCACACAATGGCTAGGACAGCTACTTCTTTGGAGGCAGGTAGGGGGGGCTAATGTGGAGGTCTGCATTTTCCGAATGAAGTTAGAAGTTCAATTTGTTAGTGGGAGTAGAAATATGCCAAACTTAGCAAGGGTTAAAAATACAAAGTAAATAGTTTTTCTTTGCTCAAATGTTTCTTTAGGTTATGTAGTTTTTAATTATGCTGTACGTAATGTAATATCCGCTTTAAGTAAACATACACAATTTACGCTTTCATGAGCAATAAATTAAAAAAATTAAATGAAAGCAATAAAATAAGCCATACAGTATATCGTTGTTACCGATAAAAATAAAAATAAAATTGTAAATCTAATGAAAGAGGTAAATGACTAAACAGACATAAAAGAAACAGATCATTAATTTTTACTAGCGGGGTTCACAATACATCTATGATGGACAAATCATTCATAAGAGAGGACTAGGATGGGAACAGTAATATGGTTTTAACCCTTGGAAGGATGCGGAACTGTACACGGTAGCAGCCGGAGTGTGGCTGGTCTCTGATTATCTGTCTGTTACATGCCTCCCTCTGTGAATTCTCTTCTCATCATAAGTGAATACATCACATAATTAAAGCCATTGAAGCAGGAGAAGGATAACTAATGACAAGTAGAAAGGACATTTGTTTCTATAAAAGATTAAACTTCCCAGAAGATCAAGGATCTAGTTACACTGTGGTGCATTGTAGTATCTAACTTTATTACTATTGACAGGATAGCTACTGTTACCCTTATTTATATGGTGCAATAATGTGATTCTCTAGATGTGCAAAACCATCATTTTCCAAGGTTATCTTTACTTTATTTGTGTGGAACTTTCATGTTCTTTTTTATAACAGTACATTTTAACTTGGTATAACTTCAAAGGGCTACATTGTTCATAAAATGCATATTCACGCAACTCTGTTTTTGACTCTAAGTAACCTGGTTAGCAAACATGGAAGCTGCCTAGAGTTTGCATGTTCTCCCTGTGCCTGTGTGGGTTTTCCCTGGGTACTCTGGTTTCCTCCCACACTCCAAAAACATGCTGGTAGGTAATTGGCTCCTGTCTAAATTGGCCCTTGTTTGTGTTTGTATGAATGCAAGTTAGGAACCTTAGATTGTAAGGACAGGGACTGATGTAATACTGTTAATGTAAATTTCATAAATTGTCGGTGCTATATAAGTACCTGCAATAAATAAATAAAATGGGAGAAGAAGAAAACACCATAAAAAATACATTTAAATGACATTGGCTGTTACACTTCACCCTTATCACTACATTACATATTTACATATTTTTCATACAAAAGATTTTTCTTTTTAAACTGTAGACAATATTTTTAGGGGCTTGCTATTGTGTAGCTATGCAGACAGACTGCAATATTAAGTAGTAGGAAAAAGGAAATTAAAAATCAAAGTTTGTTAGTTTCAAAAATATGCCTTTTAACAGCAAAATGACAGTTCATTTTATATATCATCAATGTTAATTTAATTTACATTCTATATAATTTTACAACAATTTAAATGACTTTTTTTTATCAGTCCAGTTACTAAATACTTATTTCTATTTCTTCTTCAGGAATTTATTTTAAGTCTCTATTAATGTATCATGAGTTATTATAGGTAGCCATTAAGATTAGTAGGCAAAAACACTGGCACCAAAAATTGATGCTTCTAAATGCTGTCATTTATACATCAAAATAACTCAAACAAAAAAATTATTAAAATCAAAAATATTTTTTTCTCAATTGTATTGAACACCTTTCAGACAAAAGGAATTAACAAAAAGATAATATTATAAAAACATTATCAGTTTTTTGATAAATTGCAGGCCATTCTAGCCCCTCGTTGAAATTGAATTAGTCTTTAGCATCAAAGTCCACTGTGAATTTAAAAAACCCTAAGAAAAAAAAAATATTATCTATCTATCTATCTATCTATCTATCTATCTATCTATCTATCTATCTATCTATCTATCTATCTATCTATCTTTTATAAAAAAAAATATATATTTTTTTTATTGTTAATATTTTCACATTATTTTGCTCTTACTGTCTGCCATGTAAATCTGATTCTCTTATACATAGACTGTGATAATTACAAGTAGCAATCAAGTCTAAGCATCATTGAATTGAAGTGTGCCAGCTTTCATTATAAGATATAACTTATTTGACTTTCCTACAGTACCTAATAATCCATAAAGAAACCCAAACACATATGGCTTCAGGGAATATCTAGAAAATTAGGTGGCCATTGGGGAACCGGGTGAACTTTTGAACCAGAGTAACAGTGAGGGAGAAATATTAGAGAGAACACGAGATTCCTAATGCATAGAGAAATATAAGGATGTGACCTTTTTGGTGCCTTGAAAATTACATTAGCATTATGAAAAATACTTATCATGTTTAGCATTCATAATGTATCAGTTTATATACTTTTGTTGGTATGAGCTACACAGCACAGAGTCAAAAGGACAAAATAAAAATAAGATGTAATAACAGACCTTGCCATGACCTGGGCTAATTTTGTTTCACTCGTTAAAACTCTGCCTGCTATACCTAATAGAAAACTCACAAGGACTGGAAAAAAAAAATTGGTTTCCAAAGAGATCTGCAATCTGCGACTGAACGTCTTTAACATTAATTGACAAATGCTTAATAGAATTAAGAAGCAAATTTTAACTTTTATTTAATATAGTATCTGAAAAAATTGCAAAAGTAACTGTGACTGACTCATCAAAACCCAACATTACAGCTGACATGCAGCATAAAACATCTTCTAAATTTTTAATTTCTAGTTTGGTTGAGTGAGTAGCATGGTACACAGAGCTGTAACATGGTAGAAAGAGGAATCTCATACATCTGCCCAGAGCAGCCTAATATAGGTCAGCAGTTAAGAGTCTAATTACTAGAATAAGTAATAAGACTTGATTTACAATTGGTTGCTATGAGAAGGAGTACATCATTGGTCTTTTCTTTGTGTTATTTAATAGGCCTCATAATCTGCTCATGGCACTTTAAGGTTAGATAGAGCACACTCATTTTGTCCACCTGTTAAAATTTTTTATAAAATGCTGGTTCAATAATTGGGATATTATTATAGAATTTTAGGAAATTAGTGCTAAGTTTGGCTTGTTTTAGAAAGTTTTACATGAACATGCTTTCATCCCCTTTTTTTATTTCTGAATTTAGTCAGTCAATATCCAATGGATCATTTTAGTGTAGCACTTTGAAATACTCTTAAAAGAAAACAGTGTAACAATCTAGCAAAGTAAATCATATTTTGGACACAACAAGAAGGACTATACTAAATGTTCCCAAATATAGGGGTGAAGTCCTGAAGATGATAGAATACACCTCTCTGAATCGCTGAGCACTCTATTTATTACACTTGCATGCCGTTCACTTATTGCTGCTCTGCAATAGACATAATTTTATAACCCATAAAGGCAATTTATGTATCCAACGGGAATGATCTGGATAACATAAAACCTTGAGTGCTGTGTTGCTGTGTGAAGCATATTTTAGTTTGCCAATTGTACTGAGAGACAGCAAGGCCCTGCTTGATCATCATATCATGTCACAAAGCATTATTCATTCATAACTTTATAACCAACTTATAATGCCTACACTCAATGCATGTAATTAAATCGCGGGAGCGTACATACAATACCCATGGAAGTTATTGCAAAATGTCATTTGCTAAATTTTCCTAAATGGTTCTACATATACAGCATAATCCATTACTGATGTTTAGAAAAGAGAAAAATGAGATGTCAGTGCAATAACTTTCTAGAACCAAATATTATTCTCTAAACTAAAGCACTATTTATCAAAGTATAGTTCTGAATATTTTTCCTGAAATGTTTTACAATATATATAATTTGCATATTTTATATTTTATTTAGATAATGCCTCTGCATGTAACAGACAGTATTTCATTGAAATTTTTTTTTTTTAACATTTTAAAAGAATGTTCAACAAAGTCTTAGATACATCTTTTTTAAAATTTCTGCCCAATATAACATTTTGTAAAACTTATAATTTACTGTAAGTAAGTAAACTGAAAATATAAGTAGACTTTGTTTGATTTATTATGGACGTAAATACTTTCAAAAAACCATAACATTTTTTCTCCGTTATTAAATTATTGCATTCTTTCATTTCCATTTTTTTATGTTTTTAGAGCAAGGCAATTACTTTCGATCCTTTAAAGTTTGATTGAGAAATCTAGACTACTTAAACAAAATAATAAAAAACGATTTTAATAGAAGAAAATTTAAACCTGTCAAGCAACATTTATTGATTTATTACTGTTATTCATTTATTTGAAGAATTTATAAGGAAGCAGATGTGGGGAAGTCACTAAACTAAATGAAACAAACTCAGACTAAAATAAACTAAACATAAGCAGCAAAGAAATATTTCTATGCAATAATATAAATACCACTAGAGGGAGCTCTTCAGTTCCTTACTGCAAAAAGAGAATGACTAAAATAAAAGCTGTTGTATGTTATCTCTGTGTTTTCTCAAACACTGTATTATATATTTGTATGAATCCCATTGCATACATTTGTGGAAAAGAGCCATATATATCGAAAGATAAATAGGTGCTTACCCTCAGAGCAGAACTCATCATCCTTATCACGATCAGAGGCCAAAGAAATATTATCAGGAGGCTGTGGAAACCCCTCCTCGTCCGGATCCTCGAACTCTCCTGAAGAAAAAAAATAAATAAAAGTTGCTACTACTTGCAAAGATCAGTTAATAACCAGGGAGAACAGACTGTCATGTTCTAGATGTTCACAATAACTTTTAGTGTAGTCTTTGTAAATGTAACCTACAATTTTAAATCTGGTCAATTCTAATGCCCTGTACGCACGATAGGATTTTCCGATGGAAAATGTGTGATAGGACCTTGTTGTCGGAAATTCTGACCGTGTGTGGGCTCCATCACACATTTTCCATAGGAATTTCCGACACACAAAGTTTGAGAGCTTGCTATAAAATTTTCTGAAAGTGCCACGAATGCTCAGAATAAATTAAGAGACGAAAGCTATTGGCTACTGACCCGTTTATAGTCCCAATGTATGTGTTTTACGTCACCACGTTCAGAACGATCGGATTTTCCGACAACTTTGTGTGACCGTGTGTATGCAAGACAAGTTTGAGCCAACATCCGTCGGAAAAAATCCATGGTTTGTTTACTTATTTACTTGTTCACTAATTTATCGGTAATTAAATGCAGTCAGCAGCACATACATTTAAGATATTTACTCTTGCAGAATTTACACCGGAAACTGAAGTATTCGAGGTCTGTATATACAAAGGCCAAAAAAAAAAGTAGCTCTCATCTTGCCTTGGGCGCTGCACCTCATAGGCTAACCCCCCAACCACTCATCATCTGAAAGCCAGGGTCATTCAACCCATTTCCTTTGAACCCAGGCTGTCTTGTACATGCCCCTTGAGGGTGCATAAACGTGTCAGTCTTGGCTCACAGTACAATATTGCAGACAGCAGTGCTGATGTTATAAGTAGTGCTCTCTGCAGAATCGAAGGCCACTCCATGGCACTACAGAGAAAAGGGAAAGAACACTCGAGGATGTCAAGTAACTTCTGAATAAATGGTATGTATAAAGAGTATTTTAAGCGTGTGCGCAAGGAGTGGGAATTTTTTGCTAATTCACCAGGGTTCTGCTTTAACGCGTAAAATGAGCCCTAACACTTACTCCCCCCCACATTAATTTTATAGATGTTCATGACCCAGTTAGGGGGAAATATACCCTCACTTCCTGTCCCTACGACAGCAGCTTTAAAACAAGCCCTCACTTCTGTAGCTGCAGGCAATGTGGAACAATTCATTCTTAAAGCTCACAGCAAAAGTACTGAGTTTGTTCAAGCCTTTCTCTAGCTCAGCTCACCCACTCCTCCCACCTAGGGCACATGCTTTGTGTTTGCATTAGAGATTAAAAGGCTGGAAGGCCATTTTGTTTTTCTTTTTAGATTTTTTTAGTATCATTACTGACTTCCCTCAGTTTTTGCTTTTGTCTGCCTCCTACACTTACCTTAAACTTATTTCCCTACAATGCTTGCCTGCCGTTTGCTGTGACCTTCAGTTTGCTTCCCTACCATACCTGTCTGCATCCTACACTGATCTTCAATTAGTTTCTCTGTCAGTTTACCCTGACCTGCATTTTATTTCCCTGCCCTGCTTGACTGCCTACTGCATTGACCTTTATTTTGCTTTCCTGCCCTGCAAGCCTGCCCATTTCCCTTACCTTCATTTTGTAGTCTTGCCCTGCTTGCCTCCCCATTGCCCTTACCTTAATTTTGTTTTCCTGCCCTGCTAGCCTGCTCATTGCCCTTACGTTCAATTTGTTTCCCTGCCTTGCTTGCCTCCCCATTGTCCTTACCTTCATTTTGTTTTCCTGCCTTGTTTGCCTGCCCATTTCCCTTACCTTCAATTTGCTTCCCTGCCCTGCTTGCCTCCCCATTGCTCTTACCTACAATTTGCTTTCCTGCCCTGCTTGCATGCCCATTGTCCTGACCTTCCTTATTTCCCTACCATGCTTACCTGCCAGTTGCTTTGACTCTCAGCTTGTTTCAGCACCATGCGTACCTGCTGTTGGTGCTAACCCTCAGCTTGCCTTGCTGCCCTTTGCCCTAACCTTTAGCCTGTTTCCTTGCCCTGCTTGCCTGCTGGCTACTCTAGCCTTCAGTTTGTTTCCAGTGATACATTTGCACATTATTCATCCGTGAGGATGATCTGATACATCCCAGTTTTGCCTCAGTGAGAGCCATTTACCCTCTGCTGCAAGACATGGCGAGTCCAACAACTAGCACAAGAAATAATTACCATGAAAGAAATATTTTTGGTGTGAGAGTAAACTTTAATAGCTTGAATATCATGGTAAGGGTTAGTTTGACAACTACATTGTAAAGAAACTTTCAATGAAAATTTAATATTTTCACCTCATAGGTATTCTATTGATGGTTAGGGTAAGTGTGCACGGCTGTTATTTGGGGTTAGGTTGACTGTTAAGCTGAACTCCGGGAAGACATTAAACCTCCAAATACAGCAGAACTTTTCTATTAGGTACAGCTAAATAAGCCTTGCAGTACTGGGATCCTCAGGTTGAATCCCAAACAGGACACCACCTGCATGTATTTTTCATGTTCTCCCTGTACTTGTGTGGATTCTCTTCAGGTACTCTGGTTTCCTCCCACACTCTATGACATACTGGTAGGTTAAAACTGAAGTTTAAGTATGGATATTTTTACATAGTTACATTGGTCCAGCTTGGACAATATACATATGCATGTGCCATACCTGGCTGATACCTGTGGAAGCTGGAAATCATAGTGGTCATCACTAGCTTACGAGTACCATGCCAATAGGCTGCCCTGCTCACTCGTCATGCAAAGCATTCTCTGATTGGACAAGGTGGAGAGGTAGAACAGTAGCATCACAATCTTTCACCAAGCAGCAGGGCAACCACTCGGCACAGTATTCAGAAGTTAGCGGTGATCACTGTAGTAGAAGTGACTACTGTAGTGATTTCGAGCTTCCCAGAAGATCGGCCAGTTATGACACATGCATACCAAGCAGGGCCAATGTAACTGTAAAAAAAGTATCCATGCTAAACTTCAACTTTAACAGGCTCCTGTATAAACTGGCCCTGGTATGTGTGTATGTAAGCGGGAGAGGGACCTTAGACAGGAAGCTTCTTGAGGGCAGGGACCGATGTGAATGTATAATATTTAAAAAGAGCTGAATGACTTGTCAGATTGTATAAATACTTAAAATAATAATAATAAAATGTTCTGTGTAACAACTAGTTAACTCTCATAACATGTATGCAACCTCCAGGATCATTGCCCTTTGTTTGTAAGGGCTGACGCTTTGTCACAACAATTTTCCTCCACTTACAAGATTGAATCGGTTACGGTTCCTGTGATTCCTGCTGATAATATTCTGGCTATGGTTCGCACCAGTCTCACTTCTCCTTTGGGTGATAAAATTCTTGCCGCTCAGGTCCATACTCCTCCTGAGAAACCTTGTGACCGCTGCTTTATCCTAGAGAGTCTCCGTACTGCCGCGCTCCAGACTTACCATTCTCCCAAGGCTGCTGGCCACCCTGGGAAGAATCAACTCTTTTGGGCCATTACCCAACAATTCTGGTGGCCTAGTCTATGTGCTGATGTAACCACCTTCGTAGCTGCCTGTTCCGTGTGTGCTCAGAGTAAGACTCCACGACACCTTCCAGTGGGCCTCCTACAACCCATACCAAATGGAGAGAGGCCCTGTCTATGGATTTCATTGTGGAGTTACCCAACTCCCTGGGCAACAAATTTTGTACTGGAGCAGCCACAGTGGGAGATTCCAGGTGAGCCGTGCAACTCAGGAGTGTTTGTAACGCCATGGCAAACTGATCCATGTGATGATCCTGCTCATCCAATCTGCCCCCGAGCCTTACCACCAACATTCCCCAGGGCTTGCTCACAGGCCATCCCACTGAATCCACACACCCGTCACCTCCCCTGTACGCACTCGGCCCCCCCTCAATCCTGTATATATGTCAATCCCCCCTCAATCCCATATATATGCCACCCCCCTCACACCTGCATACAGGGCCGCCATCAGGGGGGACAGCCGATACAACTGTAAGGGGCCTTGGGGCCCTAGGGGCCTGCCCGGGCCAGAAGAAGGAATGACGGATGAAGGAGAGCCATTTTGTGCACTATAGAAATGATCTTGCAGCTTCTGCTGTTTTCTGTGTCATTGAGCTCAGACATCGAGCTCTTTACTGCCACCTCTGGCTACTATGTGCATGTGCACCCCTCGTGTGAGCTGCCTGTACTGTACTCCTCTGTGTCAGCAACATGTCAGCTTTGTGAAAACAAGCTGGGATTAGGTGGGAAGATTTCCTTTACAAGTGGGGCTGTGAAGGAAAGGGAGGGGGGAGGTTTGTGTACAGGGAGGGGCCAGAGGCTTGTGTGTTTACAGATTTGTGTATATGTGGGGGGCTGACATATAAATACAGGTGTGAGGGGGCTGACATATATACAGGTGTGAGGGGGTTGACATATATACAGGTGTGAGGGGGTTGACATATATACAGGTGTGAGGGGAGCTGGCATATATACAGGTGTGGGGGGGCTGACATATATACAGGTGTGGGGGGGCTGGCATATATACAGGTGTGAGGGGGCTGACATATATACAGGTGTGGGGGGGCTGGCATATATACAGTTGTGAGGGGGCTGACATATATACAGGTGTGAGGGGGGCTGGCATATATACAGGTGTGAGGGGGCTGCCATATATACAGGTGTGGGGGGCTGACATATATACAGGGGTGTGGGAAGGGGTAGGGTTGCCACCTCATTCCTTTAAAACTGAACACATATTAATTACATAGGTTCTGTGGCTGATTAAGGTGGTAATTAAACCCACTTGGTGCCTTATCTGCATTAAATTAGCTTCAGAACCTGTGTAATTCATGTGTTCGGGTTTAAAGGGATGAGGTGGCAACCCTAGCAGTGAGGCTGACATATATCCACTTCAATACAGGGCACTTATATACCTTCCTGCCCAGACCAATTTTCAGCTTTCCAGGTTGTCGCACTTTGAATGACAATTGCGCAGTCATACAACCCTGTACCCAAACGAAATTTGTATCATTTTGTTCCCACAAATAGAGCTTTCTTTTTGTGGTATTTGATTACCTCTGGGATTTTTATTTTCTGCTAAACAAATAAAAAAAGACCAAAAATTTTTTTTTGTTTCTGTTACAAAACTTTGTAAATAAGTAAGTTTTCTCCTTCACTGATGGGCACTGATGGGGCTGCACTGCCGGGCACTGATAAGGCGGCACTGATAGGCACCGATAAGGTGGCACCAATGAGGTGGCACTGATGGGCACTGATGATGGGCACTAATATGCGACACTGATGGGCACTGACAGGTGGCACTGATATGCAGCACTGATGGGTACACATAGGTGGCACTGATGGGCACTGAAAGGCAGCACGGATGGGCACTGATAGGCGGCACAGATGGGCATTAATGGGCACTGATAGGTGGCACTGATGTACACTAATAGATGGTACTGATGGATGCCAATCAGTGCCAAACAATGCCTGCCAATCAGTAATGCCCATTGTGGACACTGATTGGCATCCATTGTGGGCACTGATTGGCATCCCTGGTGGTCTAGGGTGGCATACCTGGTGGTGACATCCCTGGTGGTCCAGTGTGGGCATCCTCGGGGGGGGGGGGCTGCGCTGATAATTAATCAGCACAGACCCCCCCTGTCAGAGGAGCAGCCGATTGGCTCTTCTCTACTCGCGTCTGACAGACGCGAGTGAGGAAAAGCCGATCAACGGCTCTTCCTGTTTACACTGTGATCAGCCGTGATTGGACACGGCTGATCACGTGGTAAAGAGTCTCTTCAAAGACTATTTACCTAGATCGGTGTTGCGGTGTGTCAGAACGACAAACTGCAACAACGATCGCTGCGATGCGCGCCCCCGGGGCACGCAGCGGCTTGATATCCTGGCGATGGCATATGACGTTCGGTCAGGGTATCGAAACCACTTTGCCGCTGTAATTTTGCTATATGGTGGGCGGCAAGTGGATATACAAGTGTGAGGGGGGAGGGCTGACATATATACAGGTGTGAGGGGGGGCTGGCATATATAGAGGTGTGTGTGGGGGTGGGGGGCTGACATACAGTGCTGTGAAAAAGTATTTGCCCCCTTCCTTATTTTTAATTTTTTTGCACATTTCTCACACTTAAATAATTCAGATCATCAAACTAATTGTAATATTACAAAACGATAAGCCAGAGTAAATCCAAGATGCAATTTTTTAATTATTATTTCATTTATTAAGGGAAAAAAGCTGTTCAAACCTGGTCGTATGTGAAAAAATAATTGCCCCATCCCATGCTGAATCATGAATGAACTGTGATTAACCACAATGTTTTGGAAAGCTGAGTTAAACTTCACTTGCCACACCGAGGCCTGATTACAGCCAGACCTGTTGAATCAAGAAATCACACATATAGAAGCTGACTGACAAAGTGAAGTATGCTAACAGATCACAAAAAGCCACACATCATGCCACAATCTATAAAAATTCAAGAACAGATTAGAAACAAAGTAATGTACATGTATCGGTCTAGGAAGGGTTTCAAAGTCATTTCTAAGGCTTTGGAACTCCAGTGAACCACGGGGAGAGCCATTATCCACGAATGGAGATAACTTAGAACCTTCCAAGGAGTGGCCAGCCTACAAAAATTACTCCAAGAGCATAACGACTACTCATCCAGGAGGTCATAAAAGAAGCCAGAACAACATCTAAAGAACTGCAGGCCACACTTGCCTCTGGTAAGATCAGTGTTCATGATTCAACAATAAGAAAGAGACTGGGCAAAAATGGCATCCATGGGAGAGTTCCAAGGCCAAAGCCAATGCTGACCAAAAAGAACACAAAGACTCTTCTCACATTTACCAAAAAACATCTTGATTATCCCCAAGACATTTAGGCAAATATTCTGTGGACTTATGAGACAAAAATTTTACTTTTTGGAAGGTGTGGGTCCTGTTACATCTGGCATAAAACTAAAACAGCATTTCATAACAAGAACATCATACCAACAGTCAGACATGGTGGTGGTAGCGTAATGGTCTGGGGCTGCTTTGCAGCTTCAGGTCCTGGACGACTTATGCCGCGTACACACGGTCGGACTTTCCGGCATACTTGGTCCGGCGGACCAGAGTGTGCCGGACAATCCGCCCGTGTGTGGGCGCCGGCGGACTTTTCCGGCGGACTTTTTCCCAAAAGCCCGCCGGACCTAGATTTGAAGAAAGTTTTAAATCTTTCCGCCGGACTCAGTTTCGGGCGGAAAGTCCGCTCGTGTGTGTGCTGGTCCGACGGAAAGCCCGCTCGTGTGTATGCTGGTCCGACGGACCAGATACGACACGAGGGCAGGGTATTGCATCTCGCGCTCGCTGCAATAGGAAAAACAAATTTTCCTATTGCGGCGAGTGCGGGGCATACCAGGCCCTTAGGTCTGGTATTGATTATAAAGGGAACCCCGCTACGCCGAAAAAACGGCGTGGGGTCCCCCCTAAAATCCATACCAGACCCCGATCCGAGCACGCAGCCTGGCCGGTCAGGAAAGGGGGTGGGGACGAGCGAGCGCCCCCCCTCTTGAACCGTACCAGGCCACATGCCCTCAACATGGGGGGTGGGTGCTTTGGGGGAGGGGGGCGGCCCTGCGGGCCCCCCCCACCCCAAAGCACCTTGTCCCCATGTTGATGAGGACAAGGGCCTCTTCCCGACAACCCTGGCCGTTGGTTGTCGGGGTC
Source organism: Aquarana catesbeiana (assembly GCF_042186555.1). NCBI lineage: Eukaryota > Metazoa > Chordata > Amphibia > Anura > Ranidae > Aquarana > Aquarana catesbeiana. The sequence continues at coordinate 123,297,425 of NC_133328.1, forward strand.
TGCGGGCGGGGCTTATCGGAATCTGGGAGCCCCCTTTAATAAGGGGGCCCCCAGATCCCGGCCCCCCACCCTATGTGAATGAGTATGGGGTACATGGTACCCCTACCCATTCACCTAGGGAAAAAGTGTAAGTAATAAAACACACTACACAGGTTTTTAAAATATTTTGTTAAACAGCTCCGGGGGGGGGGATCTTCCTCCGGCTTCGGGGGTCTTCTTCCGGCTTCGGGGGTCCCTCCGCTTCATCTTCTCCCGGCGTCCGGTTGGTTCTTCTCCGCTCTCTTCTCTCCAGTTCTTCGGCCGGCTCCTCTGCTGTCTTCAGGTAGCTCTCTTGCCAGCAGAGGTCCGGACTTCTTGTCTTCTTCTCTTCTCCAGATGTTGACACGACGCTCTCTCCGGCTGGACTGCTCTCCGAGGGCTGCGTTGTGACTTATATAGGCGGAGACCCCGCCCCCTTTTGATGTCACAGTCCCTGGGCATGCTGGGACTGTGACGTTTTAGGGGGCGTGGTCACTGGGTGATGTTGACCACGCCCCCTAAAACGTCACAGTCCCAGCATGCCCAGGGACTGTGACATCAAAAGGGGGCGGGGTCTCCGCCTATATAAGTCACAACGCAGCCCTCGGAGAGCAGTCCAGCCGGAGAGAGCGTCGTGTCAACATCTGGAGAAGAGAAGAAGACAAGAAGTCCGTACCTCTGCTGGCAAGAGAGCTACCTGAAGACAGCAGAGGAGCCGGCCGAAGAACTGGAGAGAAGAGAGCGGAGAAGAACCAACCGGACGCCGGGAGAAGATGAAGCGGAGGGACCCCCGAAGCCGGAAGAAGACCCCCGAAGCCGGAGGAAGATCCCCCCCCCGGAGCTGTTTAATAAAATATTTTAAAAACCTGTGTAGTGTGTTTTATTACTTACACTTTTTCCCTAGGTGAATGGGTAGGGGTACCATGTACCCCATACTCATTCACATAGGGTGGGGGGCCGGGATCTGGGGGCCCCCTTATTAAAGGGGGCTCCCAGATTCCGATAAGCCCCAGCCCGCAGACCCCGACAACCAACGGCCAGGGTTGTCGGGAAGAGGCCCTTGTCCTCATCAACATGGGGACAAGGTGCTTTGGGGTGGGGGGGGCCCGCAGGGCGGCCCCCCTCCCCCAAAGCACCCACCCCCCATGTTGAGGGCATGTGGCCTGGTACGGTTCAGGAGGGGGGGGGCGCTCGCTCGTCCCCACCCCCTTTCCTGACCGGCCAGGCTGCGTGCTCGGATCGGGGTCTGGTATGGATTTTAGGGGGGACCCCACGCGGCAAGATTGACATCCTTTTCTAGTCCCGTCGCACCTGAGTCACGTTCAAAATGAACGGACTTGTCCGTGTGTGGGCAAGTCCGTTCATTCTGAAAGTCCGCCGGAACTCCGGCGAAAGTCCGTCGGAAAGACGGGCGGACTTAGCCCGCCGGAAAGTCCGGGCGTGTGTGGGCAAGTCCGTCCGTTTTAAAGTCCGGCGCACCTGGCGGACAAAGTCCGTCGGAAAGTGTGCCGGACCAAGTAGGATAGAAAGTCCGACCGTGTGTACGCGGCATTACAATAATTGATGGAACCATGAATTCTGACCTCTACCAGAAAATCCTAAAGGAGAATGTCCGGTCATCAGTTTGTGATCTCAGGCTCAAGTGCACTTGGTTTATGCAGCAGGACAATAATCTGAAAAAAAACAGTAAGTCCACCTCCAAATGGTTCAAACAAAGCAAAATGTAGGTTTTGGAGTGGCCTAGTCAAAGCCCGGACTTAAATCAAATTGATATGCTGTATCAAGACCTTACACAGGCCGTTCATGCTGGAAAACCCACCAATGTGGCTGAATTAAAACAATTCTGCAAAGAAGCGTGGGCCAGAATTGCTCCACAGCAATGTGAAAGACTAATTGCCAGTTATCGTAAACACTTGATTGCAGTTGTTGCCGCCAAGGGTGGCACAACCAGTTATTAGGTTTAGTGGGCAATTATTTTTTCACATAATACCAGGCAGGTTTGGACAGCTTTTTTGCCTTAATAAATGAAACCATAATTTAAAAACAGCATTTTGTATTTACTCATGTTATCTTTGTGTAATAATAACATTTGTTTGATGATCTGAGTCATTTAAGTGTGACAAATATGCAAAGAAAATAATCAGAAAGGGGCAAATACTTTTTCAAAGCATTGTATATACAGGTGTGGGGCTGACATATATACAGGTGTGAGGGAGGCTGGCATATATACAGGTGGGGGGGGGGGCTGACATATATACAGGTGTGTGTGAGGGGTGGGGCTGACATTTATACAGGTGTGAGGGGTGTGGCATATATACAGGATTGAGGGTGGGCTGACATATATACAGGATTGAGGGGGGGCTGACATATATACAGGATTGAGGGGGGGCTGAGTGCGTACAAGTGAGGTAGTCGGTGTGTGGATTCGGTCAGATGGCCCGTGGGTAAGCCCTGGGGAATGTTGGAGGTCTGGCTCGGGGGGGGGGGGGGGGCAGGTCCAAAGCAGTGTAAGGGGCCCAAAAATTTCTGATGGCTGCCCTGCCTGTATATATGTCAGCCCCACCCACCTGTATATATGCAAGCCTGCCTCACACCTGTATATATGTCAGCCCTCCCCTCACACCTGTATATATGTCAGCCCCGCCCTCTACGGTTGCCACCTCATCCACCTCATTGCCACCTCATCCCTTTAAATCCAAACACATATTAATTACACAGGTTCTGAAGCTAATTAAATGCAGATAAGGCACCAAGTGGGTTTAATTACCACCTTAATTAGCCACAGAACCTGTGTAATTAGTATGTGTTTGGTTTTAAAGGGATGAAGTGGTAACCCTACCACCCCCACACCTGTATATATGTTAGCCCCCCCACACCTGTTTATATGCCAGGCCCCCCACACCTTTTTATATGTCAGCCCCCCCCACACCTGTATATATGCCAGCCCCCTCACACCTGTATATATGTAAGCCCCCCTCACACCTGTATACATGTCAGCCCCCACACCTGTATACATACCTCCCAACTTTTGCTGACACAGAGGAGCACAGTACAGGCAGCTCACAAGAGGGGGGCACATGCACATAGTAGCCAGAGGTGGCAGTAAAGAGCTCAATGTCTGAGCTCAATGACACAGAGAGCATCAGAAGCTGCAAGATTGTTTCTATAGTGCACAACACAGCTCCCCTTCACCCGTGCTGCCTTCTTCTGGCCCGGGCGGGCCCCTTACATTTGTATTGGCTGCCCTGCCTCTGATGGCGGCCCTGCATGGCAGTAAGCGAGTGCAGGGCCGTGCACAGTACTTAGTGGCAGTCCGGAGTAGGCCAGATGCTGTATATAGCAATAGTGATAGGACAGTGAGCAGTATGTAATAGAAGCAATGTTCAGTGATCAGTATTTAATGCCAGTACAGTGAGCTGCATGTAGTGTCATTGCGGGATAGTGAGCAATATACAAAAGCAGTGCAGGGCAGCGAGCAGGTTAGAGCAATGAGCAGTATGTAGTGGCAGGTGAGGGCAGTGAGTAAAAATGAGTTCTGCATTGTCGTTGTGTTGTTTTACAACACTATAATCTTACTTTACATGTGAGAGAATTACTTTAATACCCTAATGTATTATAATGTATTATAATTTGAACAAAGCAGATGTCTACATAATTCTGCTTCATAATTAATAGGCCACATTTGTATTTTTAGGCTGTTTGCTAAAGCCTTTTAAAAAATATTAGCCTGCAGCTGATAATGAAATGTATTGAAGTTATGTATCATCCAGGTTTGGAAAGTCACCCTGTGGCACAGTTCCATCTAAAAAGGGACAGTTGTGTTTGCAAGTCATAATTAAACTCTGTCATCATTTTCAAGTTGTTCTTGATGCATCTGGCCAACCATGAATGCAAACACAACAATTGTATGGACAGGTTTTTCTACCTCTGCTTATCTAGGTTGCACTTAGATAAAATATTGTATGAATTTGTCATCATTTTGTAGAAATGGCACTGCCAGTTTTTTGTCTGAAATTGCTTAAACATTGAAAAAAAAAGATTATGATAAAGACTTATGAAAAGCAAGCAAATTAAAAACAAATGTTGTATATCAGTAACCTTGGTACAAAGTCAGAAACTTCCTAAAATGAACATTTGTGAAAGGTTGATCATGTGACTATGCCACAAACAGTAATAAATTCATGCAAAGCATAATCAGGCTATTTTTTTTTTAATAAAAAAAAGTCCTGTCACTATCGCTATATACAGCATCTGGCCTACTCCGGACTGCCACTAGGTACTGTGCATGGCCCTGCACTCGCTCACTGCCATGCAGGGCCGCCATCAGGGGCAGGGCAGCCAATACAAATGTAAGGGGCCCGCTCGGGCCAGAAGAAGGCAGCACGGGTGAAGGGGAGCTGTGTTGTGCACTATAGAAACAATCTTGCAGCGTCTGATGCTCTCTGTGTCATTGAGGTCAGACATTGAGCTCTTTACTGCCACCTCTGGCTACTATGTGCATGTGCCCCCCTCTTGTGAGCTGCCTGTACTGTGCTCCTCTGTGTCAGCAACATGTTAGCTTTGTGAAAATGAGCTGGGACTAGGTAGGAAGATTTCCTTTACAAGTAGGGGCTGTGAAGGAAAGGGAAAAGGGATGTTTGTGTCATTTACACAGTAAGCAGTGCATTTTTATAAATGACAATGGTCCCAAAACAGTGTCAAAAGTGTCTGATGTGTCCGCCATAATGTCGTAGTCATGATAAAAAAAATCGCAGATCGCCGCCATTACTTATAAAAAAAATTATACCATAAAACTATCCGCTATTTTGTAGACGCTATAACTTTTGCACAAACCAATCAATATACGCTTATTGCGATTTTTTTTACCAAACATATGTAGAAGAATACATATCGGCCTAAACTGAGGAAAAAATTAGTTTTTTTATATATTTTTGGGGGATATTTATTATAGCAAAAAGTAAAAAATATTGCTTTTTTTTCAAAATTGTCGCTTTTTTTTGTTCATAGCGCAAAAAATAAAAACCGCAGAGGTGATCAAATACCACCAAAAGAAAGCTCTATTTGTGGGGAAAAAAGGACGTCAATTTTGTTTGGGTACAGAGTTGCATGACAGTGCAATTGTCAGTTAAAGCGACGCAGTGCGGAATCGCAAAAAATGGCCCGGTCATTCAAGAGGGAGTCCCGCAAAAAAAAAAAATGTAAAAGTAAGCTGCTACAAATACTGCAGCTGCTGACTTTTAAAATAAGGACACTCACCTGTCCCAGGGTCCAGCAATGTCGGCACCTGAGACCGAATCGCCCCTCGGTCCTCGGGTGCTGCCACCACCATTCTCTGTAAGGGAATCAGGAAGTGAAGCGCTGCGGCTTCACTTCCCGGTTCCCTACTGCACATGCGCAAGTCGCGCTGCGCTGCGCTTCCTAACTGGTCCCCGCTGTCTCTGGGACCCGTGTGTGTCTAAGCAGACAGCGCGGTGGGGACGGGAAGATGGGAGTCTATGCCGGAAGTGGGTGCAAATACCTGTCTTAGACAGGTATCTGCACCCCCCTCCCCCCTGAAAGGTGCCAAATGTGACACCAGAGGGGGGGAGGGTTCAGAAAAGCAGAGGTTCAATTTTTGTGTGAACCTCCGCTTTCAGCAGCCAAATTTTCCAGGGCTAAAGTGGTTAAGGAGGCCTACCCCCTGCCAATCCAGGTTGGGGATTGGTCAGGGCTCCCCAGAACACCCCAGACAGCTCCACCTCCCTTCTCCTCCTTCCTTTCCAGAAAACACTAGAACATTCTGGAAAGAAGTGGGAGGTCTTGGTGATGCTGCCTGTGAATCACCCAGCTCTACTCTGAGTCACTCCCAACCTAGATCAAAACACACCCAGGCTTGGCTTCCAGCCAAGCCTGGAAATTTACCTACTCTCACAAAAACATGCACTATCCTTCTAGCACACTAGAGGGTGCTACAAATACAATGGCTCGGCAGGAGGGATTCGCCTGTCAACATTGCCCATGTTGATGGAGGAAAAAATTTGCTTTGTCAATGGCTGGCCTTACTGACTGCAGCTGGTTAATTTTCCAATAGTCCCATATGATCAAAATTAATCATTAGCAGAAATGGCCAATGATGGATTGAATATCATTTTGCCATGCCATCTATGGGCAGCTTTAGTAGCATTTATCCCTACCACCATTATAGCATTTTTTCATTAGACATTTGAAAAAGATCCACTATATGGACTAAATTGTGAATTTTTTTTGGCATAGATGACCAAAAAAATCACTTTGCTCATCAGTGATGAACTGTTGACCATGATTACTGCAATCACGCTACCAATCAGTTACTGAAACTATATCACTGATAGAATCAGTCATTTGCTTTTTCATATAGGTCATCTGGAACAGGAGCCTTGTTCCCAAGGTATTGCAGGTGATGCCCCAGTGATTGGAGTTCTCTTTCTTCTGGGTTACTGCTGAGCGAGTTGCTGATATAATGGTCCTGGATTGAGCAGTGTCACCAGTGTTTGAAAATATCTGTGCAATCATTATCCATTGCCTATTTCTATGATCTTCGGTGCAAGCAAAGGCCTTGGCTGGGCTATAGCCATATGCTGGTTTTGCTTGCCATCTGGTAAGTGAGTTTTTCTTAAGGTGGTGGCACACTTATTGAATGAACTCACTGTGGTGTTAATGGAAGAATCAATGAATATTATCCCACATTCCTTGTTATATGAGAAATGGTTTCCATTTCTACAATCAACTATCTGTTAATTGGACATTATTAACATGGCTTTTTTATAAGGTAAATGCTGTAAACTACTTGAGTAGTAATGAGAAATTAACATCCTGCACACGCGCCTCAGATCAGCCCCAATTCATGCACCTTCACACCTCAGATCAGCCCCAGTTCATATACCTTCACACTTCAGATCACTGTCCCCTCTGCGAATATATTTCACCACTGTACCCCCCTGCACATCTGCCCCACCACTGTAACCCCCTGCACATCTGCCCCACCTCTTTACCCCCTGCTCTTCTGTCCCACCACTGTAACCTCCTGTACATCTGCCCCACCACTGTACCACCCTGTTCTTCTGTCCCACCACTGTAACCCCCTTCTCATCTGCCCCACCAATGTACCCCCTTTCACATCTGCCCCACCACTGTAACCTCCTGCACATCTACCCCACCACTGTACTACCCTGCACATCTGCCCTACCGCTGTACCCCCCGCTGTTCTGTCCCACCACTCAACCCCCTTCTCCTCTGCCCCAACACTGCAACCCCCTGCTCATCTGTCTCACCAATGTACCTCCTTTCTCCTCTGCCCCGCCACTGTACCCCCTGTATTTCTGCCCCACCTCTGTACCCCCTGATCTTCTGCCCAACCACTGTAACCACCTGCTCATCTGTCCCACCAATGCACCTCCTTTCACATCTGCCCTACCGCTGTACCCCCTGTTATTCTGTCCCACTGCTGAAGCTCCTTCTCATCTCTTCCACCACTGTACTTCCCTGCACATCTGTCCCACCTCTGAACCCCTCCTGCTCATTTTCCCCACCGCTTAACCCTCCTGCTCATCTGCTCCACCGCTGTACCCTCTTCTCATCTATGATATGCGTGATATGCAGAGTGGTGAAAGGAAGCAGAGATGAGACATCTACCTGTCTTGGCACACTCATCCTGCTGATCCACCTCTCACATCCAGCCAACGTGCTTGTATATGATGTCATACAAGCATCTGGAATCATGGATGTGTAATGATGAGCTCAGGTCATGGACATTTTCTGAAAGCAGTGGGCCTGTGTGCAGGATCATAAGTTGGGCCCCTGAAGCTGAGGAAAAGTGCGCCGCAACAAAAGTTGGGTGTGATTTTCATTGCACTGAATACTACTGGCTGTGGCTTAAAAGGACACAGAGTGCAGGCCAGAGGCAGTGCACAGTGGCTGCATATAATGGACATAGAGGCTGCAATTGATGGGCACAGAGGCTGCAATTGATGGGCACAGTTGGCTGCATTTTCTGGGCACAGTGACTGCATATTATGGGCACAGAGGCTGCAATTGATGGGGCAGAGTGGCTGCATATTATGGGCACAGTTGGCTGCATTTGCTGGGCACAGTTGGCTGCATATGGTGGGCACATTGGCTGCATATGGTGGGCAGAGTGGCTGCATTTGATGGCACAGTGGCTGAAATTGATGGCACGGTGGCTGCAATCTATGTTTTTGTTTCAGTATTTAACAGAATTTTTCAGTTCGTTGCGCCCCCCAAAAATTTTGATCAGCAGCTGCCACTGGTGCAGGGGTTCAGTAGTAGGGATGAGCTTCGTGTTCGAGTCGAACCCATGTTCGACTCGAACATCGTCTGTTCACCCGTTCGCCGAATTGTGAACGATATGGGCCGTTCACGCCAAATTCGTGTGGCGCGTCACGGTTCATAATTCACTGCGGCATCGCAGTGCATTGCTGGCTGATGATTGGCCAAGCATGCACTATGACCCGCATGCTTGGCCAATCACAGCGCCGTCTGAACAGAGAGCCGTAAGAGGCCAAAGCCAAGGAGGCTTTGGCCAATTATGGCTCAGGTGATTTAGTACACGCCCCACACTATATAAGGCCGCCTGCACAGCAGCCCTGTGTAGTGTGTGTTCCGACATTGAGAGAGATAGACAGAGAGACAGTGTCATTTGATTTAAGTTAGATAGATTAGGCAGGACAGTCAGTGAGTTAGCTGCACTTACAGTGTATTGTGTATATGTATGCATCTCAGGTGTGTATATATATATATATATACTGTATATATATATATATATATATATATATAAATATATATATATATATATATATATATATATATATATATATATATATATATATATATATATATATATATATATATATATATATATATATATATATATACACTGTATTCAGTTTAGCTAGATCCGTTCCTGTTATCTTGCTACTGACAGGCAGGCTTGTCTTGTTACAGTATTTACAGCTACCTGAAGAAAATTGCTGGTGTTCTTTTGATCCTATTAGTACCACAGTCAGGCAGCTAGACTATTTAAAGTTAGTGTAGTGCGTCCTCCTCACAGTGTTCAGTTAAAGCTACAAGTTAGTTTAGTGTGACCTCTGCACAGTGTTCAGCTAAAACTACAAGTTAGTGTAGTGTACAGTGTTCAGCTAAAGCTACAAGTTAGGGTAGTGCGTCCTCCTCACAGTGTTCAGCTAAAGCTACAAGTTAGTGTAGTGCGTCCTCCTCACAGTGTTCAGCTAAAACTACAAGTTAGTGTAGTGCGACCTCTGCACAGTGTTCAGCTAAAGCTACAAGTTAGTGTAGTGCGTCCTCCTCACAGTGTTCAGCTAAAACTACAAGTTAGTGTAGTGCGACCTCTGCACAGTGTTCAGCTAAAGCTACAAGTTAGTGTAGTGCATCCTCCTCACAGTGTTCAGCTAAAGCTACCTGTAGAAGGTTGGTGGTGTTTTCCTGATCCTATCACTACCGCAGGCAGCTAAATAAGCTACAAGTTAGTTTTTTGCGAGCTCTGCACAGTGTTCAGCTAAAGCTACCTGTAAAAGGTTGGTGGTGTTCTCATACTACAGGCAAACAGTTGATTTTACTAGCTACAGTATCAGTATATATATATATATATATATATATATATATATATATATATATATATATATATATATATATCCCAGCTTAGTGCAGCTACAGACCATTAGTATGTCTGGAAGGCCAACAAGGAGAGGCAGACAGTCACAAGCCAATAAAAGAGGGCAAGCAGGCTCTGTGTATAGAGGCAACAGTGCTGGTTGTGTGCTGGTTGTCCTCATCAGCACGTGGCCGTGGGACACGCTTGGCCTTTTTTTCAGCAGCTGGCCGTGTTGAGCCGCAACATGCGGAAGACTTGGTCAAGTGGATGACCAAGCCATCCTCATCCTCCTCATCCTCTCTTACCCATGTTGAGGGTACTTTGTCTGGCAAAGCAGCTGCCAATGCGGCCTCTTCCCTCGGCTCAATGGCAGCAGTGACTCCTTCCCTAGCCCCACCATGTCCTCCTGAGGAGTCCCTCGAACTGTTTGGCCAGTGTTGGGTACATGCTCCAAGAGGATGCCCAGCGTTTAGAAGGCTCTGATGATGATACTGAGCTAGATGAAGGCAGTAACGTGAGCACGGACAGAGGGGGTGCCCAAGAAGGACAGCAATCTGGCACCCATGCTCCCCCTGCTGCAGCATGCTGCCAGGTTTGCTCCAGTGATGAGGAGGGAGGGGATGATGAGGTCACTGACTCAACGTGGGTGCCTGATAGGAGAGAGGAGGAGGAGACACATCACCAACGATGCCCTCCAGGGGCCAGCCTAAGGGCAGCACACTGACTGCATCACACCCCAAAGCTCCGCATGTGCAGGGCGCTGCTGTCTCTGCGCGTTATTCCAAAAGTTCTTTGGTGTGGGCCTTTTTTGAGACGAGTGCATCAGATCGCATCGCTGCTATTTGCAACATATGTCTCAAGCGTATCTTGCGTGGCCAAAACATCTCCCGCTTGGGGACCACATGCTTGACCAGACATATGTTGACCTGCCATGCAGTTAGTTGGCAAGCGTATCTAAAAGACCCACACCAAAGAACAAAGAGGACCTCTCCTTGCTCCTCATCAGCTGAGATCTCCAACCCCACTATACCTTCAGTCCTCTCTGAGACCTGCACTGAGAGGAATGAAGGTGTAGAATTAGGTGTGTCACAGCCAAGTACTTGTGGGCAATCTGCTTTCGGTACACCGACGTCAGATTGTACCAGGCAAATTTCCCTGCCCCAGCTGCTGCACCACCGAAAGAAGTTCGCTCCCAGCCATCCACACGCCCAGCGGTTGAATGCTAGCTTGGCAAAATTGCTAGCACTTCAACTGCTGCCTTTTCAGTTGGTAGACTCTGCCCCCTTCCGTGAGTTTGTGGAATGTGCGGTTCCTCAGTGGCAGGTACCCAAACGCCACTTTTTCTCATGGAAGGCGATTCCGGCTCTCTACCGGCATGTGGAAGGCAATGTCCATGCCTCGCTGGACAGGGCAGTCAGCGGTAAGGTGCATATTCCCGCTGACTCATGGTCCAACAGGTATGGACAGGGACGTTACCTAAGTTTCACCGCGCATTGGGTGACTCTGCTGGCAGCTGGGAAGGATGCAGGACAAGGTGCAGTAGTGTTGGAGGTTGTTTTGCCACCATGCCTCCAAAATGCCACTACTAATGATGGTGACACACCTCTCTCCTCCACCCCCTCCTCTTCTTCTTCCTCCATGGCCTCTGCCTGTGCTTTGTCCTCGGAACCAGCGGTGCTCCGTAGGCGTTCAAGGGGCTACGCAAGTATGCAGGCCAAAAGATGCCATACGGTGCTTGAGCTGGTGTGCTTGGGGGGACAGGAGCCACACTGGGGCAGAGGTTCTGTCAGCTCTGCAGGGGCAGGTTTAGAGGTGGTTGACGCCACGCCAACTTAAGGTAGGAATGGTGGTTTGCGACAATGGCACCAACCTCCTCTTCGCCCTCTGAGAGGGACAACTGACCCATGTGCCCTGTTTGGCTCATGTCCTTAACTTGGTGGTGCAGCAGTTCTTGGGCAGGTACCTGGGCTTACAGGATGTCCTAAGGCAGGCCAGGAAAGTCTGTGTGCATTTCCGGCGGTCATATAATGCCAGTGCTCGGCTGGCAGACCTCCAAAAGGAATTTAACCTGCCCAAGAACCGCCTAATCTGTGACATGCCCACCAAGTGGAACTCAACGTTGGCCATGCTGCAGCGGCTGCACACGTAGCAGAGGGCCATCAATGAGTACCTGTGCGACTATGGCACCAGGACAGGGTCAGGGGAGCTTGTTTTTTTTTCCCCACACCTGTTGGCCATGATCCTGTCCTATCACCATTTGAGAAGGCCACGAGGATGGTGAGCAGTAACAGTGCATGCATCAGTGACACTGTCCACCTTGTCCACCTGTTGGAGCACACGCTGCGTGGAATAATGGACAGGGCACTTGAGGCAGAACAGAGGCAGGAAGAGGAGGGCTTCCTTAGCTCTCAAGGCCCCCTTTATCCAGACAGTGTTCCTGCGTGCCCGCCGATCACACAGGAAGAGGACGAGGAGGAGGAGGTGGAGGAGGAGGAGGATTGTGTCAGTATGGAGGTGGAGCCTGGCACTCAGCATCAGCAGCAGTCTTTAAGGGATCAGTCCCAAGAAACACATGGACTTGTATGTGGCTGGGAGGAGGTGGCTGCGGACCATGTCGTCCTTAGTGACCCAGAGGACTCCGGACCGAATGCCTCAGCAAACCTACGCTGCATGGCCTCCCTGATCCTGCAAAGCCTGCGTAAGGATCCTCGTATTCGTGGTATCAAGGAGAAGGACCAATACTGGCTGGCAACCCTCCTTGATCCACGTTACCAGGGTAAGGTTGCGGACCTTATCTTGCCGTCGCAGAGGGAGCAGAGGATGAAACATCTTCGGGAGGCCTTGCAGAAAGGTCTGTGCAACGCGTTCCCAGAGACTGGGAGGTTACAAACTCCTGTTTCTGGACAACGTGTTGCTGAGGCTTCGGTCAGTCAAAGAAGGAGCGGTGGAGAAGGTGGCCGTCTGACCGATGCGTTCAGACAATTTTTTAGTCTGCAGCCCCAAGGTATGATCGGTTCCAGCAACCATCGCCAGCGTCTGTTTTACATGGTGCAGGAATACCTAGGGGCAAGATCTGACTTGGACACCTTTCCCACTGAAAATTCTCTGGGTTACTGGGTCTTGAGGATGGATCACTGGCCAGAGCTTGCACAGTATGCAATTGAGCTACTTGCCTGTCCTGCATCCAGCGTTCATTCGGAACGCACATTCAGTGCTGCTGGAGGCTTTGTAACTGATCACAGGGTGCGTCTGTCCACCGACTCGGTCGATCGACTGACCTTCATAAAAATGAATCAGTCTTGGATCACCACCAGCTACCAAGCACCTGATGCTGATGTAACCGAATAATTTTTTTTGAAATCTCAGATCCCTTCAAAGACTGCCTATGCTGATGCTGAGTGACTATCCTGGGTAATTATCCTCTTCTTCCTCAATGATCATGCTGATAGCTTGTAAGAACATTTTTGGTTCTGGGCGCCACCACCAGTGCCTAAGGCCTAATTTTTCAGCCCCTGTTTAACAGGGGCGTGTAATTACAATTTTTGATGCAATACTTTGCAGCAGAGCTTGTTCCTGCGTTCCAAATAGAGTATCTGTGAGGGGTTGCAGTGCTGTGGCACCAGCACCAGTTCCTAAGGCCCAATTTTTCTGGCCCTGTTCAACAGGGGCATGTAATTACAATTCTTAATTGTATATTTCACAGCAGGGCCCGTTTCTGCGCCCACCAAGATTAACTGTGAGGACTTACAGTGTTGTGCCACCAGCACCACCACCACCACCAAAGGCCCAATTTTTCAGCCCCTGTTCAACAGGGGCATGTAATTACAATTCTTGATTTAATATTTCACAGCAGGGCCCGTTCCAGCGCCCACCAAGAGTAACTGTGAGGACTTACAGTGTTGTGGCACAAGCACCACCATCACCAAAGGCCCAATTTTTCTGGCCTTGTTCAACAGGAGCATGTAATTACAATTCTTAATCTAACATTTCACAGCAGGGCCCTGTGAGGGCTTACAGTGTTGAGGCCACAACAATACCTAAGGCCCAAATTTCTGCTGAGTATATAGGGCAGGCCCCTACTTTCAAACACCCAACTTACAAACGACTCCTACTTGCAAACGGAAGGAGACAACAGGAAGTGAGATGAAATCTACCCCATAGGAAGGGAAGTTCTCTCCTTGTTTCACTAAAAACCCCAAATTTTCAAAAAACATTTGTCATTGGGACAAAAAGTGAGGTGAAATCTTCTGAAGAGGAGCACAGACAGCAAAACAAATGTCACAGGGGTGATAACCCTTCCCTATGTTTTCCAAAAAGCTTAAAAACAGATTTTTTGGCTGGAGCTACACTTTAAAAATGTACCAGTTCAAAATTACAAACAGATTCTACTTAACAACAAACCTACAGTCCCTGTCTTGTTTGCACTGCCTGTATACTGCTGTTCAGTGTATATAGGGCCTGGGGGCCCCACGCCTTTCCTTTTTTTAATTTGGGTGCGGGGTTCCCCTTAATATCCATACAGGACCCAAAGGGCCTGGTAATGGACTGGAGGGTACCCATGCCGTTTGTCTCACTGATTTTCATCCATATAGCCGGGACCCGACATTACATTAAAGCTGCAAGCAGCTTTTAAATGACTTTTTTCCTTTAAAAATGACATTTTGTGCAGGGACTGTTCTAAGCACAGGAAACACGCGCCACTTTACAGGCATATTATAGACACCCCCCAGGTACGATATTTAAAGGAATATTTCACTTTTTTTTTTTTTTTTTACTTTAAGCATCATTAAAATGACTGCTCCTGAAAAAATGGCCATTTTTAAAAGTTTTTTTTGCATTGATACATGTCCCCTGGGGCAGGACCCGGGTTCCCAAACTCTTTTTTAGGACAATACCATGCAAATTAGCCTTTAAAATGAGCACTTTTGATTTTGAACGTTCGAGTCCCATAGACATCAATGGGGTTCTAACGTTCGTGCAAATTTTCGGTCTGTTTGCAGGTTCTGGTGCGAACCGAACCGGGGGGTGTTCGGCTCATCCCTATTCAGTAGTAAGTGACGCAAAGGTTCTGGAATAAATTCAACAAATTTCCCAGAAGCTCAACAGTAATTCCACAAACTGTCACCTGATTGTGGTTTTTTCAATCACAGTGAAACCCCTTCTTTCTGAGATTGGTAGTGGCAACCCCCGGAAGTGAGTCATCTTCCTCTAGATGGTGGACAGGGCTAGCAGGATTAAGATTGGCTTTAGTAGTGGCCAATGACAGCCCTCCTCCTCCTCCTGGAAAGAGGGACCGCCCCCCCCAGCAGAACTGCACCCAATCTCTTCCCCATCATAAAAGCAGCTACAGCAAAGTTAGAGAATCAAACAATGTTTCCCATCTTTTACAATGTGTGGGGGCACAGTGTCTCCCCCTCAGTGTAGGTGCGGCGTGGGGAATTCTGAAATTGGAATGCATTAATGTCTCACTGACACTTCCCTGCGCTGCTCTGCTGATGGGGAGGGAGTCGAGGGTTTGCCAGCAAAAAAGGCTTTGCATGCCGCTTGCGGCACCTGTGCCGGGGGTTGTCTACCCCTGATCTAGATAGTGTAGCAGGCTAGAATTTCACATCTCAGGGTGGAATCGTTCGTTGGCTTATTGTGGGGTAGAAAAGAATCTGAATACCAGTCACATTTGTCTTTTCTTGATTTTATTTGCTCAAAAAACAGTGGAGAGAGAGTTGGGGGTGCAGGATACCCAAAAATGGCAAAATAGCTCTGGTCTTCTGACTGCAGTTAATGTAACTCGTAGCAGCCAAGCAGACCACAAAGACTTTATGAGAGCAGTCTCTGCCTGGAGTTAAAGGTCAAATGAATCATCCTTCTTTCTAAGCAGATTTCTGGACCTTGACCTTATGCGAATAGTCACAGATATCTTAGTTGACAGACAGTAACAACTTCTTATAATGTCCACCACCAGCAGCTTCTCCTTTACACTCCAGGACACACTTTAACACAGAGGACTTCTCGAACAATGCTCCATACAGGCAGCTATCTTCCTGCACAGCTCCTTCTGGATGTACCATCCATCAAGGCAGCCCTAGCTTCTGTAGCATTGACCCTGGGCAGGGCCAAGGCTCAAAGAGATAGACCCTTGTCACCATGGCATCCCAACCAGGCAGAAGAGAGAAGAGAAGGACCATTCTGGAAGTCTGCACCAAATATTTATCACCTCCCCTCAACTCACAACATTATACCACAACATTCAGTGGTTGGCTAAGGTGGATACAATTTAAAAACACATACACTGTTACCTGTACATTGTTACAAAAACTACTGCAGACATTCAACAGCAGCCACAGAAATAATAAATGACCTGAGCTTATATGACACCTACCAACCACAGAAGATATAAACAAAGCTCAGGCTAGCTACAGGTTATAGCTAGTCTGAGCTTTGTTTATGTTTTCTGTGCTTGATAGGTTTCTCCTAAGCTAAGACTTTTATTATTTCTGCCTGCTGCTGTTGAATTGCCTCCATTAGATAGCGTGTCCCTTTGGCCCTACTGGGGAGTCATGCAGTGATGTAGGGGGATATATGAAAGAACCAGCACATAGCAAGGACCAAAGGCATCTGTTGATACTGGAGGCTTTAGCCCTATAACAGAACAGAGGTAGGAAAAAAAGGCCACCAAATCTACTTTAACACACCATAAAATCTAATTTGAGGGTTTGCCTATTTGAGAGCAGATACTTTCAAAGTGAGTTTTCAGTCTTGCCTTAATAAATCAGAGGCAGGGCACATTTTTAGCGGTCTACTCATCTCTACCTAATTCTGCAATGTTTTGAGATATTTGCATAAAGCTAACCCTCATGCTGATGCATAGGGAATACACGTGACCTGAAATTTCACAGAATCAAAGTTCTTCTTCACTATAAACTTTGCCCACATGGAAAAGGGTCTATTGAATGTTCTTTCAAGTGCCAAATGAATGGACTTTTGTTATGTAAAAAGCGTAGCATCAACTCTGATCACTGAATCCTTAACCAATAAAGATGTGTTATATGAAACATACCATTTCACAAATAATGTTTTCATGCAACCAAATTTGTAGTGGTAACAGGTGCACTTTAAATATAAAAGTTTTCCACAGAAAGATTTAACATAGATTCCTCATTCGTGGCAAATAAAAATCCAGAACTGGCAAAAGTTCCCCTTTCACACCCCAGATCTGACTCCTCTAAGTTTAAATCTTATGCATTTATTTGAATGAACTGCAAGCAACCTCTTTTCTGGACCAACAATGTGGGACTGATTCCTCATCCATCTTTGTCTAAAAGCACCTAATATCTGTTACTTGTATTTTGCCAAGTAATGCTGTGATTGAAGTTTATGAGCATTATAATTAGGAACATTACACACTAATCGGACATTGAAATGAAATGTATGTTCAAAAGAATGCTTAGAGCCCCATTAGTTCACAGTCATTCTATTACAATCAGAAATATTGTCAGTGGTGCCTTGAGCTTGTGCCAATGACAACAGCATAAATTCTGCATCTCATTTCTGTGATCATAAAATTAATGATCAGTTTAAAAATACCTCTTTGTAAAAAGTTATGGCATAAGAGAAATGTTGAGATCTCAGCTAGAGGCATTGAGGGATAATTAAAACTTCACAGCTTATTAAAATATCTTCAGCCTTTACCAAGTACATTGCACGGGGCTATGACAATTCTGCAGAAAGTGTCAGTAAGTGCAAGCGACAGGTGGAATAACAGCCATTGTCTCATTCTTCTATTAACATAGCGTAGCATACATTTTTTTATTCTTTTAAGTAGAAAACAGGAACAGGGAGGAAATTTCTCCAAAGTGAGGAAATCCCTGGTTTGTCAGCACGGTGGCTAGAACTAGTTCCCCCATTGGAAGGTTTCCCATCTATTCCTGTTCTGGTCACAACCCTAATAGGGAGGGTGAGTCTCCCAATGGGGACACAGAGAACACAAAAAGTTCAACAGGTGTTCTAATCCCCCCAACCATATCAAAAATCTTACTGAAGCACTATAATAATCATTTAGCTCCAATCAAAAAATCAGTAATAGCTCTGGAATATACAGTGAGATGTGATATAGCATACCTCCCAACTTTCTGAGATGGGAATGAGGGACACCTATTAGCAAAACAATGTAGGCATAGGACACGCCCCCTGCCATGCCCCCTTAATCACTTCATGTAAAGCGCCCCACCATTACGTCAGTACTTTGATGCTAAATACCGTTGTCATGGCAGCAGCTAGCTGTCATAACCCCGGTATTTTCAGGAACAGCGTGCGTTTCTCTTTCACTTAAAAGTGGTCTCTGCGGCGGATTCACCATTATGATCACTATTATCGGTGGCGGGAGAGAGCCTCCTGCCACGCTCCGTCATCTCTGCCGCTTACCGGAGCCATCGGTAGCGGCGGAGACAATCGCGTCCGCTCCCCTCACTGCCTGGATGCTCCATAGCATTGGAGGGCAGAAGCGACATCAAATGTCACTTCCGCCCAATGCTCTTAAAGGGGAATTTTTATTTATTTTAATGTTATTATTATTTCTTTTTTAAATTACATTTTTTAAAATTTTTTATTGCATTTTAGTATAAATTTGAGATCTCACATTTTCTATTGTCATGCTTTTTTTCTATTACAAGGGATGTTTACATTCCTTGTAATAGGAATAAAAGTGACCCTTTTTTTTTTTTTTAAAAAAAAGGACAGTGTAAAAATAAACGGTAAAATAAATAAGAACATTTTTTTTTTAAAGTGCCCCATCCCACCGAGCTTGCATGCAGAAGCGAACACATAGGTAATTCGCGCCCACATAAAACGGTGTTCAAACCACATAAGTGAGATATCGCCACGATCGATAGAGCAAGAGCAATAATTCTATCATTAGACCTCCTCTGTAACTCAAAACTGGTAACCTGTAGAAATTTTTAAACGTCTCCAATGGAGATTTTTCTAAGTGCTGAAGTTTGTCACCATTTCACGAGCGGGTGCAATTTTGAAGCATGACATGTTGGGTATCAATTTACTCGGTGTAACATTATATTTCACAATATAGAAAAAAAATTGGGCTAACTTTATTAACTGTACTGTTGTCTTATTTTTTAACTCAAAAAGGGGTATTTTTTCCAAAAAAAGACTGTGCAAATCTGGTGTGACAAAGTATTGCAATGACAACCATTGTATTCTCTAGGGTGTCTGAAAACAAATAAATAAATAAATATATATATATATATATATATATATATATATATATATTTGCGGGTTCTAAGTACATTTCTAGCAAAAAAAAAGATTTTAAATTGTAAAAAGCAAAAGCAAGTGTCAAAAAGAGGCTCAGTCCTTAAGAGGTTAAAGGAGAATTGTACAAAAAAATTATTGCTTAAATCCACAAGTGCTTTTTTACCAATACTACAAATTAAGCAATTTAAACTTTTAATTTTAACTATATAGATAAGAAATGAGGGACAAATGAGGAGGAAAGAGGGACAGAGGGACTTTGTTCCGAATGAGGGACAGTCCCTCGAAATCAAAGGACAATTTGGAGGTATGATATAGAATTACAGCAGCCTACAGCCTAAAAGAGAGCATACAGCCTACAAGAGAGCAATAATCCAGTGTTTTTCTAATGAGACTGTTATACAAGTCATTTGTGCATTATACATGTATACAGTAGAAGCTGCCTACATTACTACATGCCATTCTGATTTCTGCTTATATTACCTTCTCAAACATGTGAGATAGAAAGCAGTCTGTGCTCCACATACAGACAAAGAGCTAAGCAACTGATACATTTCTCAAAGACTGCCAGTTAAAGTACAATTAAAGGCAAAACGTTTTTTAGTTTTGGATAGAGTGGAGAGGGATTAGAACACCTGTCAGTTTTTATTACTGTCTGTGCCCCATTAAGGAGATTCACCCTCTCTATTTGTCCTGTTTACCATTATCATTGCAAGTAAAACTAAAAGAATATCCCAAATTTTGGGTTGTCCTCAGAAAAGTAATACAGGGATAATAGTCCAATGAGGACCAAGGAATTCCCTTAATTTGCAGGGGATTTCGTCTCACTTCCTGTTTGGCTATGGGACAGGAAGTGAAGGGAAATCAGATGGCGAAAAAAAAATCTGACAAGGGTTATAACCCTCCCTTTCTCTATCCAAAATTTAAAAAAAGTTTTGCCTATAGTTCTTCTTTAACTCAGTTAGATTGTGTAGAGGACAGGAGAGACATTTGGGTCTATTAGACCTGTCACCTGCCCAATGCTATCACATGGGGGTTTATTAACCCCTTGTGATAGCAATTAAGTAAAAATAAATAAAAGAAAAAAGGTTTTAAAAATAAAATTATAATAAAATGTAGGTGCGCACGTGACTAGGCTCACAAACGAACATAATAGAGCAAACCTTGTTCATCTCTCCCAGCCCCACTTCATAGGGTACTGCTAACACAGATGGCCCACCCCTTGTATTTTGAATGCCCTTCTGTAAGTCTTTCAGTAGTTCATGTAAAGCTCTTCTCATAAGTATATGTTTGAATAGATCCGAAAAATGTACCTGGGTTTAATTTTCATCACCTGCATAATGGCTTCTTTCTCAGAATACTTGTATAACTTACAAATTACATCTCTAGGTTTATTAATATCATTATTGTCAGGGACAAGGGCCCTGTGCGCTCTAGCTATCTCAATAGAGTGGTATGACATGTCCCCTGAAATGCTTTTGAAAATATCACTAAGGGTAGGCCTCAAATCTTGTGGCTTCAGGAAGGCCCAGATCCTAACATTTGGACATGGCTCCTGTTTATATCCAGGAACAACCTGGAACATAGGGCAAGTATGGGTGGTGTCCAAATTTGTCCCCTTCCAAACTCCCCCCCCCCACCCCTCACCACTGGTCCAACACTGTAATGGACAGCCTCCTTGGCCAATATGAATGTGTGTGAAACAGGATGGGTCATGCAAACAGCGAAGTGCCAAAACTTTGGCTTTTCCGAAGGCCAGAATTTGGTTTCAGCAGAGGGGAATAAAAACGATGGCAGGTAAAGGCAGGCACCTCTAGATGCTTGCATGCCTAGGACTTGATAGCAGCTTTACTTTAAGTTGCTCATGGGAAATTTTGGCATGTTGTGTGTTTTTTATTGCGTATTTTGTGTGTGTTTGCTTCTGCATTTGTGTTGTTAACAATTAATGGGACTGAAAGTGCAACTAGGTAATTTTAGGTGTATAAAGCTGTCCATACACTATAAAATCTGATTGTACAATTTCTGTACAATCTCCTTTAGATTTACCAAAATTATATATAGGCATACCTCACTTTTAGGTACACAATGGGGTTTATTTACTAAAGTTTGAAAGTGCAAAATCAGGCTCACTTCTACATAGAAACCAATGAGCTTCTAACCTCAGCTCGTTCAATTAAGCTTTGGTATTAAAACCTGGAAGCTCATTGGTTTCTATGCACAAGTGAGGCTGATTTTGCACTTTCCAGCTTTAGTAAATAAAGCCCATTGCATACTTAAAAGTGGGGTATGCCTGTAATAGGGGGACACACCATCTATCCAATCACTCTGTATACAATCAGACAGGCCCTTGTACTACATAGTTGATGGTAGATCTAAAGGAGATTGCATAGGCTGTTATCTGATCACTCAGCACACTGACAAATAAACCATCTATGCAAGATGAAAGTAAGGTAGGAAAAAAATGATGCCTGTGTACGTATTTAGTGAGAACAGTGATCACCGATTGATTGCATTTCATTTTAAAAAAATGTGCACCTGGAGATGGGTGGTAGCTAGGAGGGTAGATGATGCAGGGTGTGTGATAATGAGGTCAGCTGGTCAACTCCTTTCTGTGTCATGACCCAACATTTGTCCAGGAAGGAAGTAGCAGTGTTTTCAAACCATCCATGAGGATAGTGAGGCAAGCGTGTGTAGAATAAATTGAAAGCTTTATTATTTCTGCAAAAGAAGTACACTAATGCTACTGTATATAGGTACATAGGGGAGCTGGAATTTAGAAAAAAAAAGTGAACTTAGCCTTTAATATGAGATTCAGGCTGAACATATCATACCCCATTTTAACCTAAATGACAAAAAAATGGTTGTGGCTAGAATTCCATTTAAGTTTTGGAAATAATATGGCAAATAAAAAGTACTGTTTCACTGCTCCTATGTAAACTGTAACACATGCTCTCCTTTTATTGCCCTTTGAGAAAACAAATTTACCTTGATAACATTTTAACACATTCCATGCCTGTGTGTCCCATCCTGCACTGCTGTGTGACTTCTAGAACACTGAAGAGTATGATTACAATGTATGTACCAGTTTGTTTACCTTTCACACTATGTGCTCAATACAAGCCTTGGACATTTTAGTCTGTCTTTGATTTTTGCAGCTGCAGTTTCCTTAACAAGTACTGACACATTTGTCTAAAACGTTTGCTACACAGTATTAACCGTACACAGTGCAAGGAGTCAAAGCAGAACTAAAATAACATGTTTTCTTCAAAATAAAAGTTGTGATTTGATTTCTAGAAATTTGGTATGTGTCTTATTTAAATAGTAACTTCTTTATACACTGAAGACAAGTACATTCATGTGTACAAATCAGTGACTCCATTGCAAGTCTTATTTTTTAAAAAATGGAATGTATTAAACTTTTAATGCTTAGGCTAGCATTGAAATAAATATAAAAATTCTCAGTTTACTTTATTTATTCACATAAAATGTAGGAAAAAAATAGTATTTAGAGAACACTGAATTTGCTAATGTTGGAAGAACAACAGCAGTGTTGCTTTAAACTGACAGTATGTATCCATTATACCTATCTATCCAGCAGGTGGCACTGCAGTGTTATAGTGTGTTATCTATGGTAATGTAATGGGAGGAAGTACTGTTTTTCCTCTGTGTGCACTTGCTTGTGTTCCTGCTTCCTGTTCCGTGATAAAAACATGCTGTAAAGTTATGTTCTGCTAATCCTCCATGAAAGTAAAGCTATCCTCTGCATACAACAAGCTTCCAGCACATTATTTCAGTACTCTGACAACAGCTAAAGCCAGAAAAGGCCACCCAGTTGACCTTAGTCTGGGTTTTGTATAATCCTGTACAGCTTTGATTCTGGAAAGCTTTTACATATTTTGCTGTGCTGTGCCATATTCCATTGTCCATCTTTCTTACAAACATCAAGAAGCCACCAAAAATAGACATTAAAAATACTTGGACTTTGCATTTACACCTGTTAACAGAACTAAAAAGTATCAGTACTAGTAGAGTCACTGGTGATGTTTTGTACCACAGCAATGGCATGATAAAAAAAAGAAGTCCTGAGCAAGAACGCAGTGTTTTCCAGTCCTGTGATCCCCGATGTCTGCCAGGGGCAGCTTTGGGGGAGAAGAGAGAGCCTTCAATAATGGCTGTGAAAGTCTGGGAGGAGTGATGTCACCCACAGGCTTCAATAGCCCATCTGTTTTCACCAGTCACTCCTCTCCGATGCAGCTATTGCTGACTGTCACAAGGTAGCTGGATCATGTGACCGAACCAGATCAGGCAGAAATTAGGTAAGTATTTACATTTTTCTTACACAGGTAAGCCTGGAATTCTACTTTACTTTCAATATTTTTATTCAAAGTTATAATAATAACAAAGAGTATACAATAAGGCTTATAAAGGAAGCAAACATTTGAAAACAGTTGAATACAAGAAGTGCATATTTAAAGCGGGGGTCCACCTATCTAACGTTTGTTTTTTTTTTAGTTCATTCACAAACTTTTCTTCTCAGCATTACATACTCACATATTGTGTGTAATATGTCCGCCTGTGTCAGATTTCGTTGGAAAGAATAACTTATATTATTCACTGCAGGCGGTTTCCTATCTTCATTGTGGGCATTTGAAGCCCACAAGCATTTATTTCCTGGATGTGGTGAATGCTGTGCTCCCAGCATTCACTGCTCGTTCCCGCACATGCTCAGTGGCATCCTGGGAAGCCTGAGACTAGCTCCCAGGAGTCTGGGAGAGGCTAGAAACACGCCTACTCCCATGGGAGGAGAACCAGGAAGTGCAAAGAAGAATAGAAAAATAAAAGGTAATTACGGCGATTTAAATTTTTTTAAACAGCATGTCAGCATCTAGGCAAGGAAGAGAATACATACAGATATTGTTCAAAATTTTGGGTGGAACCCCGCTTTAAGAAAGAGACACTGGGTTACAGGAAGAGTGCAAGAGAAACCAGGTGGGGAAATGCATCAGACTGAGATCAATGTTATGAACTACAATTATAGTAACAAAATGCTGCCTTGTGGCATGAATCATATAAATGTTCTATTAGATGGAGTTTCAATTTAAAGTTACTAAGGAACATAGCAAAAATGGAGTTACTAGAGGCAGGAGAGTACCAGTGGTTACATTGGGATGACCCACCATCAAGATGCTCTATCTATTAATGGTAGTGTTGGTGGTGTGAGACCCCATAGTGGGAAAGCGTAGTCATCGAACTTAACATGCCAAAATCCTTGAAAGGATCCATGATACTAATGACTCAAACCTCTAGGTGAAACATGAGAAGAAATATCATTGTAGTCGAAGGTCTGTTAAATCAAATAGCATTTCATGCCTCATGTGTGATTATTAATATATTGATTTCCTGTAAATCCCCCAGAACAATCAACAGGAACAAATATGGAGTAAAACTCAGTTGTCGACAACACTTTGGAACAATCCAGATATAAAAATCAAGTAGTAACAAAAAGAGTAAGGAGATAAAGAAAGAAAAGGGAAAGACAAGTGGAGAAAAGGGGAGAAAGGGGTATATAGAGGAAAGTATAGACACTGAGGATGTGGTAAGTTGGGGATGTTAATTGGTGTTTAGGAAGATGAGAGAATATGATTAGCCCAGGGGTCCCAAATCGCAATAAATTTCTTAACTGTGTTTTGGAAAATACTAATTGCTTTTTCCTGGATCATTATCCAAGAAATTTTCCGTTTTGCTACCAGAAAGGACACATATGGTTGTTTTCAGACCCAGGCCATGGTTGTTCTTAGCCCCAAATAGATCAATTTTTGAGAGCACATGGGTATCTTATATAACTTTTCGTTTAGTAGAGCGGTTAGCAGGGATTTAGGAATAACTAGTCCTGTGACTTTCCGCAGCAAATGGAAGATCTTGTTCGAGAAACCCCTTATGCGGGGACAGTGCCACCAAGTATGGAGAAGATTGCCTAGATGACCACAGCCCCTAAAACAGAGGGGGAGGGGTGCCTCAGGTAGATCTGTGCTATGCGAGAAGGAACCTGATACCAGTGTGTTAGAAGTTTAACACTAACCTCTACCAGGGAGACATTTACAATACCATTAAAGGCCCGTACAAAACAATATCTGATACTAGGTTTTTGCATCTCAGTCTATATTTAATTCCTGTTACCACAATAGTGCATATGAAGGTTTTCCTGAAGTCTCTGCCTATGAGGAGTATATCAAAGATATGCCCCCTTTCTGATCCTTGATCTCAGAGCTGGAATTCTACTTTAAAGCTTTATAAAGCAATGGGTCCTAATGATATTCATTCCAGAGTTCTAAAAGAACTTTGAGTTATTGTTGTTGGGCCATTACCTGATCTTTTTAATCAATCTCATCTAACAGGAGAAGTTTCTCATGACTGACAGACAGCTAATGTTGTACCTATACACATGATGGGTACCACATGCAGCTTACATACCTCCCCCTCTGTGAGACCAATAAAAAAAATCTCCTGACAAAACACTCCTCTGTACAGCCAGATCAAAAGGAGGCCAAGCCTGTTATTAGTTCAACCTGAATAAAAGCACTAGGTTGTTTGGCTGCAGGAGTTTGCCCCAGCTCAGGCTTTAAATGCTTGAAAAGGGGAACTGAGTAGCGTGCATTCTTCTGTATGCCTTGCTGTGATGACACTGCCTGTGTGGACCAACATTGTGGCCAAACCACACAAGTCCTAAACCACCCTTTAGAAACCTGTAACTCCCCACCAGAGGCCTCATAGTGCCCTTCCCTAACCAAGATGATGCTGTCTGTGTGGACTTGTGCTTAGGCCAGACCACACAGGCCCTCAACCACCCCCGGTTCCCCTGACTCCCCAACATAGGCTCTCTACTTCCCTGGATACCTCTTGTTCTTAACCTGACCCTGCTGCCCTGTGAACCTGCTGCCTGTGTGCTATGTTGGCTTCCTACTGTGTTCCCCTCATAGAATGTGCTACCTTTGTGGACCTAAGTTGGGGCCAGGACACACTGGGACCCTGTGATATACTGCTCTATAGGAACCTTCATGCTGTGTTTTCCTCCTGCAATGTGCTACCTGCATGGATTTGAGTTTAGGTCAGGCCACACAATTTGGAATTTGCTTACAGTATTTTAAATGATTGCAAAATAAGCAAATAGTGTGACCAGGCAGTAGAAAAGTGACTAAAATTCTAAGGTGCTTAACTAGAGTAGTCACCAGAAGGAGTATGGAGGTCCTGATTTACACTATATAGATCTTTAGACATAATTTAGAATACTGTGTAAAGTTATGGAGACCTCACTTGCAAAAATGTATTATTAAAGTGTTACTAAAACCCACAACAGTAAAATCTGTCTGTATATGCAGAATAGCACGCTTGTTATACTCACTGTAGAACTTAAGGGGTTAATCATCTGCATTGTGTAAAAAGGCTCTTTGATACTATATGGACAGATCCTTCCTTCCTGCACTGTCTATCTTGGCAAGGTCATTTTTTGTTCTATTGCTGGAGAGAACATTTCCTGTTTCAGTTGAACTGTTCAGGTCACATGATATTGACATCACACATGTGGGCGTGTATACAGGCTATATTGGAAACCTCCTCCTACCTGAAAACTCAGCATTGGACAAACCGTGCAGTTCATCATGTGACCATGGTATACAGATCAGCAAAAAAAGGTATATAGTGGCAGTATTTTAATGTAAAAAGAAGATTTATAAGCTGTGGACACTGGGGGGGGGGGGGGGGGGGGGGTGGCAGAGGAACTATTTTCATATTACTTGGTTTAGTAACACTTTAAGATAGAACAATCATGGTAAAAAGTCTGAGGAATTAAAAAATATCGGGAGAGACTACAGAAACTAACAGTGGGGAAAATAATTTTTTGATTCCAGTGGTGGCCGCTAATGAGGCCACCCTCCTAATCCATGCGACCGCCCCCTAATCTCCATGCAGGAAACCAGACACATGAATTTCCATGGGGGGGGTTGTTTTTTTTTTTAAAGCAGGTCCTGAGACCCAATTGGCCTGGAGTCCTAAGACCCGATTGGCCAGGAGGAGAAGCAACTGCAGGGACTTAAGAAGAGATGCAGGGGGAGGCCGCTGAAGCCGCGACTTTTGATGGGGCAAGTATGGGGCTGGCAGGCGGCCTGGCGGGCAGACAAGAATATTGACCTGCACAAGACTGGAATGGGCTACAAGACCATCAGCAAGAAGCTTGGTGAGAAGGAAACAACTGTTGATTATTCGCAAATGGAAGAAATACAAAATAATCATCAATTGCTCTCGGTCTGGAGCTCTTTGCCAGATTTCACCTTATGGGGTAAGGATGATCATAAGAAAACTGAGAGATCAGCCCAGAACTACACGGGAGGAGCTTGTGAATGGCCTCAAGGCAGTTGGGACCACAGTCACTAAGCAAACTATTGGTAACACAATATGCCGCCATGGATTGAAATCCTGCAGCCCCCGTAAGATCCCCCTCCTCAAGAAGGCCAAATACAGGCCCATCTGAAGTTTGCTAATAAATATCTAAATTATTCAGAGAAGGATTGGGAGAAAGTGCTGTGGTCAGATGAGACCAAAATTTAGCTCTTTGGCATTAACTCAACTCACCGTGTTTGGAAGAAGAAAAATGCTGACTATGACCCTAAGAACACCATCCCTACAGTCAAGCATGGAGGTGGAAACAGTATGCTATGGGGTTGTTTCTCTGCTAAAAGTACAGGACGACTTTGCCGCATTGAGGGGCAAAGGGAACCAATTTACCTCATTAGCCTCAAGAAAGCAAGATACTGCTAGTCAGTAGGAAATGTATCTAGTACACTGAACTATAATGGAAATGATTAGAGCAGATCCATTGTAGGCTATATGTAATCAGACAGGGAGTAAATGTATAATGTGTTTACTAAAGGAATATAAATGTTCACGTTTTTGTTTTTTTCCTGAAAAGGTGAACGAACGCTTTAATACTATTTCATTAAATTGATAGAAAGTCTAAGAACCTGCACTACATCACTTTATCATTTAAACTATTAATGTCAATTTACAAGTTGTCTCAGGAAATGTTTTGCAGGATTTGTCTTCTGGATCTCTCCAGCTGTTTTCCTGCCAAAGATTAGCACTGTACAAACAGACACAGAGCCTACGCCATACATATGTACGACATGCATTCTTCTTTGCAGGAGAATAAATTGGTATTACTTTGTTTCAAAATGGCAATCTTAAAAGATATCATGCTGTTTACATGAGGTGAGTAAACTGTCAGTACCCTCTCATGTTATCAGGTGATGCTAGAATTCCTTCCACTAAACTTTCTGGAATCTATGACTGAGAGATGCTAAATAATACTTCATGCTGCAAGATTCTTTGATCACATTCACAGTCTATGATGTTGTGCAACAGATAAGTATGAAGAAACCATAATCATAATGAATCTTGACATTTGGGGTTTTCCTAATTTGCTGAATTCATATCTGCATACATCTAACTGTCCTTATTCCTTTAGGAGAGACAACATTTTTGGATGCCAAAATGAGAAGGGACTTAACAAGATGAGCAAATATGTTGAGATGTGAGTATGGTTTTTGGTAGATGATATGAGCTTTAATGTCAATGATTTGTATTATTAATGTTAGTGAGTGTTTCACACTTTAAAAGCTTTGTAGGCAGCGTGAGGGTTAAGTAATTATTGCTCTGAGTGCTCCTCCCATATTCCAAAAATATGCTGGTAAATTGATTAGCCTCTACTAAATGACCCCTAATGTGTGTAGAGGTGTGGTAGGGATCCGTGGAACCTGTAATTAAAGTAGTGGAATTTGTAATTAAAGAACTTTGATAGAAGGTGTGGAAATCTGGGTTGCAATTTTTTAAGGCCCAGATAAAGAATTACAAAATATATTGCAGCCTGTCAATCTCATTAAAACAACAGTTTTTTGTGTTTAATCACCTGTTCTTTCTGCCAACAGATGGTATTTTTCCCCTCAGCCAAATCCTTGTGTCTATTCAATACCACCTGCTTGGCTTTCTGTAGCCTATCCCAGTGCTCCTGCACCTAGGTGCTAAGTGTCCAGGACGTCACATCATCAGGAGAACCCAGTAAGAGATCCACCGGTAGCCAGCCATAGCACCAGAACATCAAGAAAAAGGGCGTGTGACCAGTAGCCCGGTGCACAGTATTGTTGTAGGTCCACACCATGGCCCCCACACGCTGGTGCCATTTGTCTTGGTGCCCTTGTTCGAGAGTCTGCAGCATGCAGACAGGGTGCGGTTGAACTGCTCACAAGCTCCATTACCCTGTGGATGGTATGGTATGTGACTTCCTGATACCACTGAGGTGACACAGCTCAGACATAATCACTGACTCAAAGTTTGGGCCTTGATCTGAGAGTATCCATTTGGAGCAACCGTAAGGTTGGACAACATGCTCCCAACATAATTTAGCCATGGTTGGGGCTGTCTGGTCCTTCGTGGGGACTACCACTGCAAGCTTGGTAAAGTGGTCTACAAAAACTGGAGAATAGTGATATCCTGAGGGCGAGCTGAAGATTGTTAATATGTCCATGGTTACCAGCTCAAGTGGTCGAGGTGGTAATGGTCAAAGCTTCTGGACCCACTCCGCCAGCTGCTGGAATTCTGCCAGCAAAAGTCCGATGGAGCATACACAGGGTCACATTTTCCGACCAAAAGCTCACATCTGTCTTTTGCTGGCGGCATTTCCGATTGTGTGTACGGGGCATTAGACTACTTTCACACTGAGGCGCTTTTCAGGCGCTTTCGCTTTTTTCGGGCAAGGATGAAGGGTTCAGAGATACAGTCCCTGAAACACGTTGGGTTTGCGAACATTTTAATAATGAAGTAAGCTTGTGTTTAGACTTGAATATTATGGTGTGATGTTCCCATTCTTAAACATTCAATAATAAAAAATTACTTTAGTTCCACTTTAAAGCGACATTAAAGCCTTTTTTGTTTTTAAATAACAAACATGTTTTACTTATCTGCGTTGTGTAATGGTTTTGCACAGAGCAGCCCAGATCCTTCTCTTCTTGGGTCCCATGCTGGCGCTCCTGGCTCCTCCCTCCTGCCGGGTGCCTCCATATCAAACAGCTTGCCATGGAAGCACCCAAGCAGGTGCGCTCCCGACCCATGGCTCTGTGTGTCCATTCACACACAGAGCCATGGCTAGGCCCCACCCCCTCTGTATTCTGATTGGCCCACTGGCTCCCGCTGCTGCCAAAAGCCAATTAGGAGTGCAAGTCCCTGGAGAGTCAAGGTTCTCGTGGGCATAGCTGGATCGATAGGGGGCTCAGGTAAGTATTAGGGGGGACTGCAGCACACAGAAGAAGATTTTCCTTTTGCCTTTACAACCACTTTAAGGCTGTAGGTGGCTACTTCAAACTATGGTGGCAGGGAAAGCACAGTCTAGCAAAGGCTGAAGAGACTCAGATTTACAACATGCCTTAGGACCACAAAGCCCCGACTATCCACTCCATCCATTCCAAATATCTCCCAGACTCATGGGTAAAGGATAACCCCTGTAAATGATTTTGCCAGGCCAGAATCTGTAAAAAGATTGTGTGTGAGTCACTTACCAAAGGAGGAAATCCATTACACAAGAATTCCATGTACACAATACAATACTTGTGGTAGGAAATCCTCTCCTTGAATGTTTATTACATACCTATTCATTGTCCATAATGCTTTTCAGTTATGTAAAGCATACCAGCACTTAGCAGGCTGCAAGAAATTTTTTTTTTTATAATCTTTATAATACTCACAAAATATTTGGCAAAAGCACAGATTAGCTGAGGATGGGAGGGGTTGTCCTGTGTAACCCTACTTGACTTTTAAAAGCCACGCTAATTAGGAACAGTAAAGCAGAATTAAACCCAAAAGCAAACATTTATTATATTGCATCTTACCAATTCTTAGATGTGATGGTGGTATTAGTTTCCAATTTTAAGCATTCTTTCTTCTATTTTATCCAAGGCCCTGCCTAAAAGCATCCCGTCAAGTAAATACGAAAGTCTTCAAATAATACTGCCAAAGTGCAGGTACCTTGTGTTGACTGCAAGTGTCCTTTTTCTTCTTAAATCGCCTTCTTTATCCCCTCTTCAGTCTATCATGAATGCTGCTGCCAGACTCATCCACCTGACCAACCGTTCAGTGTCAAGAATCCCTCTCTGCCAATCCCTCCGCTGGCTTCCCATTGCCCAAAAATACAATTCAAAACACTAACAATAACATACAAAGCCATTTACAACTCTGCCCCGAGCTACAGCACTGATCTTGTCTCCAAATATCAGCCAAACAGTCCTCTCTGCTCCTCCCAAGACCTCCTGCTCTCTAGCTCCCTTGTCTCCTCCTCCCATGCTCATATCCAGGACTTCTTCAGAGCCTCTCCCATCCTCTGGAACCCCCTACCTCGATGTGTCTGGCTATCTTCTACTCTGTCCACTTTTAGCCTCTCCCTGAAAACCCATCTCTTTAGGAAACCCTATCCTGCCTTCAGCTAACAATCACATCTTCTATTTCTCCCATAAATTCATCGCTGACAGTTATTATCTTTTGTTCCACCAGCCCCTCCCTATTAAATTGTAAGTTTGCAGAAGCAGGGCGCTCCTAACCCTCTTGTATTGAATTGTATTGTTGCTGTATTGTCTGCCTTTATATTGTAAAGTGCTATGCAAACTGTTGGCGCTATATAAATCCTGTATAAAATTATGTGTCCAGGAAGCCTCTCCATCCTGGAGCAAATGCTATACAGACAGTGCTCAAGTTCTACAGATACTTAGAAATAAGACCCCCTATCTGAATCTATGCTCCCCTCCCCATATTTAAAGCGGTAGTAAACCCCGCTTGGTCATTTTTACCTACAGGTAAGCCTATAATAGGGTTTACCTGTATGTAAAATGAATATCTCCTGAACATGCACTGTTTAGGAGATATTCACTCAGCATGCAGCCAGTGACATCACTGGCGCATGCACCCTGAAAATCCGGCAAACCTTGCCGGGACTTCTGAGCTTCGTGCTGGAACCGAGGGTTTCCACGAGAATGCGGGAGTGAGGTCATTGTGGTTCCTGCCAAACACATAGCCAGAACGAGCAAATCCAGAAGAAAGACGGGGGAACATGTTATCCCTCTCATCAGTGACAGTACAGCGATGGAGGGCTTCAAATTTAAGGTAAATATTTCATAAAGTGCTAGTATGCGATGCATTGTCTTGCAGGGTTTTTTTTTTTTTTTTTTTTTTTTACAACAAAGGTTTATAACCACTTTAACAATCCACCATGAGATGACTGTTAAAAAAGCAAAAATAAATAATGATATTTGAAGCGCTTCACAATGTGCATGAAAATGAATATATAAGAATAAATCCAGCGGTGAGTAAAAATTTCTAAAAAATCCAGCAATCAAAATAGTGTAAAATTATAAAAAATTAGTGACACCAAATGTGTGAAAAAATTCACATAAAAAATCCACATAAAAATAAATATTAGGGATGTATTCAGAAGGTTCAATTATACAGGTGTAGAATCCTGATTGGTATAGAGCTTTTGATCACTAGCAAAGATGTTTAAAAACACTTGCTTAATTAAGGTGCTCATTGACCTTTATAGTAACAATGTGTTTTTTGCTTCTATTCACAACCAATGTGAGAATCATAAACAGGCAGATAAGAGAAAAAACCAATCATTGTGCAATAGTTAGGATACCAAGGTACACAGGCAAACTTTAATCCACTCACGTGTGCCTTATAATGATAAGGCATATGCAGGTTTTACTATAGCAGTCAGCCGCCTTAGACAGGAGCAGATTCAGTGCAGTACACTGTGTGATACTGCTGATCTGCACAGAGCGTCCTTGGCTCCTCCCACGCGTTACATCACAGTCACGTGACTTTTTCAAGGATGCTCTGTGCAGATCAGCAGTATCACACAGTGTACTGCACTGAATCTGCTCCTGTCTAAGGCGGCTGACTGCTATAGTAAAACCTGCATATGCCTTATCATTATAAGGCACACTTGAGTGGATTGAAGTTTGCCTGTGTACCTTGGTATCCTAACTATTGCACAATGAATCCCTATATATTTATTTTTATGTGGATTTTTTATGTGAATTTTTTTACACATTTGGTGTCACTAATTTTTTATAATTTTACACTATTTTGATTGCTGGATTTTTTAGGAATTTTTACTCACCGCTGGATTTATTTGACTATTTATATTTATTCTTATATATTCATTTTCATGCACATTGTGAAGTGCTTCAAATATCATTATTTATTCTTTTTAAGTGACTCTGAAAACACTCTTTTGATAGCAGCCTCACTTGGTTTTATGTGTAATTATCAGCTATTTAGCATCACAGCGCTTTGTGTTTTATATATATTGTTAAAAAAGCAAGCTTAGACTGGCCATACACTAAGATTTCTGAAAATTCTTATCTGCGACTTGACAAATGTGACTTGAAAGTGCTTGAAAAAAATGTGTGCTTTAAACATCTGAATTTGAAGTGAATGGACTTTCCCGAATAGAAACCGGATTCACTGTTAGAAAATTGTTTGTTTGAGAAAAAATTTCCCTGCACCTCCGAATATTCTTGTCATTGCGGTTGAAAACAGGCCCACTATTATGAAAAATGAACAAACGTTCTTAAAACAAAACTTTTCAAACAAATTCTACAATTGTATAAAAAGCTTATGCTCCAGAGGAGGCAGGACACAACTCTTGAGTTAAAGCTGAAGTGCAGCTAATGCTCGTGCACATGTACCAGCACACAGACGAGGTCAGGCTAATGTCCAGCATGCAATGGCACATCAGCGCATTTCTGGCGCCAAATGCCCTATTTAAAGGAAATCAGGCTGGATGCTAACTGCTGAATGTTCTTCCACTTCCCCTGATCTGTGTTCCTACTTGTGCTGACTGATCTTGCGTTGCTGACCCGGCTAGTTCCTGAGCTTGCTCTGTGGATTCTGAATTCTGACCTCAACTTGCCCCTGACTATTCTCTGCCTGATCTCCTGGTACTGACCTCGGCTTGCTACAGGACCTCACTCTGCCTACTTCCCTGGTACCAACTCGGGCTTGCCTCCTGACCATGCTGCTGTCTCATGGTGCATGACCTTGGCTCACCTTGGCTACGTCCTTGACTGCGGCAGTCACCTGCTATCAAGCTAACTGCACCCATGCTTCTTTGAGCCTTGTACCTCTGTCACCACATTCAGGGGTGCACAGTCCAGACCTGCAAGAGAAGCCCTCTCCTCAACTCAGCCTCCAACCAAGATATGGGACATAACTATTGTTTGTATTGCTATATTATAAAATGAAAGTGTACACTGTGACCATGGATCTCCTTTAAATCTCTGCAGTGTTCAGTTAAAACTTGTCTAAAACCAAAACCTATTTTTAGATTTGGACAGCACAAGGAACGATTTCTGTTTTGCATTAAGGGGATTTCTCTTTATATTTGGTCCCATAGACACAACACAATTTAAGTGGCAATCTCACAAAATAGATTTTACCAGGGATAGAGAGGGTAAAAAAGGGTGAGGGTATGCCTGTATATCAAAAATTATGTACAAATGAATGTGAGAGATGACACCACTAAGGGAGAAAGAGAGGAGGTGGAATCCTTATAAGTAGAGCTACAAAGGGAGGAAACTAAAGGGAAAGTAATACTGGGAGTATGCTATAGGCCCCCTAACCAGAGGGAGGAGGGGGAGACGGACCTCCTATCACAATCTGGATTAGCGGCAAGAATGGGAAGTGTCATTATAATGGGGGATTTTAATTATAAAATTATAAAACTATAAAAGATATAGACTGGGTAGAAGGAGCCATGCATTCATCTAAGGCTCGCCAGTTCCTGAATGTCTTGCAGGACAATTTCATGGGTCAGGCAGTGAATGAACCAACTAGAAACAAAGCGTTATTAGACCTACTGATTACCAACAATACAGACCTGATCATGGATGTGGAAATGCAGAGCAATTTTGGAAACAGTGATCACAGGTCAATTAGTTTTAGTATAAATCACACAAATAGGAAACATAAGGGGAAAACAAAGACACTGAATTTCAAAAGAGCCAACTTCCCTAAACTACGATCCTTGCTAGAAGATAATAACTGGGATAAAATCTTAGGAACAAAGAACATGCAGAAAAAACGGGTATGCTTTAAGAGCATATTAAATAAGGTCATTAGCCAGTGCATCCCAATGGGAAATACATTTAAAAGCGCTAATAAAAGTCCTGGGTGGCTTAACTCCAACGTAAAAATGCATATAAAAGCAAAGGACAAGGTCTTTGAAAAATACAAGGCTGAAGGATCATCAGCAGCATTACAACTTTACAAAGAATGCAACAAGAAATTTAAGGGTGCAATCAGGGCAGCTAAGATAGAACACGAAAGGCACATAGCGGAGTAGAGTAAAAAAAATCCCAAGAAATTCTTTAAGTACATAAATAGTAAGAAAGGGAGGTCAGATCATATTGGTCCCATAAAGAATAATGATGGGAATCTGGTTAATAAGGATGGAGAGATGGTGAAGGTATTGAATTTATTCTTCTCCTCAGTCTCCACGAGGGAATCGGGGGCTTCAGTAACCAAAACTGCAATGTTTATCCTCTTGACATGTCACAGGAAGCACTCTCATCGCTAACAGAGGACAGAATTAGAAATATATTTGAAAAACTCAACATTAATAAGTCACCGGGACCAGATGGCTTGCACCCGAGGGTCCTTAACCACTTTACAACTGGCCCATAGCCGAATGACGGCTACAGGGCGGTTGGAAAACCCTGGGATGATGTACTATGACGTCCTCCCAGAATCATGCTCCTGCGTGCCCCCTGGGGCACGCACATGGGAGTATCCGTGACCGCCGGGTCCAGAGGACCCGGCGCATCACGGTAAATGGCCGCTGACAGCGGCCGTTTACCATGTGATCGCTCTATCAAATGACGGAGCGATCACATATAAACAAACTGGCACCATGTCCAGTTCCTCTCTCCTCTCTGTACCGATCGGTACAGTGTGAGAGGAGAGGAGGAGAGATCAGTGGCAGCAGCGCTGTGGGCTGCATGTGTAGTGCCCACAGTGCTGCTCTGTGACACAGAGTCACATGCATCCGTGCATACACTGCCATCCATCCATCCCTGCATACTCTGCCATCCCTGCATACTCTTCCATCCATCCATACTTTGCATACTCTGCCATCCCTGCATACTCTGCCATCCATCCATCCCTGCATACTCTTCCATCCATCAATCCCTGCATACTCTGCCATCCCTGCATACTCTGCCACCCATCCATCCCTACATACTCTGCCATCTCTGCATACTCTGCCATCCATCATCCCTGCATACTGTGTCATCCATCCCTGCATACTCTGTCATCCCTGCATACTCTGCCATCCATCCATCCCTGCATACTCTGCCATCCATCCATCCCTGCATACTCTGCCATCCCTGCATACTCTGCCATCCATCCATACTCTGCATACTCTGCCATCCCTCCATACTCTGCCATCCATGCTCAGCCATCCCTCCAAACTCAGCCATGCTTAGCCATCCCTCCATGCTTAGCCATTCATCCCATCCACCCATAGCCATACTCAGCCATACTCAGCCATACCCAGCGATACCCGGCCATACTCAACTGTACCCGGCCACACTCAGCCGTGCCCAGCCACACTCAGCCGTGCCCAGCCACACTCAGCAGTGCCCAGCCATACTCAGCCTCTGTATGTGGCCAGGCTGTGGAAAAGTCTCCCACATGTGGTATTGCCATACTCAGGAGGAGCAGGAGAATCTATTTTGGGGTGTCATTTTTGGTATGTACATGCTATGTGTTAGAAATATTGTATGAATGGACAACTTTGTGTAAAAAAAAAAATGCGTTTTCATTTTCTTTCCAGATTTTCCAAAAACATTTAGAACAAAATGACATGTTCAAAAGACTCATTATGCCTCAGATTATAGGTTGGCGTGTTTTCTTTCCAAAATGGGGTCATATGCCTCAGATTATAGGTCGGGGTGTTTTCTTTGCAAAATGGGGTCATTTTTGGGGCGTTTCCATTGTCCTGGTGCTCCAGGGCCTTCAAAAGTGCAAGAGGTAGTCAGGAAATTAGATGTGTAATTTATGTCTCTAGAACACCTGACAGTTCTCCATGCACTTTGGGCCTCTGTATGTGGCCACTCTGTGTAAAGGTCTCACACATGGGGTATCGCCATACTCGAGAGTAATAGCAGAATGTGTTTTGGGGTGTAATTTGTGCTATGCATATGCTGTGTGTGAGAAATAACCTGCTAATATGACAATTTTGTGAAAAAAAAAAATCTTGATTTTGCAAAGAATTGTGGGAAAAAATTACAATTTCAAAAAACTCACCATGCCTCTTACTAGATACATTGGAATGTCTACTTTCCAAAAAGGGGTCATTTGGGGGTTATTTGTACTTTCCTGGCATGTTAGGGTCTCAAGAAATGAGATAGGCCGTTAGTACTTCAGGTGTAATACATTTTCAGAGATTGGCACCATAGCTTGTGGACTCTATAACTTTCACAAAGACCAAATAATATACACCGATTTGGGTTATTTCTACCAAAGATATGTAGCAGTATAAATTTTGGCCAAAATTTATGAAGAAAAATTACTAATTTGCAAAATTTTATAATAGAAACAAAGAAAAGTGCATTTTTTTACAGAATTTTCAGTCTTTTTTCTTTTATAGAAAAAAAAAAAAACCCAGCGGTGATTTAATACCACCAAAAGAAAGCTCTATTTGTGGGATAAAAAAGACAAACATTTCATATTGGTACAGTGTTGCATGACTGAGTAATTGTCATTCAAAATGTGAGAGCATCGAAAGCTGAAAATTGGTCTGGTTAGGAAGGGAGTTTAAGTGCCCAGTGATCAAGTGGTTAAGGAACTCAGCCAAGTAATTGCCAGACCATTGTTCCTAATTTTTACGAACAGTCTACTGACTGGAATGGTACCAGCTGATTGGAGAAAAGCCAATGTAGCACCAATATTTAAAAAGGGCCAAGATAAATCGCAGACCAGGTAGCCTAACATCAATTTTATGTAAGCTCTTGGAGGGGATGATAAGGGACTGTATAAAAGATTTTAGTAATGACAACAGTATCATTAGCAGTAATCAGCATGGATTCATGAGGAATCATTCTTGCCAAACCAGTCTATTAACCTTCTATGAGGAGGTGAGCTGCCATCTAGATAAAGGAAGGCCCGCAGGCATGGTGTATCTGGATTTTGCAAAAGCATTTGATACAGTTCCCCATAAACGTATACTGTACATTAGCATGGACCATAGGGTGAGTACATGGATTGATAACTGGCTACAGGGGCGAGTTCAGGGGGTAATGATAAATGGGGAGTACTCAAAATGGTCCAGGGTGGAAAGTGGGTTCCTCCAGGGTTCTGTCCTGGGACCAATCCTATTTAATTTATTCATAAATGACCTGGAGAATGGGATAAACAGCTCAATCTCTGTATTTGCGGATGATACTAAGCTAAGCAGGGCAATAATGTCTCCGCAAGATGTGGGAACCTTGCAAGAAGATCTGAACAAATTAATGGGGTGGGCAACTACATGGCAAATGAGGTTTAATGTAGAAAAATGTAAAATAATGCATTTGGGTGGCAAAAATATGAATGCAATCTACTCACTAGGAGGAGAACCTCTGGGGGAATCTAGAGTGGAAAAGGACCTGGGGGTCCTAGTAGATGACAGACTTAGCAATGGCATGCAATGCCAAGCTGCTGCAAGCAAAGAAAACAGAATATTGGCATGCATTAAAAAATAGATTAACTTCAGAGATAAAACAATCCTCCCACTCTACAAAACTCTGGTCTGGCCGCACCTGGAGTATGCTGTCCAGTTTTGGGCACCAGTCCTCAGGAAGGATGTGCTGGAAATGGAGAGAGTCCAGAGAAGGGTAACAAAACTAATAAAAGGACTGGAGGACCTTAGTTATGAGGAAATGTCACAAGCACTGAACTTGTTCTCTCTGGAGAGGAGACGCTTGAGAAGGGATATGAGTTCAATGTACAAATACCGTACTGGTGACCCCACAATAGGGATAAAGCTTTTCCGCGAAAGGGAATTTAATAAGACATGCGGCCATTCACTAAAATTAGAAGAAAAGCGGTTTAACCTTAAACTACGTAGAGGGTTCTTTACTGTAAGAGCGGTTCGGATGTGGATTTCTCTTCCACAGGCGGTGGTATCAGCGGGAAGCATCAATGATTTAAAAAAACTATTAGATAGGCACCTGAATGACCACAACATACAGGGATATACAATGTAATACTGACATAAAATCACACACATAGGTTGGAGTTGATGGACATGTGTCTTTTTTCAACCTTGCCTACTATGTAACTATGTAACCAAAACAGGTGTCTTCATTGGAAGATTTCACATCACATCCTGTTAAGGTGACAACTGTAATATTTTGAATTTGCCACTGCTTTCAGTCCTGGTGACAATGGTTTGACTTTATATATACTTTGGATAAGTCTTTAAGTACCTACTAGGTGGTGAGCTCTGCAAAAGGAATCCATAATTTTAGGCTGGGTTCACACTGCTGCGGTGGCAGACATCGTATGTGATTCACAGCGCACTGCTGTTCACATCACATGCGATGTCTGTGCTGTGCGATATCAGCCATACAGATAGTATGGCTGATATCGCACCGCATTCGGTCCAAACTCGCACAGGACCCTTTTTTTTTGTTCGGACCAGAATCGGAACGCATGTGTGTTCACACCTATGCGATCTGATACATGTCCGAATTGTCAGTTCGCAGTGCGATATGCGAGCTGAACTGGGGGAGTCGTTAACATTGTATGACACTCCCCAGCAGTTCGCATATGGCAGTATGAACTGCCGTGCGAGTTGGTGCGATGCGGGAACCCGCAGTAAATTCACTGCGTTCCCGCACCGCAGCAGTGTGAACCCAGCCTAAAAGTAGCAAAGTCAAAACTCTTTAGTAATGACATTTCTAAAGATGGGCATGCTGCCTGTCCAAACTTGGTTGCTGCACACAGATTGGGAAATATGGGTCTATTGGGGCTGTCATAAGAAGAATACTCAAAAGTCATTTGCTCACATGTACAGATAATTAACCTTAAATACTTCATTGTAGCAGCAAGAACAGCATTCAGGTATAAAAGCAATATGACAGCTGGACAAGAAAAGTCATCCTGGCAAAAGAGCAGTCTTAAAGCAGAACTAAGGTTCCACTATCACAAACTGTTAGCAGGTAGGCTCTTTATTGCAGAACAGAAACAGAAACGCCAATCTGGGCTTCCTCAGGGGATGCTGTTTACTTGGAGCACAAGCCTTCCCAGAATTTGAGACAAGTGTATACACTACAATCGATTACGATTCAAAGAGTCATCAACCACCACAACAATCCAAGGACTGCAGGTGACCATGGGAGGCGTTTAGGGACCAGAAAAAATAATCATTCAAAAACGCAGAACATTCAGGGACATAGAGTTTCCAAGGCAGGACATTCGCATATGGAGCCACGTTCGTTATTGAGACACGTTCGTTATTGCAGGACATCAGCTCCTTATGCAAGAATCCTGCCTTGGAAGTCCCTGAGTGTTCTGCGTTTTTGCAAGAACATTTATTCTGGTCCCCAAATGCCTCCTATGGTCACCTGCAGTCCTTGGCTTGTTGTGGCGTTGGTAGACTCTTTGAATCGTCATTGATTGTAGTGTATACATTTGTCTCAAATCCCGAGAAGGCTTGTGCTCCAAATGGACAGCATCCCCCAAGGAAGCCCAGATTGAGGGAGAAACATGTTGGGAACTCCATCAAATCTGCTGTATTCATAAGGATTGTACTTTATGTACTTGTTGTGGAATTGTCTTTAGACAATTTTTGAATCATTGTTTAAAATATAATATATATTTTTTAATATACTTCCTTGGATCAATTTATTAGTACATGCACCTTAAAAATCCCACAACTATTCCTATATCTATTTATCTTTCAAAAAGTGTTTCCTCACTGCTAAACCTTTCATCCAATTTCTAAATTGCTGCATTTGTAAATTTCAAAAGCCAGTATAAAGGAATAGTAGTGGTAAAAAATCTTTTGTGGGTTTAACTAATAACTTTTTTGGTATAAATTTTCCTTTAACCACTTGCCCACCGTGCACTTACACCCCCTTCCTGCCCAGGCCATTTTTCAGCTTTCAGCGCTGTCACACTTTGAATGACAATTGCGCGGTCGTGCTACACTGTACCCAAACAAATTTTTTATCATTTTCTTCACACAAATAGAGCTTTCTTTTGGTGGTATTTAATCACTGTTGGGTTTTTTATTTTTTACAAAAAAAAGACCAAATATTTTGAAAAAAAATGTTTTTCACTTTTTTTTCTGTCAGTAAATTTTGTATTTTGTAACTTTTTAATTTTTCGCCTTCACTGATGTGCGCTGATGAGGCAGACTGATGGACACTGATAGGCTGAATTGGTGGGCATCGATGAGGTGGCACTTATGGGCACTGATGAGGCAGCACTTATGGGCACTGATTAGGTGGCACTGATGAGGAGGCACTAATATGCCGCACTTATGGGCACTGATAGGTGGCACTGATGAGCACTGTTAGGCGGCACTGGTGAGCAATGTTAGGTGGCACTGGTGGGCACTGATAGGCGGCACTGGTGGGCACTGACAGGCAGCACGGATAGGCGGTACTGATGGGCATTGATGGGTGGCACTGATGGGCGACACTGATGGGCATTGATTGACAGCAGTGTTGGGCATTGCTGGGCAGCACTGATAGGAGGCACTGATTGCCAGCACTGACTGGCATTGCTAATGGGCACTGATTGCTGGCATTGGTGGCCATTGGTGGGCACTGATTTATGACACTGTTTTTCACTATTGTAATCAGGGCACTGATGATCAGTGCCCTGATTACATTCCTAAATGTCCCCATGCGTGGAGATGCCGCTGATTGGCTCTCCTCGCCACACACTCTGTCAATGTGAGGCGAAGAGCGCCGATTACCGGCACTTCCTTGTTTACATGTGACTGGTTATGATTGGACACAGCCGATCAAATGTTTAAAGAGCCGCGGAGGTGGCTCTTTCCACAGATTGGGGTCGCGCCATGTCCTAGCAACACGCGGGCGCGCGAGAGCGGCCATTCTGGGACGCCGTCATATGACGGTGTCCCAGAACAAGAGCCGCACAGCCCGCCATCATTTGACAGTGGGCGGGCGTCAACCAGTTAAGGGGGAGTGGCAGGGGGTGTCCAATGCCTACATACTTTTGCTAATAGGTGTCCCTTGTTCCCATCTCAAACATTTGGGAGGTATGTAATGTGGTGCGGGAAACCTCTGCCCTTATGTTTAGGTCTTGAAAAACGGAAAAGGACGCAGACCATCTTCATTTTCTTTTTTACAGACCTGAATGGACTGGAAGGTAATTGGATGTAAACACTGCCCATAGACTAATGCTGGCCATACAGTTAAAATTTCTAAAGATCACATACAATTATGCATGTGATAACGTCATAATTGTAACAATATATGTTACCTAATTATCAACATAGTTTAAATCTATAACAGCATAAACCGTACATTTTTTTGTCGATAGATTACACAATTCAGGGTTATACTTTAACACGCGCATGTGCTGTACATTTTTTCAAACTATTCCACTAAATAATGTTTAGAAAACCGATTATTTAGGCTCAGAAAATCTGACACGACAGTGTGTTTCTTTGCCATAAAACTTTGCATTTCGATAATCGAAATTAGTAACATTTCGAAAGTCGAACGAATGAGCACATGAATGCTTTATCAAACGATTTTCTAACCGTGTATGGCCAGCATTACATGGAGCTTCTGATCAGGTCCACCAGAAAAACTGCCAGGTAGACCTGGTTGTACCACCTGTGTGAAAGGGCCTGTGTACATTAGTTCATAAACCACACACATTTCAGAGTTATAATTTGATAATTCAGATTCTGATTACTTTAATAATCCCAAAAGGAGATTATTAAATCCCAAAGGGAAATTATCAACAATACTGCAATAGTTTAATGATGATAATGACAATTCAATAGTTTCATGAATGTTGATGACAATTCAAGTTTTATGGAATGTACAAGAAATGTAAAAAAATTAACTGTATTTTTTGTAACCAAGTTGCAGAGTTTTTAACACTTGTGTTTAGGCTTTGAACACATATGGTTTACTTCTCTGTTTGGGGCACATGCAATGAAAAACATTTCTTGCGTCTGTTAAGGGTTAATGATCGCAGGCAGGAAGTACATTCTTTAAAAAAAAAAGGGTCAGTATTAGGCTGCAGTTTCACTCTCTGACAGTAGGGTGTGCTATGATCCTCATTTCTGTACATTCTGCTCTAAAGCCTGTAAAATCCACTAGTCTATAGCAGTAAACAGTGACATAAGGCTATAAAGTCACAACACATTACCTTTATCATTAAAATCTTGCGGGTGGCTAGAAAAAAAAAGAAATGTATACATTAAATTAATGTTTTGGGTTTTTTTAATCAGAAAAAGAAAAATACTGAAAAATAACATTAATACATATTGTTATCATCACTATAACAGTGTAACAAAATTCAGAGGTTTTCCTAGTAACTGTCACCTGTACTTTATTAAACAGAGAAATCTATAATATTTAATATGACGAAGAGTTCCTGTGACATTCAGTGTCTGAAGTATCTTGTCACTGCTTGCTAACAGAAAAGGCCCATTTTTAACACTTGATGCGCGAAAAAGTGTCGTAAACATGCATGCCCTGGTTGCAGCGCCCTGCTTTGTGGTGTGATTGGGCCCTTTTGGCTAACCAAAATGAATGATCATATTTATTACAGGCATTTTATATAATACTGACAATTTACACAGCACTTTCCATACTGTACACTAACATTAAGTCCCTGCCCTCAAGGTGCTTACAATTTAAGGTCCCTATCCCATGTGCATATATACACGCACACTCATACTAGGGCCAATTTGGAAAGGAGCCAGTTAACTTACCAGCTTGTCTTTGAAATGTGGAAGCAAACTTGTGTACCTGGAGG
The DNA here is from genome assembly GCF_042186555.1 of Aquarana catesbeiana. NCBI lineage: Eukaryota > Metazoa > Chordata > Amphibia > Anura > Ranidae > Aquarana > Aquarana catesbeiana. Next base: position 123,341,460 of record NC_133328.1, read on the forward strand.
AAACCCACAAAAACCACAGGGAAATCAAGCAAACATCACGCAGATAGGAATAGGGATACCAGTGCTGCAAGGCAGAAGTCCTAACCACCAAACCCAATATATAAATTAGAGTAAGTTCACATACAGGACAAATAACCTTCAGAAGATACATGGGAGAAGTAACCCAAAGACCCTATAGGGAAAAGTGATAGGGTACTTTTAACTCAATGATAGTTACCCTCCCCTAGCTCCATATGCACTCCATTCTCCTGCAGGAGCTCTGAGTCTAAGCCTTTTGTACTGCAAGTGTACAGTCTCCAGTAATGTAAAGCACTTTACAAATTAAGGAGTTGTGTAGACAGTTATGCCCCGTACACACGGTCGGACTTTGTTCGGACATTCCGACAACAAAATCCTAGGATATTTTCCGACGGATGTTGGCTCAAACTTGTCTTGCATACACACGGTCACACAAAGTTGTCGGAAAATCCGATCGTTCTGAACGCGGTGACGTAAAACACGTACGTCGGGACTATAAACGGGGCAGTGGCCAATAGCTTTTATCCCTTTATTTATTCTGAGCATGCCTGGCACTTTGTCCGTCGGATTTGTGTACACACGATCGGAATTTCCGACAACGGATTTTGTTGTCGGAAAATTTGATCTCCTGCTCTCCAACTTTGTGTGTCGGAAAATCCGATGGAAAATGTCCGATGGAGCCCACACACGGTCGGAATTTCCGACAACACGCTCCGATCGGACATTTTCCATCGGAAAATCCGACCGTGTGTACGGAGCATTAGAGTTCTCCTCCTAGTAATGGAGTAGTGATGCGGAGTGCCCCTTTATAAGGTGAGAGTAGCTGAGGATTTTGGTCTTCTAGGTCAGCAGGTTGCTAAGGAGAGGTATCATGGAGGGTTTTGCGTGTGTTCTACCCCTCCAAGGGAGGGGCAGAGGGTATGCTGCAGGAGAATACCTGTGTGAAGCCCTAGAGACACAGGAATATTTTGGAATGCAAACACCACAATGTTACTGTCATACACACACTAAAGTATGCTAATACAGAAAAGTTGAGTCATGATTTTGAATATTTGTCACCAGAAATAATCACTAAATTGCTCCTTTATGAAGCAGTGGAAAATATCCACTGCTCAGTTCTTCGGCATTCACAGTGGAGATTGCTCTTCTCTGGATGCCCATTTATGAATCCGTGTAAATCCCTTCTTCTTTTTTAAAGTGAAGCAATCTACAAACGCTTCAAATAGTGGAGAACGCCCCCTGAAACTGTAATCCCGTGAGATGTAGCGAGATTACACAACCAGAAATTCACTGAAACACCGAGGTGTTTGTTTATTAACCGCTTGCTGACCAGGGCACGGCGATGTACGTCGGCACAATGGCACGGCTGCGCAAATGGGCGTACCTGTACGCCCCCTTTAAGACGTGGCATTCGTGAGCAAGCCCACAGGTCCAGCGGGCCCGCCATCATGACACAGTGTGGCAGAACGGGGAGATGCCTATGTAAACAAGGCATTTCCCTGTTCTGCCTAGCAACATGACAGGGATCTACTGCTCCCTGCCATCGGGAGCAGTGATCTCTGTTATGTTATAGTGAGCCCATCCCCCCACAGTTAAAATCACTCTGCAGGACACACTTAACCCCTTGATCGGCCCTAGTGTTTAACCCCTTCCCTGCCAGTGTCATTTGCACAGTAATCAGTGCATTTTTTTAGCACTGATCGCTGTATAAATGTCACTGGTCCCAAAATAGTGTCAAAAGTGTCCGATGTGTCCGCCACAATGTTGCAGTCACAATAAAAATCACAGATTGCCGCCATTACTAATAAAAACAATTTTATAATAAAAAACTGCCATAAATCTATCCCCTATTTTGTAGACGCTATAAATTTTATAAATAAAAACCAATCAATATACACTTATTGTGATTTTTTTTTTTACCAAAAATATGTAGAAGAATACATATCTGCCTAAACTGAGAAAGAAGTTTGTTTTTTTATATATTTTTGGGGGATATTTATTATAGCAAAAAGTATAAAAATATTGCTTTTTTTTTCAAAATTGTCGCTCTTTTTTTGTTTATAGTGCAAAAAAAAATTAAAAAACACAGCTCTATTTGTGGGGAAAAATAGGACATCAATTATGTTTGGGTACAACGTCACACGACCGCGCAGTTGTCAGTTAAAGCGACACAGTGCCATATCGCAAAAAGTGCTCTGGTCAGGAAGGGGGTAAATTCTTCCGGGGCTGAAGTGGTTAAGCAGTGATAAATCATCACTGCTCAGTACACGGACATTCTCAGAGGAGACCACCCACCTCATTAATAAAATAATTAGTCCCCCTACACTATATAATATACACACACACACACACATATTATATATATATGTACAGTATCTCACAAGAGTACACCCCTCACATTTTTGTAAATATTTTATTATATCTTTTCATGTGACAACACTGAAGAAATGACACTTTGCTACAATGTAAAATAGTGAGTGTACAGATTGTATAAGTGTAAATTTGCTGTCCCCTCAAAATAACTCAACACACAGCCATTAATGGTATTTTTGAAACAAAAGAGTAGAGGGACTTTAAATATGCCAAATGAGAACAGAACCAAAAAAAAATCTATATACATTTTTTTACACATAAAACATTGTCATAGACACAATATTAAAAACATAGATATGCATAAAGAAACTTTGCAATAAATACAAAATTATGTAAATCTGATGGATACATGTACTTGTAACTGGTCTACGCGTTACGCGGGATCCCCCGCTTCTTCAGGACCTTACATATAAGCGTGTTATATACAGAGTCCATAGGATATAGTCCGAACCTATAAAGGTAGAAGTAAACATAAATATCCAAGAGGGGCAAATAAGTATCCGGTGTATAGCAATATACTCCGAACAATGTGAATCCCAGTATCTATTTAAGACAGAGGGGATAAATCCAAAATACCAAGAAAACCCAGGCATCGCTGTGACGATTACATAGGCTGGTATTGTGGTAAGTACATATCCACCTCTACTAAAGTGTACCAAAGCTTACCACAATTTGATGCAGTGTGCAGCGCATGGTCTGAGCACTGACAGGCTGACCCCCCACCCCTTCAACCTCTGCAGCAATGCCGGCAGCACTCATATGTCTATTTCCCAAATACAACCTCTGGATATGGCGTTGAGCACGTGCACTCAACTTCTTTGGTCAACCATGGCGTTCTTTGCCATGAGGTGCCATGTTGAACTTCCAGTGACCAGTATGAGAGAGTGAGAGCGATAACACCAAGTTTAAACACACCTGCTCCCCATTCACACCTGAGACCTTGTAACACTAACGAGTCACATAACACCAGGGAGGGAAAATGGCTAATTGGGCCCAATTTGGACATTTTCACTTAGGGGTGTACTCACTTTTGTTGCCAGCGGTTTAGACATTAATGGCTGTGTGTTGAGTTATTTTGAGGGAACAGCAAATTTACACTGTTATACAAGCTGTACACTCACTACTTTACATTGTAGCGAAGTGTAATTTCTTCAGTGTTGTCACATGAAAAGATATAATAAAATATTTACAAAAATGTGAGGGGTGTATTCACTTTTGTGAGATACTGATTATATATATACACACACACAGACATGCCTTCTATCTTGGAAGTCTGATTGAGGAAGGAGGCAGTCAAAATGTTCCTCCCCGGAATTCTCTCTTCTCCACCGATTTACCACCTCTGAGCTGGTGAATCGGAGAGTGTGACACAGATCGCCAGTGAAGTGCTGAAATTGCAGCTTCATAAACTGGCCGTTTTTGTGTCAGTCAGTGACAGCTTCTCTGCGTGCGGAGATGATCAGTGGAGAACATGTTCCCCGAACATTTCGGTTTCCTAAACCGTTAAATTTATCAGTTACTTATATAGCGCTGTCATTTTACGCAGCGCTTTACATATACATTGTACATTCACATCAGTCCCTACCCTCAAGGAGCTTACAATCTAAGGTCCTTAACTCACATTCATACATATTAGGGACAATTTTTAGACAGGATCCAATTAACCTACCAGCATGTCTTTGGAGTGTGGGAGGAAACCAGAGTACCCAGGGGAAACCCACGCAGGCACAGGGAGAACATGCAAACTCCAGGCAGGTAGTGTCGTGATTGGGATTGGAACCAGTGACTCTTCTTACTGCTAGGCGAAAGTGCTATCCATTACACCACTGTGCCGCCCTACAATGAACTAAGATCAGCGGCGATCCTCGGGATCACCACTGTTCACAGTTTCATAGACACCTAAGTGCAGAGTTTGTCAAAGGTGACTGTAATAACTGAATAAACTGTTTACTCTAAAGGTCCCTGAAAAAGACATGCAACCACAATCTGAGGTCGGAAGAAAAGAGTTTTCACCTTGTATTGTGTGTTTACTGTTAGAGCGATGAAAATATGCATCTCCCTTCCCAAAGGAACAATACTAGCTGGGAGTTTTGATAAATTAAAAAAAAAAAAACTAAAGTTTTTAGATGTTTTCGTCAGGAAGTAGGAGATTGTTTAGGGCTATAGATTTAATTTCTTAGAGTCTTAAAATCATGTACAAATATATGTTGGACTGGATGAACCTCTGCCTTTTTTTACCCTTTACTTCTATGTAAAAAGAAAAAAAAAAACAAGCTGTAACTTTTACTGGCTATTTATAGCTTTGAGATGGGCTTTTGCCATAAATTAATATACAATATACCTTCTATGATCTTCATATGCCACTGGAAAGTTTTTTTTGGAGGAAATACCAGTGGGCTTCCGGTACCAATAAGTCAGTACTGTCTGCCAGATTTATACCTGCCATAGAAAATGACAGCTGGAATCTGACTCTCAAATCTGATTGGTGGTCGTGAGGACATATTGACATTTCTTAGCAGTAACATTTGGTCACATGAGTACCATGGTGGCTGATTTATTGAAATTGAAGCAAAGTGGTTTTATTAATGACACCAGAAGTCTCAGAAAACAAAGCCATGCTCTTGAGCGTCTGTGGCATAAGACTTCCAGGAAGACTTCACACAATATAAATCTGCTATCCTAAAATACTACTCCTGCCTTCACACTGCCACCTACTTTGTCACACTCATTAACACCTTCTCATCCAGTCCACGTCAACTGCTTCTCTACCTTCAACACTCTACTCTGTCCTCCACTGCCTCCACCCACCAACTCACTCACTGCCCAGGAGATGGCCAATCACTTCAAAACTAAGACTGATACAATTCATGAGGAGATCTCCAATGCGCAAAAACCTCCCCCATGAAACACCCCATGTGCACAGATACAATCATTACTTCCCTCATTCAACCCTGCTACTATTAATGAGGTTGCTAAATTTTTTTCTAACACTCATCTAAACACCTGCCCCCTGGATCCTGCTCCCTTGCAAATTCTACGCTCACCCTCTGACTCAATTCTACACTCTCTAACTCACATTTTCAACCTCTCCCTCTCTTGTGGCATCTTCCCAAACTCTCTAAAACATGCGTTAGTCACCCCCATACTTAAAAAGCCCTCAACGGATCCCACCAATCTTAACAACCTACGTTCCATCTCCTTAATCGTGAGTAAAAACCAAGCGCTGAGATGGATATAAATAAATCTGAATAAATGCAAATAAATATAGGTGAATAAAAATAAAATGGGTACCATGAATTGATCAATAAAATTAAGCTGCTATTAATGCAAGGTGATCAGAATCCAATAAAGTATAAAACATAAAATATAAAAAATTGATGCGCTCTAAAAATTGATCAACCAATGTGCAAAAACTGTATCAAATCGCAAATGAAAAAAATATTAAAAAAATGCTCAAATGAATAAATAATCAGATACGCATATAGATGAATAAATACCTATTAAACACTTGACGACCGCCGCACGACGATGTACGTCGGCAGAGCGGCACGGGCAGGCAAAAGGACTTACAGGTACGTCCTTGCCTGCCCGCGAGGTGGGGGGTCCGATTGGTCCCCCCCCCGGTGCCTGCGGCGGTTGGCAAATCCTCCCCGGCAATCAGTGGTGAGGGGGAAGCCATCCATTCGTGGCCCCCCCCTCGCGATCGCTCCTGGCCAATGGGATCATTTCCCTGCCTCTGTATTGTACACAGAGGCAGAGGAAATTATGTCATCTCTCCTCGGCTCGGCATTTTCCGTTCCGGCGCCGAGGAGAGAAGACTGGAATGTGAGTTACACAAACACACACATACAGTAGAACACACCAGGCATACATTACACCCCCGACCCCCCCCCCCCGATTACCCACCGATCCCCCCCGATCACCCCTCCCCCCCGTCACACTGACACCAAGCAGTTTTTTTTTTTCTGATTACTGCACGGTGTCAGTTTGTGACAGTTAGTGTGGTGGGACAGTTACTGTTAGCCCCCTTTAGGTCTAGGATACCCCCCTAACCCCCCCAATAAAGTTTTAACCCCTTGATCACCCCCCATCGCCAGTGTCGCTAATCGATCATTTTTCTGATTGCTGTATTAGTGTCACTGGTGACGCTAGTTAAGGAGGTAAATATTTAGGTTTGCCGTCAGCGTTTTATAGTGACAGCGACCCCCATATACTTCCTAATAAATGTTTTAACCCCTTGATTGCCCCCTAGTTAACCCTTTCACCACTGATCACCATATAACTGTTACGGGTGACGCTAGTTAGTTTGTTTATTTTTTATAGTGTCAGGGCACCCGCCATTTATTACCGAATAAAGGTTTAGCCCCCTGATCGCCCGGCGGTGATATGCGTCGCCCAGGCAGCGTCAGATTAGCACCAGTACCGCTAACACCCACGCACGCAGCATACGCCTCCCTTAGTGGTATAGTATATACTAGCGTCCCCAGCAGTTTAGGGTTCCCAAAAACGCAGTGTTAGCGGGATCAGCCCAGATACCTGCTAGCACCTGCATTTTGCCCCTCCGCCCGGCCCAGCCCACCCAAGTGCAGTATCGATCGATCACTGTCACTTACAAAACACTAAACGCATAACTGCAGCGTTCGCAGAGTCAGGCCTGATCCCTGCGATCGCTAACAGTTTTTTTGGTAGCGTTTTGGTGAACTGACAAGCACCAGCCCCAGGCAGCATCAGGTTAGTGCCAGTAGCGCTAACACCCACGCACGCACCGTACACCTCCCTTAGTGGTGTAGTATCTGAACAGATCAATATCTGATCCGATCAGATCTATACTAGCGTCCCCAGCAGTTTAGGGTTCCCAGAAAGGCAGTGTTAGCGGGATCAGCCCAGATACCTGCTAGCACCTGCGTTTTGCCCCTCCACCCGGTCCAGCCCAGCCCACCCAAGTGCAGTATCGATCGATCACTGACACTTACAAAACTCTAAACGCATAACTGCAGCGTTCGCAGAGTCAGGCCTGATCCCTGCGATCGCTAACAGTTTTTTGGTAGCGTTTTGGTGAACTGGCAAGCACCAGCGGCCTAGTACACCCCGGTCGTAGTCAAACCAGCACTTGGTGACGTGGCGAGTCCCATAAGTGCAGTTCAAGCTGGTGAGGTGGCAAGCACAAGTAGTGTCCCGCTGCCACAAAGAAGAAGACAAACAGGCCCGTCGTCCCCATAATGCCCTTCCTGCTGCATTCGCCAATCCTAATTGGGAACCCACCACTTCTGCAGCGCCCGTACTTCCCCCATTCACATCCCCAACCAAATGCAGTTGGCTGCATGAGAGGCATTTTCTTTATGTCCTCCCGAGTACCCCTACCCAACGAACCCCCCAAAAAAGATGTTGTGTCTGCAGGAAGCGCGGATATAGGCGTGACACCCACTATTATTGTCCCTCCTGTCCTGACAATCCTGGTCTTTGCATTGGTGAATGTTTTGAACGCTACCATTCACTAGTTGAGTATTAGCGTAGGGTACAGCATTGCACAGACTAGGCACACTTTCACAGGGTCTCCCAAGATGCCATCGCATTTTGAGAGACCCAAACCTGGAACCGGTTACAGTTCTAAAAGTTAGTTACAAAAAAAAGTGTAAAAAAAAAAAAATATAAAAAAAAAAAAATAGTTGTTGTTTTATTGTTCTCTCTCTCTCTCTATTCTCTCTCTGTTGTTCTGCTCTTTTTTACTGTATTCTATTCTGCAATGTTTTATTGTTTTAATTTGTTTTATCATGTTTGCTTTTCAGGTATGCAATTTTTTATACTTTACCGTATGGCCTAAGAAACCGGAAGCTACGAGCATTTCATGACTTAGATTTCGCCGGATGTAAACAGCGCCATTGGGAAATTGGGAAAGCATTTTATCACACCGATCTTGGCGTGGTCAGATGCTTTGAGGGCAGAGGAGAGATCTAAGGTCTAATAGACCCCAATTTTTTCAAAAAAAAGAGTACCTGTCACTACCTATTGCTATCATAGGGGATATTTACATTCCCTGAGATAACAATAAAAATGATTAAAAAAAAAAATGAAAGGAACAGTTTAAAAATAAGATAAAAAAGCAAAAAAATAATAAAGAAAAAAAAAAAAAAAAAAAAAAAGCACCCCTGTCCCCCCCTGCTCTCGCACTAAGGCGAACGCAAGCGTTGGTTTGGCGTCAAATGTAAACAGCAATTGCACCATGCATGTGAGGTATCACCACGAAGGTCAGATCGAGGGCAGTAATTTCAGCAGTAGACCTCCTCTGTAAATCTAAAGTGGTAACCTGTAAAGGCTTTTAAAGGCTTTTAAAAATGTATTTACTTTGTTTCCACTGCACGTTTGTGCGCAGTTTTAAAGCATGTCATGTTTGGTATCCATGTACTCGGCCTAAGATCATCTTTTTTATTTCATCAAACATTTGGGCAATATAGTGTGTTTTAGTGCATTAAAATTTAAAAAAGTGTGTTTTTTCCCCCAAAAAATGCGTTTGAAAAATCGCTGCGCAAATACTGTGTGAAAAAAAAAAATGAAACACCCACCATTTTAATCTGTAGGGCATTTGCTTTAAAAAATATATAATGTTTGGGGGTTCAAAGTAATTTTCTTGCAAAAAAAAATAATTTTTTCATGTAAACAAAAAGTGTCAGAAAGGGCTTTGTCTTCAAGTGGTTAGAAGAGTTGGTGATGTGTGACATAAGCTTCTAAATGTATGTATGCATAAAATGCCAGGACAGTTCAAAACCCCCCCAAATGACCCCATTTTGGAAAGTAGACACCCCAAGCTATTTGCTGAGAGGCATGTCGAGTCCATGGAATATTTTATATTGTGACACAAGTTGCGGGAAAGAGACAATTTTTTTTTTGCACAAAGTTGTCACTAAATGATATATTGCTCAAACATGCCATGGGAATATGTGAAATTACACCCCAAAATACATTCTGTTGCTTCTCCTGAGTACGGGGATACCACATGTGTGAGACTTTTTGGGAGCCTAGCCACGTACGGGACCCCGAAAACCAAGCATCGCCTTCAGGCTTTCTAAGGGCGTAAATTTGATTTCACTCTTCACTGCCTATCACAGTTTCGAAGGCAATGGAATGCCCAGGTGGCACAACCCCCCCCCCCCCAAATGACCCTATTTTGAAAAGTAGACACCCCAAGCTATTTGCTGAGAGGTATAGTGAGTATTTTGCAAACCTCACTTTTTGTCACAAAGTTTTGAAAATTGAAAAAAAAAATGTTTTTTCTTGTCTTTCTTCATTTTCAAAAACAAATGAGAGCTGCAAAATACTCACCATGCCTCTCAGCAAATAGCTTGGGTGTCTACTTTCCAAAATGGGGTCATTTGTGGGGGGTTTGTGCCACCTGGGCATTCCATGGCCTCCGAAACTGTGATAGGCAGTGAAGAGTGAAATCAAAAATTTACACCCTTAGAAATCCTGAAGGCAGAGATTGGTTTTCGGGGCCCCGTACACGGCTAGGCTCCCAAAAAGTCCCACACATATGGTATCCCCATACTCAGGAGAAGCAGCTAAATGTATTTTGGGGTGCAATTCCACATATGCCCATGGCCTGTGTGAGCAATATACCATTTAGTGACAACTTTGTGCAAAAAAAAAAAAAAAAATTGTCACTTTCCCGCAACTTGTATCAAAATATAAAATATTCCATGGACTCAACATGCCTCTCAGCAAATAGCTTGGGGTGTCTACTTTCTAAAATGGGGTCATTTGGGGGAGAGGGGTTCTGCCATCTGGGCATTTTATGGCCTTCAAAACTGTGATAGGTAGTGAGGAGTGAAATCAAAAATTTACGCCCTTAGAAATCCTGAAGGCGGTGATTGGTTTTCGGGGCCCCGTACGCAGCTAGGCTCCCAAAAAGTCCCACACATGTGGTATCCCCGTACTCAGGAGAAGCAGCTGAATGTATTTTGGGGTGCAATTAACATGCCTCTCAGCAATTTCCTTGGGGTGTCTACTTTCCAAAATGGGGTCATTTGGGGGGGTTTTGTACTGCCCTGCCATTTTAGCACCTCAAGAATTGACATTGGCAGTTATAAACTAAAAGTTGTGTAAATTCCAGAAAATGTACCCTAGCTTGTAGACGCTATAACTTTTGCGCAAACCAATAAATATACACTTGACATTTTTTTTACCAAAGACATGTGGCGTAATACATTTTGGCCTAAATGTATGACTAAAATTGAGTTTATTGCAGCTCCCACGGACATCCCTCTACAATGGGTCGAGAATTTTAAATACTTAGGGGTGGTGGTCTCCAGGCAGGCTTCTGAGTTCTTACCCCTCAACTTGTCCCCGGTGGTTCAGGAGACTCGGCAACGGCTGAAGGCGTGGGAATCGTTGCCTCTTTCACTGTTGGGACGCATTAATTTGTTTAAAATGAAAATACTCCCCAAATTTACATACTTATTCCGCCACTCTCCACAGTGGATTCCTAAATCCTTTTTCAAACAACTACATCGCCTCCTCGCCTCTTTCCTATGGGGGTCCCAATCCCCCAGATACAGCTGGTCAACGTTGATACGCCCGACCTCCCAAGGTGGCTTGGCGTGTCCGGATCTATACAAGTACTATCTGGCAGCCCAGCTAGTAACAGCTGCTTGGTGGCTCAATCCGGACACCTCCAACCCAGCTACCATGGTCGAGACGGCAGTGTTGGGATCCCTAGAGGCGCTCAAATTTTTGCTTTTTCGAGGCCCTCGAGCCCCTTATCCACTGACACCCTCCATGCGCACTACACTGCGTGCATGGGGGGCAGGTCTCAAATTAGAAAAATACCCTCAACAGGCAATCTCACCCAATGCTCCCCTTTGGATAAACCCAACCCTGGAGCACATCTATAAACTACCTGAGCCTCATGCCTGGACCAAATTTAACATTAAAACGGTGGCACAGATTATCTTCAATCAATCCCTAGTCCCCCTCTCCAAACTAAACTCCGATTTTAATATACCCCAGTCCTATTTTTTCCGATTCCTTCAACTCTCCCATGCCTTCAGTCACCAATTCTCCAACTCCCCTCCTCAACTAGTCCAATCTTCACTGGAGGACCTTCTTAGATCAGATTGTGCGAAAAAACCCACTTCTCAATTATATTCACACCTGACTGTCACCTCCCTCCCGACTATGGAAAAGCTAAGATCTAAATGGTCCCATGACATCCCCAATTTTGACAACGATGACTGGGATGACATATGGGATTTCCCATTTAGCTCCCTGGTCTCTCTGAGAGATCGCCTGATCCAATTCAAGATAGTCCATCGGGCATATTTTACCCCTCACAGACTACACAAAATGAACCCCGACTCCCCTCCCGGGTGTTGGAGATGTGGTGGGACTCCTGGGGACTTCACCCACATCTTCTGGACCTGTCCGGCAATTGTCGGATACTGGAGGGAGATATTGGACTTTATCACACAAATCACCTCTGTGCCACTACAACCATCAATGTCAATCTGCATACTAGGCCTGGTAGAACAACTAATTCCTACGGTGGCGGGACGCACACTGGGGGGATTGCTCCTGTTCTATGCCCGTAAAGCTATAGCCCTTAGTTGGCGCAAACCAACCCCCCCTCCTCTCTCCCTGTGGAAACAATTAATTAACAATAGCTTACCTCTGTATAAAGACACATATGACAACAGAGGCTGCCCCAACAAATATAGCAAAGTCTGGTCTAAGTGGCTGGCAGATCCCTCCACCGCTTCAGAGGCCTCTCAGTAGACCCCAATCACAAAGTAGCTCCCAAGCGGGTGCCAGGTGTACACAATAATCTGCAATATGCTATTTTACCATGTACAACTGCACATAGCACCACCATGACCCAGTAAACTGTACTGCTATGACTGATGTCATAATATATTCTTGAAATTATGAATAAGGTGACAGCGTGATTCTTGCAAGGATCACATAGACATCATATTAGACCAATGTATGTTTAACTGTTTGTTCTCTTTATCTGTTTTTGTTTCTCTTTTTAAAAACCAATAAAAAGATTTTGGAAAAAAAAAAATTGAGTTTATTGGATTTTTTTATAACAAAAAGTAGAAAATATCATTTTTTTTTCAAAATTTTCGGTCTTTTTCCGTTTATAGAGCAAAAAATAAAAACGGCAGAGGTGATCAAATACATCAAAAGAAGGCTCTATTTGTGGGAAGAAAAGGACGCAAATTTCGTTTGGGTACAGCATTGCATGACCGCGCAATTAGCAGTTAAAGCGACACAGTGCCAAATTGGAAAAAGTCCTTTGGTCCTTAGGCAGCATAATGGTCCGGGGCTGAAGTGGTTAAATGGAGGTAAATAAAATCCTGGTGCTAATACATATACACATACCCCCCCAAAAAATGATATGTGACGGTGTGTAGAAATAAATAAATAAAATAAATAAATAATGGCGATCTGATAAAGAAGCAATCATAAGGTGAAAAGATTCCAGCGGAGGTAAGTTAGTCCAAAGAATAAATGAAATTGGCCCAGTAGTTCATTCCTTAATCAAATTAATTGAGATTCACTGTGTTTGATCGTTATTCATGATTTTTGGCTTTTCTTACATCCCACTTCAGCCATGATACTGTTGGTAATTTGGTTCTCAAGGGAATGATTTTATGAAAAGCAAGCAAAAAGATATATCATTGCGCAGTGAACTAGAAGAAAGTACACAAGCAAACAGCTTAAGAGATACACTCACATGCGCCTGGTTAAATAAAGGCATTCAGGTATGCAGATTGCAGTCAGCCGCTGTTGACGAGGCTTACCATAGAGAAACCGCTGCTGTTCAGCTCAATGTGTCATGCAGCATTGAACGTCCTAGGCTCCTCCCACACGTTTCGTCACTGACACGTGACTTTCTCAAATTAATTTGATTAAGGAATGAACTACTGGGCCAATTTCATTTATTCTTTGGACTAACTTACCATTTTTTGGGGGGGTATGTGTATATGTATTATCACCAGGATTTTATTTACCTCCATTTAATAGGTATTTATTCATCTATATGCGTATCTGATTATTTATTAATTTGAGCATTTTTTTGATATTTTATTTATTTGCGATTTGTTACAGTTTTTGCACATTGGTTGATCAATTTTTACAGCGCATCAATTTTTTATATTTTATGTTCCATCTCCTTAATCACCTTCTCCTCCAAACTTCTTGAAAGACTGGTCTACAACCAATTAAGCGACCATCTGACCATGAATAAACTTCTTGATCCCCTTCAGTCCGGATTTCGCCCTCAACTCTCCACGGAAACTGCTCCCCTTAAACTCTCAAATGACCTACTAACGGCTAAAACCAGTGGACACTATTCTGTACTACTTCTCCTGGATCTCTCTGCAGCCTTTGAGACAGTGGACCACCCCCTCCTCCTCAAACCCCACTCCTTTGGTCTCCCTGACTGTACTCTTCACTGGTTCTCATCCTACCTATTCCACCACTCCTTCAGTGTCACTTACAACTCTACTTCCTCCTCTTCCTTTCTCCGTTGGGGTCCCTTAAGGTTCTGTTCTTGGACCTCTCCGTTTCTCAATCTACACCACCTCCCTGGGTCAGTTGATTGCCTCCCACGGTTTTTCAATATCATCTCTACGCTGATGACACCCAAATCTATCTCTCCACCCCCCAGCTCTCTTCATCTGTCTTTTCACGCATTACCAACTTACTAGCAGACATATCAGCCTGGATGTCACATCACTTCCTCAAACTCAACCTATCCAAAACTGAGCTCATGATATTTCCTCCCTCAGGTGCAGCTTCCCCCGATTTCTCTGTCAATATCAACAGCTCAACTATCAACTTGTCCCCCCACGCCAAGGTCCTAGGTGTAATCCTGGACTCTGAACTAACCTTTCGGCCCCACATCCTATCGCTATCCAAAATTTGCCGCCTCAACCTGCGCAACATCTCCAAGATACGCCCCTTCCTAACCAATGTCACCACAAAGCTTCTAATCCACTTCCTGGTCATCTCCCACCTCGACTACTGCAATTCCCTCCTCATTGGCTTACCTATAAATAGGCTATCCCCACTTCAGTCCATCATGAACGCTGCTGCCAGGCTCATCCACCTCACAAACCACTCAGCGTCTGCTATACCCCTCTGCCAATCCCTCCATTGGCTGCCACTCAGTCACCGAATTAAATTCAAGATACTAACTATAACTTACAAAGCCATCCACAACCTGGCCCCCAGCTACACCTCTAACCCAGTCTCAAAATACCAACCTAATCGTTCTCTTCGCTCCTCCCAAGATCTCCTGCTCTCAAACTCCCTTGTCACCTCATCCCATGCTCACCTTCAGGACTTCTCCAGAGCCTCTCCCATCCTCTGCAATGCTCTACCCAAATCTGTCTGATTTTCTCCTACTTTATCCACTTTCAGACGATCCCTGAAAACTCATCTCTTCAGATAAGCCTATCTGGCCCCCACCTAACAACTGTACACTTATCTTCTCAATCAGCACATCGCCCACAGTTATTAACTCTTGTATCTCTTGACCTTCCCTCTTAGATTGTAAGCTCTAAGAAGCAGGGCCCTCTGCTTCCTACTGTATTAAAGTGTATTGTATTTGTACTGTCTACCCTATGTAAACTGTTGGCGCTATAGAAATACTGTATAATAATAATTAAAAAAAATAACCATAGCAACTACATTCTAACTGTACTCATTATTAGGTACAGTCAAGGAGCTAGGTGGTATATAAAACATTTTCACTTTTCCCTTCTTCTATAAGAGTTTATTTTTATGTATCGTCAACATATCAGAAATCCTTGTTCAAACAAGATGGAGCTTATAAATCTATTCCTAATTGTTCAAAGAGCTCCATTGTGGATATACTTTTTGGTTTTATCTTGTTTATTCTTGCTGAACTTGATACTACACTGACATCCTGTTTTCAGGGTGATATTGGAGTATCCATTTGTCAGGAGCCAAGTGACATGTTTGTTCATGTGACAGCTCTTATGTGTAAAATGTTACATAAATGATATTTGGCTATTTTGCTGGAACTGTAAAATTAGCATTGGGTCAATCGATACGTGTGTATGTTTGATCTGTATGTGTCATGAATAATGTCAGAAACTGGATAATGTCGACATGTAGATAATGGATGATTGGAATTAATTATCGCTGTTAGAGAGTCACATTTATGGCTGCGAGCAGAAGCCAGTACAGATGTCTGGGACAGATGTGTATGATAGATGTTAACTGTCTTTGTTTGGGTTTCTACAAAACCATAATACAAAAGCAACATTGAAAATATGGAATAACAATATATACTTTCAGTGTACTTCTACATCATTTGAAACCAAGAACACAATAGTATTATCTATACATGCCATCCCCATATACCAAAAGTGCATTAAAGAGGGTCTGTACTTCTATAAAATATAGTCAGGTTCTACTTTCCATAATACAGACAAATTTCCACATTAACAGTTTTGTATGAGGTTTAGGAGAAGACATATAGTCTATGCAGCTGCACAGGGCCTACAAAACGAGAAGGCCATATAAGTCCTTGAATAGGAAAGCTGCTTTGGGTAGTCTAGGTGGGTATTTCATCCGCAGAGCAACCAAAACCTGAGCAGAATGATTAAAGAGCATCTAAACCAAAGAACAAAAATGTAGTATATTGTAGCTCATCACTCTTTAGATGTAGTGGTTACATCCATTTTTTTTCAGGCTAGGTACATTTTCCAAATCCAAGCCCAAATCTGGTGCTGCTTTTCCACAGATACAGTTAAGTGAGTGAGGGACAGGAAGTGTTATTGGTAGGTTTACCAGGTGAAAATAAAGGGAAAAAACTGAAGAAAAAAAATGCAGATAGCAAATCTAAGGACTGGCCATATGCAGTATATCACAGTTTAGTTTTTTTTTTTTTTGGTTAGGAATCCTAGGATACTACTTGAATGATGACAAGACAAAGCAGCAGGAACTTATAAAAAAATAGTGCCACTTCTTAGGTGCAGTACTCCACAGCAATCAGTCAGGTTCTTATTTCTGGCTATTGGTTGCTATTGGGTATTCCACTTTCCACTTATTCATCCTAGTGCATTAGCTGGGGAATCAGAAAATTCAGAGGTCACCTGAAGTCTGCTGTTTGACAAGTGCCATGACTCAGAGGATAGGAGACAGGGTGTAAGGTCAGGCAGTGGCCAACAGAGCAACGGTTATACTTCAAGTAACTTCTGCCTATGTGATTTTCCAATGCTGTTTATTGCTTAAGTTCACTTTAATGGAGTCCAGAGAGAAAACACTGTAGGGCAGTGATTCTCAACCTGGGGGTCACTGAATCCTGGGCTGTTCCTGAAGCATGTACCGCTCTCCCAGCCTTTTTGCGGCTGCCCAGCTGGGCTGTTCCTGGAGCCCGCGGCCACCCACTCAGCCTCTTCGCAGGCGCCCATTCAGTTCATTGCATGGCTGGGGGGCAGAGACTAGAGGTCGGCTCTGAAGAAGGTGCCTACCTTCGAAACGCATCAGCCGGCAGCGATCTGCACGTCCTCCTCGTGGGATCTGGAGACTGTCATCAGTGGATTGATCACCACTAATCAAAAAGATCGGTTTAAGCGTGATTTTCATCTACCTTTGTGAGTAGTTTTTTATGTACATTTTGATAAACTTTTTTAAGGATAATGCACTAGGCTGGTGCGCCCTCTCTCTTTTGTTTCTCGTCGTCTACTAGAGGTCAGCTGACTGGTGAGGAGTGTGAAGTGGGAGGGGCTGGAGGAGACCCTATCTCCTAATTTCGGCATAGGTGTCATTACTACGAAACACCACAAAGTCAGAGACACAGTGAGTAACACTACCTGGAATTATAGTTGCCATTAAAAGGACTGAGGGAGCGCTAACTGTCCGTGGGTTAGGGGCGCAAATTACTTGTCTTGCCTTGAGTGCTGACAACCCATGCTATGAAAATAATTTTACTGTTAGGGGTCCCCACAACTTGGGAAATTTTATCAAGGGGTCACGGCACTAGTAGGTGGAGAACCACTGCTGTAGGGCATGGCACAGGAGTGGCCTGTTGAAGTTCCTTTTTTTGCCACCCGATGTCCCCATAGCCAGAAGTCAGGGAAGAAAAGGAGTTAGTAGAGTTAAGTGCAGGCCTGCCCTGCTAGGGGAAGGGAACTCTGGATAAAGGTATATTAGGAAGACAGAGAGTTTCAAAGGGTTACATTTCCATATGGAAAGTGATTATTGGATTTCCCTGTGATGTTGGGCCTGATTTGTTTAGCATTCCCTGAGGGAGCAGCATGAGGATTGTACGCATTTTCTAATTGTATCTCTCTGACATGGGATGCTCCACTCTGGGACGCCCCTTCTGTAGGCAACGGATCTCTCATCTCTCCTCTAATACCACTTATCTCTGAACTATACACTTGACTGTTTGTAACTGCTTAGTGCCGCCACATTCATAGAATGGTGATATCTCTGCTTCTATTGATTCAGTAAACTGTTAAAAGCACCCCTGGTATAGACCCCTCCTTCTCTCAATCTTTATATGTGGACATCCATTGGAAACTAATATTGTTCTCAAGGAGGAAAAGAGGTGTCTGTTTTGTGTAGTGCCTGAAGGAGGTTTACAGTTAGTTCTCCAAGAGGCATTGGCTTCTCAACTTAATTATATCCAGAAGATACTGTGTTCATTATTGCAAATGAAGGTGGTGGAACATAAAAATACCTTCTATGTTGCTGCTTATATAGTCACAAAATATTTTCTATGATGGTCCTACAGATATAATTGCCACAACTTTAACTATCCCTTTGGATGACCAGGTTGTGGAACCATCATGGTTAAATACCTCTCCATTCCTCTTCATAATGACATATAACAGCATTACTTGGTGTCATAGTACTATAAATAACTCACCGGCTGTTTTGGGGTCATCTTAATTGATGTAAACATCATGAGTTTTGCCATTACCATAGTTGCCAACTGTCCCCGATTTGCTGGTATAGTCCCATTTTTTTAATCAGTAGCCTATGACTGCTTTGTCCTGGGCTATGTCCCAGGAATACATTGTGAGTCTCACTTAGCTTACTGCACACGTATTGGTTTAGTGTTACTACATATACTATACACCATTCACATTATTGATCGTCCGCCATTGTTGCCCTGAACCTCTCTCTACACCTTCCTGCAGGAAACATCAATGCACTCTATACAGCTGGGGAGTGTGGCAGGCATTGTTCCCAGGCAGCATGAAGTACCGGCTTCATAACAGAAGAGCTCTGCAGGCAACTTGAATGTACTAGTGCCTTTCTGAATTGTAAGCACCCACTGATTGGTTCTGAGAGGAGGTCTGTTTTTAAAATAGATCCTACAATTTTTTTTCCATTTAAAACTTAATTTTTATGTTATGCTTTATTGTGGACATGTAATTGTAGAAGTTTCAGAGGGGAGCACTGTTGAAAGAGGGTAGCTAGGGAAGCAGAGGTGAGCAGTGTTGGAAAAGTGTAGCGGGGGTGCAAAGGTGAATGGTGTTGGAAGAGGGTGGCAAGTGATGCAGAGGTGAGCAGTGTTGGAAGAGGTTGAAGGAGAGCTTGGATGAACAGTGCAGGGAGTGCAAAGGTGAACGGTGTTGGAAGAGGATTGCAGAAGGTGCATTGGTGAGCAGTGTTAGAAGAGGGTGGCAAAGGGTACAGAAGTAAGCAGTACTGGAAGAGGGTTGCAGAGGGTGCAGTGGTGAGCAGTATTAGAAGACTGATGCAGGGGGTGTGGGGTGAACCCTAGTGCTGGAGTTACACACTTGTGAAGTTAGAATTTGGACTCTCAGGAGACACCAGTTTGCCCTATCCACCTACAGCAGTGGCACAGAGATTGGCGGAGTCAGTGGCAGCAGTGACACTAGCACTGTAACAGTATTAAGCCCAACACCAAAAATGTAATATATTGCCGTTTACCAATCATTAGATGTTGTTCCTGCATTAGTTTCATTTTGTTCATTTTTTTCCCTCTGTTTTTACCTGTGATCTGTCCAGTAACACACCTCTGGTATAGTATCCTGTGCCCCAGCTCTGGATAAAGGAGCACAGGGGTCACTTTTGGACTGCAGCATTGTCAGTCTGGGGAGAAGGGAGTGTTAAATGTACTAGCAGGTTTACAAAACTAACAAATCAAAGCCAAACTCCAGCTTATACTTTAAAATCAGTTACAACAAACATTTTGTTTTGCTTTTGGGATAAAGGGTTTGAATAAATAAAGAAAAGCTGATCATTGTAAGCTGACCTGTCAGTGTTGAACACTTTGTTTCATCCTTGTAACTGCTACATCAGCAGGATAGTGTGTTCTTTTGAAAAACAAAAGACTTACTGGCCTGATCACCACATGAAAATAAAGGAAAGCGAGCCTAAAAGAACAAAACGAATCCTCCGCTACATCCAAGAATTGGTAAGCTGCAAAATACTACATTTGCGTTTGGGATTAATACAGCTTTAGGCGATCTGCTGCTAGACAGATGTGCTGCCTGTCTAATATTTGTTATATATGACATTTTGTTAGTGGGTTGCCACATTTAAAAAAAAGATTGCATGGTTGTAGCTAGCATAAACAATACATAAATAATTTTACTAATGAACAACACCTTCTTGGCTATGTTTCTTTACTTATTATAATAAACCTTCCTGTATATACAGTATGTTAAAATTAAATTGTGCAATGATGTGTAATGTGTGTAGTGTGTATAGTGCTACGTAAATTGCAGGTGCTAAATAAATGCCTGTAATAAATAGGTTAATGGTATGTCTCTTGCAGAACCATGGCCATTTTAAATGGGCAAACCGCAACAGGTGTCCCTGGAAATGTTTTTTAAACATTGGCAACTATACACTACTAAATACAGTTATTTTCCTTCTGTTTGATTTTACTCACAATTAAAAAAAAAAAAATTTAAAAGGATTGTGATTTCAAGTGTACTTACTTAAATTTAACATCCTTAATTTTCTTTATCAGGCTCTCTTTCTTATCTTTTGTCTTCTTTGATAAATTTTCTCCTTTTAACACATCTGATAGAAAAGTTTCCAACTCTAGAAATGAAAAAGTCATATTAGACAAAGTTATAGTGACCTTCATTCATATAATATCTCAATGTATCACTACAAACATACCACATGGAATTTTGGCCTCTTTTCTTGGGTAGCCTCATTTTCAGTGAATACAATATTAGGAACAGCACATGAGTCCTTTTTCATATTTAACATTTTTAGTACAAATCTCCAGGCATCATGGATCACAGTGCAAGAATATTGCATTATTATGTCAACGTCAATATCTAAGTGATAGTATTGTATTGCCATTAGGGATAAGCTTCATGTTCGAGTCGAATCCATGTTCGACTCGAACATCGTCTGTTCGCCCGTTCGCCGAATTGCGAACGATATGGGCCGTTCGTGCCAAATTCGTGTGGTGCGTCACGGCCCATAATTCACTGCGGCATCGCAGTGCATTGCTTGCTGATGATTGGCCAAGCATGCACTATGACCCGCATGCTTGGCCAATCACAGCGCTGTCTGAACAGAGAGCCATAATTGGCCAAAGCCAAGGAGACTTTGGCCAATTATGGCTCAGGGGATTTAGTACACGCCCCACACTATATAAGGCCGCCTGCACGGCGGCCCTGTGTAGTGTGTGTATCGGCATTGAAAGAGACAGAGAGACAGTGTCATTTGATTTAAGTTAGATAGATTAGGCAGGACAGTCAGTGAGTTAGCTGCACTTACAGTGTATTGTGTATATATATGCATCCCAGGTGTTGTATATATATATATATATATATATACACTGTATTAAGTTTAGCTAGATCCGTTCCTGTTATCTTCCTACTGACAGGCAGGCTTGTCTTGTTACAGTATTTACAGCTACCTGAAGAAAATTACTGGTGTTCTTTTGATCCTATTAGTACCACAGTCAGGCAGCTAGACTATTTACAGTTAGTGTAGTGCGTCCTCCTCACAGTGTTCAGTTAAAGCTACAAGTTAGTTTAGTGTGACCTCTGCACAGTGTTCAGCTAAAACTACAAGTTAGTTTAGTGTGTCCTCCTCACAGTGTTCAGCTAAAGCTACAAGTTAGTGTAGTGCAAGTTAGTGTAGTGCGTCCTCCTCACAGTGTTCAGCTAAAACTAAGAGTTAGTGTAGTGCGACCTCTGCACAGTGTTCAGCTAAAACTACAAGTTAGTGTAGTGTGACCTCTGCACAGTGATCAGCTAAAGCTACAAGTTAGTGTAGTGCGTCCTCTAAACAGTGTTCAGCTAAAACTACAAGTTAGTGTAGTGTGAGCTCTGCACAGTGTTCAGCTAAAGCTACCTGTAGAAGGTTGGTGGTGTTTTCCTGATCCTATCACTACCGCAGGCAGCTAAATAAGCTACAAGTTAGTTTTTTGCGAGCTCTGCACAGTGTTCACTTAAAGCTACCTGTAGAAGGTTGGTGGTGTTTTCCTGATCCTATCACTACCGCAAGCAGCTAAATAAGCTACAAGTTAGTGTAGTGCGTCCTCCTCACAGTGTTCAGCTAAAACTACAAGTTAGTGTAGTGTGACCTCTGCACAGTGTTTAGCTTAAACGACAAGTTAGTGTAGTGTGAGCTCTGCACAGTGTTCAGCTAAAGCTACCTGTAGAAGGTTGGTGGTGTTTTTCTGATCCTATCACTACCGCAGGCAGCTAAATAAGCTACAAGTTACAAGCTACAAGTTACAAGCTACAAGTTAGTTTTTTGCGAGCTCTGCACAGTGTTCAGCTAAAACTACAAGTTAGTGTAGTGCGAGCTCCGCACAGTGTTCAGCTAAAGCTACTTGTAGAAGGTTGGTGGTGTTTTCCTG
The DNA here is from genome assembly GCF_042186555.1 of Aquarana catesbeiana. NCBI lineage: Eukaryota > Metazoa > Chordata > Amphibia > Anura > Ranidae > Aquarana > Aquarana catesbeiana. The sequence goes on from NC_133328.1 coordinate 123,363,697, forward strand.
ATCCTATCACTACCGCAGGGAGCTACATAAGCTACAAGTTATTTTTTTGCGAGCTCTGCACAGTGTTCACCTAAAGCTACCTGTAGAAGGTTGGTGGTGTTTTCCTGAACCTATCACTACCGCAGGCAGCTAAATAAGCTACAAGTTAGTTTTTTGCGAGCTCTGCACAGTGTTCAGCTAAAGCTACCTGTAGAAGGTTGGTGGTGTTCTCATACTACAGGCAGGCAGTTGATTTTGCTAGCTGCAGTATCAGTATATATATATATATATATATATATATATATATATCCAAGCTTAGTGCAGCTACAGGCCATTAGTATGTCTGGATGGCCAACAAGGAGAAGCAGACAGTCACAAGCCAATAAAAGAGGGCAAGCAGGCTCAGTGTCTAGAGGCAACAGTGCTAGTCGTGGTGACGGTGCATCCTCATCAGCACGTGGCCGTGGGACACGCTTGGCCTTTTTTTCGGCAGCTGGCCGTGTTGAGCCGCAACATGCGGAAGACTTGGTCGAGTGGATGACCAAGCCGTCCTCATCCTCCTCATCCTCTCTCACCCATGCTTAGGGTACTTTGTCTGGTAAAGCAGCTGACAACGTGGCCTCTTCCTTTGGCTCAATGGCATTTGTGACTCCTTCCCTAGCCCCACCATGTCCTCCTGAGGAGTCCCTCGAACTGTTTGACCACAGTGTTGGGTACATGCTCCAAGAGGATGCCCAGCGTTTAGAAGGCTCTGATGATGATACTGAGCTAGATAAAGGCAGTAACGTGAGCATGGACAGAGGGGGTGCCCAAGAAGGATAGCAATCTGGCAGTCATGCTCCCCCTGCTGCAGCATACTGCCAGGTTTGCTCCAGTGATGAGGAGGGAGGGGATGATGAGATCACTGACTCAACGTGGGTGCCTGATAGGAGAGAGGAGGAGGAGGAGGAGGCACATCACCAACGAGGCAGGATGCCCTCCAGGGACCAGCCTAAGGGCAGCACACTGACTGCATCACACCCCAAAGCTCCGCATGTGCAGGGCGCTGCTGTCTCTGCGCGTTATTCCAAAAGTTCTTTGGTGTGGGCCTTTTTTGAGACGAGTGCATCAGATCGCACCGCTGCTATTTGCAACATATGTCTCAAGCGTATCTCGCGTGGACAAAACATTTCCCGCTTGGGCACCACATGCTTCACCAGACATATGTTGACCTGCCATGCAGTTCATTGGCAAGCGTATCTAAAAGACCCACACCAAAGAACAAAGAGGACCTCTCCTTGCTCCTCATCAGCTGAGATCTCCAACCCCACTATACCTTCAGTCCTCTGAGACCTGCACTGAGAGGAATGAAGGTGTAGAATTAGGTGTGTCACAGCCAAGTACTTGTGGGCAATCTGCTTTCGGTACACCGACGTCAGATTGTACCAGGCAAATTTCCCTGCCCCAGCTGCTGCACCGCCGAAAGAAGTTCGCTCCCAGCCATCCACCTGCCCAGCGGTTGAATGCTAGCTTGGCAAAATTGCTAGCACTTCAACTGCTGCCTTTTCAGTTGGTAGACTCTGCCCCTTCCGTGAGTTTGTGGAATGTGCGATTCCTCAGTGGCAGGTACCCAAACGCCACTTTTTCTCACAGAAGGCGATTCCGTCTCTCTACCGGCATGTGGAAGGCAATGTCCATGCCTCGCTGGACAGGGCGGTCAGCGGTAAGGTGCATATTACCGCTGACTCATGGTCCAGCAGGCATGGACAGGGATGTTACCTAAGTTTCACTGCGCATTGGGTGACTCTGCTGGCAGCTGGGAAGGATGCAGGACAAGGTGCAGTAGTGTTGGAGGTTGTTCCGCCACCACGCCTCCAAAATGCCACTACTAATGATTGTGACACACCTCTCTCCTCCACCCCCTCCTCTTCTTCTTCCTCCATGGCCTTTTCCTGTGCTTTGTCCTCAGAACCAGCAGTGCTCCATAGCCGTTCAAGGGGCTACGCAAGTATGCAGGCCAAAAGATGCCATGCGGTGTTTGAGCTGGTGTGCTTGGGGGACAGGAGCCACACTGGGGCAGAGGTTCTGTCAGCTCTGCAGGGGCAGGTTCAGAGGTGGTTGACGCCATGCCCAAATTAAGGCAGGAATGGTGGTTTGCGACAATGGCACCAACCTCCTCTCTGCCCTCCGACAGGGACAAATGACCTATGTGCCCTGTTTGGCTCACGTCCTTAACTTGGTGGTGCAGCGGTTCTTGGGCAGGTACCCGGGCTTACAGGATGTCCTGAGGCAGGCCAAGAAAGTTTGTGTGCATTTCCACCGGTCATATAATGCCAGTGCTCGGCTGGCAGACCTCCAAAAGGAGTTTAACCTGCCCAAGAACCGCCTAATCTGTGACATGCCCACCAGGTGGAACTCAACGTTGGCCATGCTGCAGCGGCTGCACACACAGCAGAGGGCCATCAATGAGTACTGTGCAACTATGGCACCAGGACAGGGTCAGGGGAGCTTGTTTTTTTTTCCCCACGCCAGTGGGCCATGATCAGGGATGCATGCACTGTCCTGTCACCATTTGAGGAGGCCACGAGGATGGTGAGCAGTGACAGTGCATGCATCAGTGACACTGTCCCCCTTGTCCACCTTTTGGAGCACACGCTGCGTGGAATAATGGACAGGGCACTTGAGGCAGAAAAGAGACAGGAAGAGGAGGACTTCCTTAGCTCTCAAGGCCCCCTTTATCCAGACAGTGTTCCTGCGTGCCCGCCGATCACACAGGAAGAGGAGGAAGAGGAGGATTGTGTCAGTATGGAGGTGGAGCCTGGCACTCAGCATCAGCAGCAGTTTTTAAGGGATCAGTCCCAAGAAGCACATGGACTTGTACGTGGCTGGGAGGAGGTGGCTGCAGAACATGTCGTCCTTAGTGACCCAGAGGACTCCGGACCGAATGCCTCAGCAAACCTACGCTGCATAGCCTCCCTGATCCTGCAGAGCTTGCGTAAGGATCCTCGTATTCGTGGTATCAAGGAAAAGGACCAATACTGGCTGGCAACCCTCCTTGATCCATGCTACAAGGGTAAGGTTGCGGACCTTATCTTGCCTTCGCAGAGGGAGCAGAGGATGAAACATCTTAGGAGGCCTTGCAGAAAGGTCTGTGCAACGCGTTCCCAGAGACTGGTAGATTACAAACTCCTGTTTCTGGACAACGTGTTGCTGAGGCTTCGGTCAGTCAAAGAAGGAGCGGTGGAGAAGGTGGCCATCTGACAGATGCGTTCAGACAATTTTTTAGTCCACAGCCCCAAGGTATGATCGGTTCCAGCAACCATCGCCAGCGTCTGTTTTACATGGTGCAGGAATACCTAGGGGCAAGATCTGACTTGGACATCTTTCCCACCGAAAATCCTCTGGGTTACTGGGTCTTGAGGATGAATCACTGGCCAGAGCTTGCACAGTATGCAATTGAGCTACTGGTCTGTCCTGCATCCAGCGTTCTTTCGGAACGCACATTCAGTGCTGCTGGAGGCTTTGTAACCGATCACAGGGTGCGTCTGTCCACTGACTCGGTCGATCGACTGACCTTCATAAAAATGAATCAGTCTTGAATCACCACCAGCTACCAAGCACCTGATGCTGATGTAACCGAATCATTTTTTTTGAAATCTCAGATCCATTCAAAGACTGCCTATGCTGATGCTGAGTGACTATCCTGAGTAATTATCCTCTTCCTCCTCAATGATCACGCTGATAGTTTGTAACAACATTTTTGGTTTTGGGCGCCGCCACCAGTACCTGTACCCAATTTTTCAGCCCCTGTTTAACAGGGGCGTGTAATTACAATTTTTGATGCAATACTTTGCAGCAGGGCTTGTTTCTGTGTTCCAACTAGAGTATCTGTGAGGGGTTGCAGTGTTGTGGCACCAGCACCAGTGCCTAAGGCCCAATTTTTCAGCCCCTGTTTAACAGGGGCGTGTAATTACAATTTTTGATGCAATACTTTGCAGCAGGGCTCGTTCCTGCGTTCCAACTAGAGTATCTGTGAGGGGTTGCAGTGTTGTGGCACCAGCACCAGTGTCTAAGGCCCAATTTTTCAGCCCCTGTTCAACAGGGGCATGTAATTACAATTCTTGATCTAATATTTCACAGCAGGGCCCGTTTCTGCGTCCACCAAGAGCGAGTGAGGACTTACAGTGTTGTGGCACCAGCACCAGCACCACCAAAGGCCCAAGTTTTCTGCCCCTGTTCAACAGGGGCATGTAATTACAATTCTTGATCTAATATTTCACAGAAGGGCCCTGTGAGGGCTTAGTAGGGCAGGCCCCTACTTTCAAACATCCAACTTACAAACGACTCCTACTTGCAAACGGAAGGAGACAACAGGAAGTGAGATTAAATCTACCCCATAGGAAGGGAAATTCTCTCCTGTAAGAGTTAATATGGGAAAAACATTTCTCCTTTCCACTGATGCTTTATCACCAATCCTTGTTTCACAAGAAAACCCAAATTTTCAAAAAACATTTTTCATTGGGACAAAAAGTGAGGTGAAATCTTCTGAAGAGGAGCACAGACAGCAAAAGAAATGTCACAGGGGTGATAACCCTTCCCTATGTTTTCCAAAAAGCTTAAAATAGATTTTTTGGCTGGAGCTAAACACGTTAAAAATGTACCAGTTCAAAATTACAAACAGATTCTACTTAACAACAAACCTACAGTCCCTATCTTGTTTGCACCGCCTGTATACTGCTGTTCAGAGTACAGAGCCTGTATACTGCTGTTTCCTTTTTTAATTTGGGTGCGGGGTTCCCCTTAATATCCATACAAGACCCAAAGGGCCTGGTAATGGACTGGGGGGTACCCATGCCGTTTGTCTCACTGATTTTCATCCATATTGCCAGGACCCAACATTACATTAAAGCCACAAGCAGTTTTAAATGACTTTTAAATGACTTTTTTTCCTTTAAAAATGACATTTTGTGCGGGGACTGTTCTAAGCATGGGAAACACGCGCCACTTTACAGGCATACTATAGACACCCCCCAGGTACGATATTTAAAGGAATATTTCACTTTTTTTTTTACTTTAAGCATCATTAAAATCACTGCTCCCGAAAAAACTGACGTTTTTAAAATTTTTTTTTGCATTGATACATGTCCCCTGGGGCAAGACCCGGGTCTCCAAACCCTTTTTAGGACAATACCATGCAAATTAGCCTTTAAAATTAGCACTTTTGATTTCGAACGTTCGAGTCCCATAGACGTCAATGGGGTTCTAAAGTTCGTGCGAATTTTCGGTCCGTTCGCAGGTTCTGGTGCGAACCGAACCGGGGGGGGCTTTAAGGCTGGGTTCACGCTATGTGCGGTGCGGCTCACAGCAGGGGGTCCGGTTTCAGGTCCAAATTAGGTCTGAATTTTTGGCTGAATTCAGACCTGAAAGGGAGCCAAAGACGCACAGGACACTTCTGTAGTGTGCTCCGCGGCCACCCCGGAGATGTGTGAAGTGGCTCCATTGAGAGCTGGTCACACTCTCCTGTCATGCGAATTGGATGCGGGGAAACCTGCATACAATTTGCAATAGTGTGAACCCAGCCTAAAGCTGAATTCCAGATAAACAGCTAAATACACAGGTAAAATACTGTACATATACTGTATGTATAGGTGTGCGCAGCCCATTACATTAAGGTGTGCACCCCAAAGCTCAAACACGCATGTCTTTCTCTGCAGCCTCAACTGCACAGGACAGGGAATGGATGGGAAGTGCTCTGTGCTTCAGTTTACTATGCTTCAGTTATGATTGAACACAGTAACTGAGTGTATTCACTGTGTTCATTTGGAAAACATAATGACATATTAATTAGCAGCTAATTAGCAGCTTCTCCCACTCTCCATCCTGAAACATCCCCTGCAGCAGCCGAGGGGAGAGGAGAAGAAAGGAGGGAAACTAGCAGCACTACGGTGGGGGGAACAACACGAAGGGAAGCTCAGGCATCAGGGGGAATCTTCACCGTACAGAGTGATTAGGGTGGGCCTATGATCCCCCTGATGGACTTATTTTAACAGTGGCTCTCGAAGACCTGAGAATTAGTTCAAGGTTAGTTCAACAGGTAAAAAAGATGAGAAAGGCTGGTTAGGTTTTAGTGTTGCAATCAGATTAAAGCTAAAAGTGGAACCCTTGCTTATCTGATTCCCCCCTCCTCCGGTGCTACATTTGGCACCTTTCAGGGGGGAGAGGGGAACAAGTACCTGTTTTTGACAGGTATTCTTCTCCACTTCTGGGAGACTGCGCCGCGGCTCCGTCCCTCAGAAGTTTGGCCCCCCTCCTTCTTCCTCCGCCACTGGGCCAGTTAGAAAGTGCAGCATGCTTCGCGCATGACCAGTAGGGAACTGCCGGTTTCCCTTACCATGAATGGTGGCGGCAGCACCTGAGAGTCGATCCGAAAATAGGCTGGGGTGCTGACATCGCGGGAACCCTGGACAGGTATGTGTCCTTATATTAAAAGTCAGCAGTTACAGTATTTGTAGCTGCTGACTTTTCATTTTTCAAGTTATTATTACATGTTTTACACTGGGATGGGGCAGAAAGGGTGGTCCATTAATACAGCTACAGTCTATTCTTGATTACCAAAATTGTATGGTGAACCTAAAGTGTTTTCAGTGGCTGGAGCAGCCATCAAAATTAACACTGTGCAAAACAAAAATGTTTTAACAATGTTCTTCTTTATTTGCTGTTGTCTTTTATATCAAAGTACTAAGGGAAGACCAAAACACTGCACATCCCTGTAGAGTACATTACCTGTTTTAAGACTTTCCTTGCGTAGTGAATAGGTTTTGCAGTTCATTTTTCAGTGTACTGCTTCAATAACCCTCCTCCACAGTTAATCTGGACCCTCAATAAACTTCTACAAAATTTGACACCAGTGATGAATGACCTTTTCCAGTTAAGTAAGAAGGCTTTTAGGAAGCACCATTCTTGAGGAAACATTTTTGTAACATTGCAAGCAATGACACTGCATTGTTCTGTTACTTTTCCAAACTACTTACCATCAATGATCTAAAATCTTACAGTTAAAGTAAGTAAGTACAAGCCAAAATACATAAATATATAATATAAGCGGATTACAGTACAGTGCATAAGGGGGATTAGTGCTCAATGGTTTTATGGGTGTAATTTTGATAGCACAAAATGATCATACATCTTGGGGGGGCGCAGTTTGGCATGTTCGCCCTGGGCTCTAGATGACCTTGTCCCGGGACTGTGGTGGATACATATTTCTGGAGTGCTGTTTAGTTACAATCCTTTAGAAAAATCCTTTAGAAAATACACACAGGAAACCCAGTGTGCCAATGAATGGCCATCTTTGACTGCTCAGATCACAGGCACAATGCACAGAGACTATTGGAGTGGTTTTGCTTTTGTATCTTGTGATTGCTGTGATGACCAATCACAGCAATCACAAATGTTAACACTCCTCCTTTCACAATAGAGGGGGATTTATGATGATTTATAAATAAAGATTAGTGAAAGAAGGGATCAGCAGCAATAACAATCCAAGGCGCATGGTTGTAATGGACTGATATTGACCTTTTTAACCCGACCCCCCCCCCCCCATACATCACATCTCTCCATGAAATCACTGTGTACAATATATTAACTCCTTCATCTCCATTCCTGCACATTAATCCCTTCATCTCCATCCTCCCACTGTAGTTGTTCTCAACCTGGGGGTCGGGACCCCCTCGGGGGGGTCAAATGACGATTTGCCAGGGGTCACCGAATCCTGGGCTGTTCCTGAAGCCCGCACAGCTCTCCCAGCCTTTTCGCAGCCACCCAGCAGGGCTGTCCCTGGAGCCTGCAGCCGCCCACTCAGCCTCTTCACAGCCGCCCATTCAGTTCACGGCATGGGTCTGGAGCAGAGACTAGAGGTCAGCTGACTGGTGAGGAATGTGAAGTGGGAGGGGCTGGAGGAGACCCTATCTCCTGATTTCGACATAGGTGTCACTGCTGCGAGACCCCAAAGAGCCGGAGATACAGTGAAGCCAGAGACACAGTGAGTAACACTACCTGTGATTATAGTTGCCATTAAAAGTCCCCACTACAGTTCTCAGATCAACAGATGACCTTGATCAAGAGCACCTAGTTGGCTGATCAGAACTCCCCCCAGCACTGCCACTCATCCCAACTCCCTGCCAGCACTGCCACTCATCCCAACTCCCCACCAACACTGCCACTCATCTCAACTCTCCACCAGCACCGCCACTCATCCCAACTCCCCACCAGCACTGCCACTCATCCCAACTCCCCACCAGCACTGCCACTCATCCCAACTCCCCACCAGCACTACCACTCATCCCAACTCCCCGCCAGCACTGCCACTCATCCCAACTCCCCGCCAGCACTGCCCCTTATCCCAACTCCTCACCAGCACTGCCACTCACCCCAACTGCCTGCCAGCACTGCCACTCATCCCAACTCCCCGCCGGCACTGTCACTCATCCCAACTCCCCGCCAGCACTGTCACTCATCCCAACTCCCCGCCAGCACTGGCACTCATCCCAACTCCCCATCCCACACCAAGGAGTAAGAGTAGGAATAAAAATAGGGAATACATGGAAGGGAGAGGAAAAGAGGGGGAGGAGCGCTAAATGTCCATGGGTTAGGGGCGCAAATTACTTGTCTTGCCTTGGGTGCTGAGAACCCACGCTATGAAAATTTTACTGTTAGGGGTCCCCACAACTTAGGAAATTTTATCAAAGGGTCACGGCACTAGAATGGTTGAGAACCACTGTCTCACTGTATATGACCTGTACATTAACCCCTTCATCTCCTCCTCCCTCTGTTTAGGACCCGAAGATTAATGATGTGCTGTATCAAGCGCATCATTACCAAGCTCCATGTTTTATCCAACTCGAAACAAGCATGTTTACTTATTTTCAAAAATCTCTTAATTTCAAAAATCTCTTTAAAAAAAAATGAGGTCTTCATGAGCTGTCTACTTTCCAAAAAAGAGTCATTTTGTACAGACCTGGCATACTTATTTGACATACTTTATATCAAAAAGTAATGGAAACTCTCAAAATTCAAAATCTCGGTGGCTTTTAAATACCATCAAATTCCAGCATCTCACAAAAGTGAGTACACTCCTCACATTTTTGTAAATAATTTATCATATCTTTTCATGTGACAACACTGAAAAAATGACACTTTGATACAATGTAAAGTAGTGAGTATACAGCTTGTATAACAGTGTAAATTTGCTGTCCCCTCAAAATAACTCAACACACAGCCATTAATGTCTAAACCGCTGGCAACAAAAGTGAGTACGCCCCTTAGTGAAAATGTCCAAATTGGCCCGATTAGCCATTTTCCCTCCCCGGTGTCATGTGACTCCTTAGTGTTACAAGGTCTCAGGTGTGCATGGGGAGCAGGTGTGTTAAAGTTTGTGTTATCGCTCTCACTTCCTCATACTGGACACTGGAAATTCAACATGGCACCTCATGGCAAAGAACTCTCTGAGATCTGAAAAAAAGAATTGTTGCTCTACATAAAGATGGCCTAGGCTATAAGAAGGTTGCCAAGACCCTGAACTGGAGCTGCAGCACCGTGGCCAAGACCATACAGTGGTTTAACAGGACAGGTTCCACTCAGAACAGGTCTCGCCATGGTCAACCGAAGAGGTTGAGTGCACGTGCTCAGCATCATATCCAGAGGTTGCCTTTGGGAAAAAGACATATGAATGCTGCCAGCATTGCTACAGAGGTTGAAGGGGTGGGGGGTCAGCCTGTCAGTACTCAAATCATACACCGCACACTGCAATGTACAATGTACTGTGACATACTGAAGTAGAGCATGATCCCCTCCATTCAGAGACTGGGCCGCAGGGCAGTATTGCAATATGATAACGACCCCAAACACACCTTCAAGGTGACCACTGCCTTGCTAAAGAAGCTGAGGGTAAAGGTGATGGACTGGCCAAGCATGTCTCCAGACCTAAACCCTATTGAGCATCTGTGGGGCATCATCAAACAGAAGGTGGAGGGGTGCAAGGTCTCTAACATCCACCAACTCCGTGATGTCATCATGGAGGAGTGGAAGAGGACTCCAGTGGCAACTTGTGAAGCTCTGGTGAACTTTATGCCCAAGAGGGTTAAGGCAGTGCTGGATGGCCACACAAAATATTGACACTTTTTCCCAATTTGGACATTTTCACTTAGGGGTGTACTCACTTTTGTTGCCAGTGGTTTAGACATTGATGGCTGTGTGTTGAATTATTTTGAGGGGACAGCAAATTGACACTTTATACAAGCTGCACACTCACTACTTTTCATTGTAGCAAAAGTGTCATTTCTTCAATGTTTTCACATGAAAAGATATAATAAAATATTTACAAAAATGTGAGGGGAGTACTCACTTTTGTGAGATACTGTATATATCAAGGATGTTCTCCAGTCCTGAACCAACACAAATGTGTAATTGTGTTTACCATTTAAAGTTGCAATCTTCACAGGCCTGGTTTAAACTCGTGCAATGCAATTTTGATCTGATTTCAGGCGTGGTTTTGTAGTGCGACTGGCTTGAGATTTTGACACAATTTTACTTCTGTACATTCTTGGATGTGATTTTATGCCTAGTAGTCAAGGCATACTGCTGCTACTATATAAATACCTGTAATAAATAAATACTACTAATACTACTTCCTTTTGAAGGACTAAACATTTGCCTGGAAGGAGTTTAGGGTTACAAAAATTAAATTGCTTTCAAAAATCACATTAGAATTGCATGTACATATGGTCTCTGTGTGTTTCAATTGAAGTCTATTAGGCCAAAATTGCACTGAAATCACCCCAAAGTAGTGCAGGCACCTTTTCCAAAATTGTTCTGTGCTGAGCCGCACTGATGTGAATGGGCACCATTGAAAACAATGTGCTTTCCATTGTCATTTAATTATGTGCAACTCTTCACAAATAGTCACACACTGTGGTGCCTGGGTCTGCAACCAAATCAAATATTTGAAGGCAGCAGGTATGAAATGTATTGTTGCTGGGTTTAGGGATCACTCTCACTTAACCACTTGTCCCCTGCCCACAGTAGATTTACTACAAGCGTGCGGCACAACCAGGCAACTTCCTGGTTTTTTTCCATGCCCCCTGCTGACCCATGCTGTAATTGGACACAGCATAAGTTTATCAGTAAGTTTCAGCCAATGATTTTGGCAGAAACCTGCTGATCGCTGTGGCTAATCACAGTACAGAGTTCTGGGTTTACAAACACACATAACTCTGTGTACACAGAGCAGCGATCTGGCTGTTTCTTCTCCCTGAAAAACAGGAAGGAAAGCAGCCGGATCTGTGAGTAAAAGCAGCACACGCTATACACATTACACTTTAGCGTTAGGCACACAGTTAACTCCTTCATTGCGATTCCCTCTCTCAAAAAATGTTAGATACGTGTCTGGGTGGCTGCTCCTCCAGCTTCAATACCCTGAGTTACTGACCCAGAAGAAATGCAAAGATAAGGACTTATGCCTTTTCTGTTATTATTTAAATCTGCATACTTGTGACTACACTTGTGACTGCCACCATAACAGCCAGGCAACTAGCTTAAAAAAAGTGTCAGCAGTCTTAAACTCCATGAGGACTAACAGCACAGGTTGGTCTTTATGCTACATTAACCTATAAGTTTGATGCAGAAGCTTATTCAGCACTCTTGGCATTAGACCCTCTCCCAAGACAGGGGTGTCAGTGATCAGGAATGCAGTGTCATATACGTCATCCATTCATTTTTCTGCATGCTGCTAAAAGACTATTATTTTTTCCATGAAACTATGTTCTGAGTTTGGATTCTAAAGACAGCATGGAGCTGCGAACAATGTATTTGGTTTTCCTTAATCACTATACTATATTCACACGATTTATAATGGAACACAGAAATGATTATCTGCTCTTTGGTACACTGCACTTCACTATACTTATGGGGGGCCATCCCATTCATAAAAATGGAGCTGCAGTGTGCAGCTAGTGGAGCCCCATGGAGTTCTTTCTCCTTATCAGAGCACAGAGATCCATGTGATTGGAGAAAAAGTGCTCATGGGCTCTCTTCGCAGCTTTTTTTAAAGAACTTTTATTCAGTTCTGGTGTTCCCCACCAGTTTCAGAGTATTGAAGCATGCAAAGCATAGAGCATGGGTTTTGTTTTTTGTTTTTGTCAAGCAGTAGCAGTAAAGCTGACCATCCATGATAGGACTGTGCTGCTCATCTTGGCTTTTGCTTGGGGCAAGTTTGTAACTTTAACTTGAACTTCACCCCCAAGCCTTTGTGGATTGTGCATTTGTCATAGGCAGATACAGCTTCCACATGATCCGCATTAACCTTCCTGCTATTGTTCCCATAATATAACCATTCAGATAAATGGGGTCTGGGTCAGAACCTAGATGTTTAGGTTCACCATTACCTAATACTAGCAACACATACAATCAAGGCTGGTAAAACGAAGTTTAAGGCACTGTCCTTTAGGGAGGGCATGAAAAAACTTTCTCAGTTGCCCAGCTGCTTCTCTTTGCTATGAACAATAGGAAAAAAGGAAGGCATGTACAATCTTCATGTACTGTTTTCTTAATATCTCTTTCAGGGTAGATATTTCTGGGCTGAAGAAAGTGTACCATATAATGTGTGCCATGGTGCTTCATTGATTGGTGTACATAGTGAAAGGAGGGTGTTCATAAATGTTGGAAAGTTGCTGAAGACATGACCCTTGCCAGTCAGATTGTGCTGGACACATGACTGAGCTCTTCTTTTTTTAATGGAAAACAACAGAAACACAGAGGCCAAATATTAAATCATAACCATGTAGTTCCACTAGGAAGAACAATGCAATAAACAAGCATTTCAGCTGATGCTACCACCTAGTGGCAGAACAGTATAATATATGAGAGTGGTTGTTGCACCTATGTCTGCATAAAAAAGCAATAAAGGTCATGGTTTATTATGGCACATCATTTGAATTCCTCATCTTCCAGCATCAGCTCCCTTTGGGGCTCTAAGCCCTTCTATGGCAAAAGAAGCCTATGTTGGAAGACTTCCCCCTGCAATATGCTGTGATTACAGGTCTGAATAGGGAGCAGGTAGATATAGAACGTCCACTATTTGTTCTGATGTCTGAATAGCCAAGTTCCTCTACTCAGGGCCTTCAGTTTAGCATTTATAATTAATACTGGCCCAGAAAGTGAATGCCCCACAGTACACCACCCAACTTTTTGAGATGGGAACGAGGGACAACGATTACCAAAAGTATGTAGGCATAGGACACACACCCCTGCCACGCCACTTTAACCGCTTCAGCCCCGGAAGATTTGGCTACTCAATGACCAGGCCATTTTTTGCAATTCGGCACTGCATCGCTTTAACTGACAATTGCGCGGTCGTGCGACGTTGTACCCAAACAAAATTTACCACAAATAGCTTTCCTTTGGTGGTATTTGATTGCCTCTGCGGTTTTTACTTTTTTGCGCTATAAACAAAAGAAGAGCTACAATTTTGAAAAAAAAAAAAATGTATCTTTTACTTTTTGCTATAATAAATATCCCACATTTTTTATCAATTTTTTTTTACTCAGTTTAGGCCTATATGTGTTCTTCTACATATTTTTGGTAAAAAAAAAAAAAAATCGCAATAAGCTTATATTGATTGGTTTGCGCAAAAGTTATAGCATCTACAAAATAAGGGATAGATTTATGGCATTTTTATTATTATTATTATTTTTTTTTTTTACTAGTAATGGTGGCGATCTGCGATTTTTATCGGGACTGCGACATTATGGCGAACACATCGGACACTTTTGACACATTTTTTAAACCATTGACAATTATACAGCGACCAGTGCTATAAAAATGCACTGATTACTGTGTAAATGTCACTGGCAGGGAAGGGGTACACACTAGGGAGCGATCAAGGGGTTAACTGTGTTCCCTATGTGTGTTTCTTACTGTGGGGGGGGGAATGGGACTGTCTAGGAGGAGAGAGAGAGATCGGTGTTCATATATAGTATGAACACACAATCTGTCTCCTCTCCCCTGAAAGAACCGGGATCTGTGTGTTTACACACACAGATCCCGGTTCTCGTTCTGTCACGAGTGATCGCAGGAACCCGGCGATCATCGCGCCCGCTGGGCACTCGCATTGGCTCCAGGCACATGCTGCGGCGCTTGCATGTCCCTAGTGGCCAAAAGGCGAAACGACGTAAGGCAACGTCGTTTCGCCCAGCCGTGCCATTCTGCTGCAGTAAAACTGTGACGGCTGGTCGGCAAGCGCTTAAAGGAGGATTCCACAAAAAAGTGATTAGTGCTTTTTTTTTTTTTTTTACCACTACTATTCCTTTTCTACTGACTTTTGAAATTTACAAATGCAGCAATTTAGAAATTGGATGAAAGGTTTAGCACTGTTAAACACTTTTTAAAAGTTAAAAAAGTGCATTTTATATACAACTAGATAGATCAGACCAAAACGAGGGACAAATGAGGAAGAAAGAGGGACAGAGGGATGTTGTTCCAAATCAGGGACAGTCCCTTGAAATCAGGGACAGTTGAGAGCTATGCCCAGAGCCTAGCCTATTATTAGGGTGCAGGGTTTAGCGCGAGCAGTGGGATGGGGCACTGTTCACAGTGATGGTCATATCACACTAAAGTGTATATTTATTACAGCGTCGAATAGCGCGCCTCAACATACCATGTCTATTCACTGTGTATAAACACCCTTATAAAGAACATGGTTATTAAAATTTCAAGCAATCCAAAAGCAAACACTGCACCACTCCAGGTGGAGTGCCTCCAAAGTAGCCCCTTTTTCTTTCTTCCATCAGAGCGTGCCAGTCCGGCTCGCAACCATGAAGACTTGTAAGAGGAAAAATGTGGATGACCGCACACGGATGTATAGGAGATCCAAATGCTTTATTGTATCAATCCATAGTTAAAAACATCACAGCCCCATAAAGACAAGAGCACCCGTTGACACGTTTCACACTGGATATCGCTTAATCATAACCATGCTACCATGCTAATGTGCGGTCATTCACATTTTCTCTTATATGGTTAATAAAATTGCCTCTTCTCTTTAGTGGTGGATCTGTCAATGCTCCCTCACTGGTGAGCATGATCCAGCAGCATATCTACAGAGAGGAAGTAACACAGTTTGGGTAGGTGAACATTCTTGTTAGCAAATTGTACATAATGGCCAGAACACTGGTGTATTCCTAAAGTAAGTGCTTTTAGTTTAACTATACATATCATATAAGCAAGAACCAACATTTTGGATAGACACAGTTCTTTTTTACGAAGGCAGTACACATAGACAGTTGTTATTGTCATTAGCAACCTGGACATGTATTCTTTGTGAAAGACCAGGATCTGTGTTCAGGTAAAGCCACTTTTGCTTGAACATCCCCAAATAACCAGCACTATAGGTAAACTAAGCAGCTGAAGGAAGTGCTGAGCTCATTAATAAGTACTACGCAGAATTTCTTAGAAGTTCATATTATTATGGAGGTGGACTTGGGACATGAAAACCAGGTTACCCTTCATGTACATACCTAAGTTGAAAACAGCAATAAAATAATTTTTAAAATGGTTTTAAAGGTGTCTTAGGAGGATACATTTTGAAGAATGCACCCAAACATGCAGGAGTTTGGATGTGCTCATTCACAGTGCACTACAAGTAAGAAATCATAACTTCAGTAATAATGCCAAACAGTATTCCCAATTTACATGCAGCATGGTGCACTGCTATGTTTTGATTTGTGAGCAAGTCCTTAATTGAGCTAACCATGAACATTCAAATGTCGAGCCAACCCTGATGACACCACCTGGCTTGCCAAACCTCAACTGAGAAATCACAGGAGCCAGACAGAAAAAAAAACAATCAGCCTCAATCACTGTTTGTGTTTTCTGTTTAGGCTAAGCTGCATTTTTACCTCCTCACAACAGCTCCCCCTAAGCTACAAATGCAGCCGTATGGGGGTATACACATGGTGCAGCCATGAGCAAATGCAATGTGATAGTGGTGCGGTGCTGCATGCTTTTAGGGGTTAAAATGGAAGATATGGAGGCAACATAATCCCTCCTCACAGCCTGTTAAATGCCCTCTGAAAAGTGATTTACTTTGGAGTTATCTTTTATATCCACTATATGTTACAGCATGTTCATATATTTATGCTAAACTATTATTTTACCTAATTTTTGGTATACTATTATGTATTTTTGGTGTACTATGGAGCAGATAGTGGTATATTACTTGCAGCTTTAAACTGGCATGCACGACTCAAATTTCAGCCCAATTCCTGCGAATCAACCAAAATTTGAACTGTGGATGGTCCTGCTGACACCACTTGCCTTAACAAACTTAAAGTGGTGTTCCACCCAAAAATGGTACTTCCACTTTTTGGATTCCTCCCCCCCTCCGGTGTCACATTTGGCACCTTTCAGGAGAGAGGAGGGAGCAGATACTTGTCTAATACAGGTATTTGCTCCCACTTCCTGGCATAGATCACTGCGGCGCTTGCGGTGACCTACGCCACTTCCGGCGCCTACACTGTCCTCCCCCGCTGTGTTCTTGCGAGACACAGAACACAGCAGGGACCAGAGAGGACGCGCAGCGCGACTCGCGCTTGCGCAGTAGGGAACCAGGAAGTGAAGCCACACGGCTTCACTTCCGTATTCCCTTACCGAGGATGGCGGCGGCAGCACCCGAGAGCCGACGGACGGAACGGCTTCGGCTGCCGACATCGCGGGCTCCCTGGACAGGTAAGTGTCCATATATTAAAAGTCAGCAGCTGCAGTATTTGTAGCTGCGGGCTTTTAATATTTCTTTTTCAGCGGACCTCCGCTTTAAAGCGATTGTAAAGGCTCGTTTTTTTTTTTAAATAACAAACATGTTATACTTACCTCCTTTGTGTAGTTGATTTTGCACAGAGCAACCCAGATCCTCTTCTTTTTGGGTCCCTTTTCTGCTCTCCTGGCCGCTCCCTCTGGTGAGTGCTCCCTCAGTCAGCAGCTTGCTACAGGGGGCACCCGAGCCGAGTCAGAGCTCCGTGTATCCATTCAGATGAGGAGCCCTGACCCAGCCCCCTCACCCCCTTTCCCCTGATTGACTAACTGATTTTGATTGACAGCCGTGGGAGCCAATGGCACCACTGCTGTGTCTCAGCCAATCAGGAGGAGTGTCTGGGACAGCTAAGACACTCATGGACATCGCTGCAGAGAGAAGGGGTTCAGGTAAATAATTAGGGGGGTGCTGGGGAGACTGCTGCACACAGAAGGTTTTTTATCTTATTGCATAGAATGCATTAAGATTAAAAGCCTTCTGCCTTTACAACTCCTGGGTACATACTATGAGAAAATTGGGGTTTCCTTGTTGTTTCACGGCAAATCAGAATCGAGCAAGGGAATGATGTACGAAAATTCTCATACAACAAAGGCTTATTTTTTTTTGTTGTTTATTGTTTCTGTATTAGAGAGAGGGCCTTACTACTCTTTCCATTTATTGTTTCTGATCATGCGCAGTCTTTCATATCTGATTTTTCTCATACGAAAACAGTACGCATTTAACAAAAATCATTAGTTCTGTTCACGTACAAGAAAAATTTTGAAGTTTGTCCTTTCGGAAAATTTTAATTTGCAAAGTCAGAATCAGATGCCGAAAACTGTGTGCACACTATACAAAAATCGAACAATCATGCCTCGTACAGAATATGTGTGCAAAGATGACTAACAGATCAGTTAATCATTTGTCTTATTATTGTGTCAGACTTGTCATAGTAAAAGCACAAGGTTCAAGTCACAGACATACAGTGGGGACGGAAAGTATTCAGACCGCGTTAAATTTTTCACTCTGTGTTATATTGCAGCCATTTGCTAAAATCATTTAAGTTCATTTTTTTTTTTCCTCATTAATGTACACACAGCACCCCATATTGACAGAAAAACACAGAATTGTTGACATTTTTGCAGATTTATTAAAAAAGAAAAACTGAAATATCACATGGTCCTAAGTATTCAGACCCTTTGCTCAGTATTTAGTAGAAGCACCCTTTTGATCTAATACAGCCATGAGTCTTTTTGGGAAAGATGCAACAAGTTTTTCACACCTGGATTTGGGGATCCTCTGCCATTCCTCCTTGCAGATCCTCTCCAGTTCTGTCAGGTTGGATGGTAAACGTTGGTGGACAGCCATTTTTAGGTCTCTCCAGAGATGCTCAATTGGGTTTAAGTCAGGGCTCTGGCTGGGCCATTCAAGAACAGTCACGGAGTTGTAGTGAAGCCACTCCTTCATTATTTTAGCTGTGTGCTTAGGGTCATTGTCTTGTTGGAAGGTAAACCTTCTGCCCAGTCTGAGGTCCTGAGCACTCTGGAGAAGGTTTTCGTCCAGGATATCCCTGTAGTTGGCCGCATTCATCTTTCCCTCGATTGCAACCAGTCGTCCTGTCACTGCAGCTGAAAAACACCCCCACAGCATGATGCTGCCACCACCATGCTTCACTGTTGGGACTGTATTGGACAGGTGATGAGCAGTGCCTGGTTTTCTTCACACATACCGCTTAGAATTAAGGCCAAAAAGTTCTATCTTGGTCTCATCAGACCAGATAATCTTATTTCTCACCATCTTGGAGTCCTTCAGGTGTTTTTTAGCAAACTCCATGCGGGCTTTTATGTGTCTTGCACTGAGGAGAGGCTTCCGTCGGGCCACTCTGCCATAAAGCCTCAACTGGTGGAGGGCTGCAGTGATGGTTTACTTTCTACAACTTTCTCCCATTTCCCGACTGCATCTCTGGAGCTCAGCCACAGTGATCTTTGGGTTCTTCTTTACCTCTCTCACCAAGGCTCTTCTCCCCTGATGGCTCAGTTTGGCTGGACGGCCAGCTCTAGGAAGGGTTCCGGTCATCTCAAACGTCTTCCATTTAAGGATTAGGGAGGCTACTGTGCTCTTAGGAACCTTAAGTGCAGCAGAAATGTTTTTGTAACCTTGGCCAGATCTGTGCCTTGCCACAATTCTGTCTCTGAACTCTTCAGGAATTTCCTTTGTCCTCATGATTCTCATTTGCTCTGACATGCACTGTGAGCTGTAAGGTCTTATATAGACAGATGTGTGGCTATCCTAATCAAGTCCAATCAGTATAATCAAACACAGCTGGACTCAAATGAAGGTGTAGAATCATCTCAAGGATGATCAGAAGAAATGGACAGCACCTGAGTTAAATATATGAGTGTCACAGCAAAGGGTCTGAATACTTAGGACCATGTGATATTTCAGTTTTTCTTTTTTAATAAATCTGCAAAAATGTCAACAATTCTGTGTTTTCTGTCATAATGGGGTGTTGTGTGTACATTAATGAGGAAAAAAATTAACTTAAATGATTTTAGCAAATGGCTGCAATATAACAAAGAGTGAAAAATTGAAGGGGGTTTGAATACTTTCTGTCCCCACTGTATATTTAAAAACAGAAATGTAAAGTGGACCTGTCATTCTATAGTAAGTATAATACAGGAAAGGAAAGTTGAGCAGGTGAGAACTCCACTCTGTTTTTTCTTTGATGAAAATCTCTAGTGTATTTTGAAGGATTGACATCTTTTTCAACTCTGACCACATAATGTTTGCAAATTGCTATGGGAATGTTAAAAGGTTGGACTAAAACAAGGTTAGGTTAGGAGATACAGCTGTAATCTTAGCATGTTAACATAAAATCATACTGCTAGGGAAGAGAGATAGAAAGAGAATAGGATATGATGATTGTGGATTGGTTATGATACTGGTTTATCCCTCTACATTTCTGTTGGTGATGTGGTTTCCTATCATTTCAGCATCACAGAACATCACCGTATACAGAGACTAATGCTAACCACACAAAAATAGAATTTCATTTTTAAAAAAAATCTTTTTAGTAATGTTTGATTTTCTAATTGAAGAGGATAAATCAATTTTTTTTTCAACTGTATGGATGAGAAAACTTAAAGGCACAGGATGAATTTTTTTTCCCCATTTCATAACGGGCGGCACAGTGGTGTAGAGGGTAGCACTCTCGCCTAGCAGTAAGAAGGGTCACTGGTTCGAATCCCAACCACGACACTACCTGCTTGGAGTTTGCATGTTCTCCCTGTGCCTGCGTGGGTTTCCTCCGGGTACTCTGGTTTCCTCCCACACTCCAAAGACATGCTGGTAGGTTAATTGGATCCTGTCTAAATTGTCCCTAGTATGTATGAATGTGAGTTAGGGACCTTAGATTGTAAGCTCCTTGGGGGTAGGGACTGATGTGAATGTACAATGTATATGTAAAGCGCTGCGTAAATTGACGACGCTATATAAGTACCTGAAATAAACAAATAAATAAAATAACGGATGAAATGAAATTCTAACTGTTAATGTTGTCCTCATTCTGGAAAAAGTGTTTGTATTGAATTTGTATACTATTGTAACGATTAAAAATGGAATGTATAAAGTAATTGAAAACCCTTACATATACCCACTAAAGTGATCAACCTCAGTTGATACAGAGATAAAACAAATCCTCTTACATAAATTGTACCCGTTTATCTGCAGCGAACTGCCCTCTACAGCCATTCAAAGTGCTCAGTTCACACAGCAACTCTCAGCTCTGAAAAGTAGAGGGCGGGGATCTGAGGTCTCACACTGCAGAACTCAATGAGAAGAGTTCTGAGCCCTGATTGGAGGGAAGGGACACACCCTCCTCCTCACAGTACATGGAGAACAAGCACAGCTGTGGCTGTCAATCATAGGCTGTATGCTGGAGCTCTCCTCCCCCATAACCAATTATCTCTTGGTGTCCGAAAACCTGTCAGAAGTGACTCATACTGATAACAGAGGAACAAAGCAGCAGAGAGAATATATACATGCTTTGGATAGAGACAAACACACAGTTTGGAAGGATGTGCTTTGTTCATATTTCATGTCTGAGGTTTACAACTACATTAAGTTCTATACATTTTTAAGGCTTTCAAATGAAATTTGTTGCCTTCATGATGATCTAACTACCAAGTATGGGAGATCATGTGACTCACTAACAGGGCTGAACCAATCACAAAATTACCCCATATAAGCTGCAAATTCTGCCAACTCACAGCTCACCCTTGTCTGTGCTTCATTACGAATGGCTAAACAGAGGAGTGATGGAGTGAAAGGGAGGTAAGTACAGTGGATATAAAAAGTCTACACACCCCTGTTAAAATGTCAGGTTTCTGTGATGTAAAAAAATGAGACAAAGAAAAATCATTTCAGATTTTTTCCACCTTTAATGTGACCTATAAACTGTACAACTAAGTTGAACAACAAACTGAAATCTTTTAGGAGGAGGGAATAAAAATAAAACAATAAAATAATATAGTTGCCTAAGTGTGCACACCCTTAAACTAATACTTTGTTGAAGCCCCTTATGGTTTTATTACAGCACTCAATCTTTTTGAGTATGAGTCTATCAGCATGGCACATCTTGACTTGGCAATATTTGCCCACTCTTCTTTGCAAAAACACAACAAATCTGTCAGATTGTGAGGGCATCTCCTATGCACATCCCTCTTCAGATCACCCCACAGATTTTCAGTGAGATTCAGGTCTGGGCTCGGGCTGAGCCATTCCAAAACTTGAATCTTCTTCTGGTGAAGCTATTCCTTCATTGATTTGAATGTATGCTTTTGTGGTCATGCTGAAAGATGAAGTTCCTCTTCATGTTCAGCTTTCTAGCAGAAGCATGAAGGTTTTGTGCCAATATTGACTGGTATTTGGAACTGTTCATAATTCCCTCTACCTTGACTAAGGCCCCTGTTCCAGCTGAAGAAAAACAGCCCCAAAGCATGATTCTGCCACCACCATGCTTCACGGTGGGTATGGTGTTCTTTTGGTGATGTGCAGTGTTGTTTTTGTTCCAAACATATCTTTTGGAACTATGACCAAAAAGTTCGACTTTGGTTTCATCAGACCAGAACACATTTTTACACATGCTTTTGGGAGACTTCAGATGTGTTTTTGCAATATTTAGCCGGCTTGGATGTTTTTCTTTGTAAAAAAAAGGCTTCCCTCTTGCCACTCTACCCCATAGCCCAGATATATGAAGAATATGGGAGATTGTTGTCCCATGTACCACACAGCCAGTACTTGCCAGATATTCCTGCAGCTCCTTTAATGTTGCTGTAGGACTCATGGCAGCCTCCCTGACCAGTTTTCTTCTCGTCTTTTCATAAATTTTGGAGGGATGTTCAGTTCTTGGTAATGTCACTGTTGTGCCATATTTTCTCCACTTGATAATGACTGTCCTCACTGTGTTCCATGGTACAGTCAGGTCCATAAATATTGGGACATCGACACAGTTCTAATCTTTTTGGCTCTATACACCACCACAGCGGATTTGAAATGTAACAAACAATGTACTTTAACTGCAGACTTTCAGCTTTAATTTGAGGGTATTTACATCCAAATCAGGTGAACGGTGTAGGAATTACAACAGTTTGTATATGTGCCTCCCACTTTTTAAGGGACCAAAAGTAATGGGACAATTGGCTGCTCAGCTGTTCCATGACCAGGTGTGTTATTCCCTCATTATCCCATTTACAAGGAGCAGATAAAAGGTCCAGAGTTCATTTCAAGTGTGCTATTTGCATTTGGAATCTATTGCTGTCAACTGTCAATATGAGATCCAAAAGAGCTGTCACTATCAGTGAAGCAAGCCATCATTAGGCTGAAAAAACAAAACAAACCCATCAGAGAGATAGCAAAAATATTAGGTGTGGCCAAATCAACTGTTTGGGACATCCCTAAAAAGAAAGAACGCACCAGTGAGCTCAGCAACACCAAAAGACTTGGAAGACCACGGAAAACAATTGTGGTGGATGACCGAATAATTTTTTCCCTGGTGAAGAAAACACCCTTCACAACAGTTGGCCAGATCAAGAACACTCTACAGGAGGTAGGTGTATGTGTGTCAAAGTCAACAATCAAGAGAAGACTTCACCAGAGTGAATACAGAGGGTTCACCACAAGATGTAAACCATTGGCGAGCCTCAAAAACAGGAAGGCCAGATTAGAGTTCGCCAAACAACATCTAAAAAAGCCTTCACAGTTCTGGTACAACATCCTATGAACAGATGAGACCAAGATCAATTTGTACCAGAGTGATGGGAAGAGAGGAGTATGGAGAAGGAAAGGAACTGCTCATGATCCAAAGCATACCACCTCATCAGTGAAGCATGGTGGTGGTAGTGTCATGGCGTGGGCATGTATGGCTGCCAATGGAACTGGTTCTCTTGTATTTATTGATGATGTGACTGCTGACAAAAGCAGCAGGATGAATTCTGAAGTGTTTTGGGCAATATTATCTGCTCATATTCAGCAAAATGCTTCAGAACTCATTGCACGGCGCTTCACAGTGCAGATGGACAATGACCCGAAGCATACTGCGAAAGCAACCAAAGACTTTTTTAAGTGAAAGAAGTGGAATGTTATGCAATGGCCAAGTCAATCACCTGACCTGAATCTGATTGAGCATGCACTTCACTTGCAGAAGACAAAACTGAAGGGAAAATGCCCCAAGAACAAGCAGGAACTGAAGACAGTTGCAGTAGAGGCCTGGCAGAGCATCACCAGGGATGAAACCCAGCGTCTGGTGATGTCTATGCATACCAGACTTCAGGCTGTAATTGACTGCAAAGGATTTGCAACCAAGTATTAAAAAGTGAAAGTTTGATGGATGATTGTTAATCTGTCCCATTACTTTTGGTCCCTTAAAAAGTGGGAGGCACACATACAAACCGTTGTAATTCCTACATCGTTCACCTGATTTGGATGTAAATACCCTCAAATTAAAGCTGAAAGTCTGCAGTTAAAGCACTTCTTGTTCGTTTCATTTCATTCCATTGTGGCGGCGTATGGAGCCAAAAAGATTAGAATTGTGTTGATGTCCCAATATTTATGGACCTGACTGTATATCTAACGCCTTGGAAATTCTTCTGTACCCTTCTCTTGATACCTTTTAACAATGAGATTCCTCTGATGCTTTGTAAGCTCTCTGCGGACCATGGCTTTTGCTGTAGGATGTGACTAAGAAAATGTCAGGAATGACCCACTAGAACAGCTGAACTTTATTTGGGGTTAATCAGAGGCACTTTAAATGATGGCAGGTGGGTACTGACTCCTATTTAACATGTGTTTGAATGTGATTGCTTAATTCTGAACACAGCTACAGCCCCAGTTATAAGAGGGTGTGCATACTTATGCAACCACATTATTTTAGTTTTGTATTTTTACTTTTCCCCCTGAAAGATTTCAGTTTGTTTTTCAACTGAGTTGTACAGTTCATAGGTCACATTAAAGGTGGAAAAAGTTCTGAAATTATTTATCTTGGTCTCATTTTTTTTACATCACAGAAACCTGACATTTAAACAGGGGTATGTAGACTTTTGATATGCACTGTATATGTTACTGGGATGGGCTAAGTTAAATTGAACCTGTTGGTTTGCCCTCATGCAAAGGCATTGATTAATTATATTATGAATGCAAGTTGTATGAAGTTAAGCTAGCCCTCATTTACATTAAGTAGAAATAGGTTTTAGGACCCATTCACATTGGTAGCTCCAATCGTATAGGTTGTGCAGGGGCCATGCAATGAGATAGTTATCTTCTTTTTTTTAACTTTATTAAAATGCATGAAATGACATTCCACTCAATTCTATGCACCGTATTGCATTGTGATTCAGTTTACTGAGTTACAAAGTGCCATTTCAGCTCCGGAAGATTTACCCCCCTTCATTAAAAGGCAATTTTTTGCGATACGGCACTGCGTTATTTTACCTGACTTAACTGATTGCATGGTAACACTGTACCCAAATAAAATGTATGTCTTTTTTTTCCCCCACAAATAGAGCTTTCTTTTGGTGGTATTTGGTCACCTCCGCGTCTTTTCTTTTTTTGCGCTATAAACCAAAAAAAAGGCTAACAATTTTGAAAAAAAAACAATATTTTTTACTTTCTGCTATAAGACATATCCAATCTAAAAAGTTGAAAAAAAATTGAATTTCTTCATCAATTTAGGCCAATATGTATTCTGCTACATATTTTTGGTAAAAAAAAAAATCCCAGTAAGCGTATATTGATTGGTTTGCACAAAAGTTATAGCATCTACAAACTATGGGATATATTTATGGAATTTTTATTTATTTATTTTTAACCAGTAATGGCGGCGATCAGCGACTTATAGCGGGACTGCGATATTGAGGCAGACAAATCTGACACAAAAAATATGCATTTTTACTGTACTAATGATACTGGCTGGGAAGGGGTTAACATCAACATCAGGGGTGATCAAAGGGTTAACTGTGTTCCTAGCCAGTGTTTGTGTACTGTGTGGGAGGTGCTTTTACTAAGAGGAAGACATGGATCCTTGTCCTTGCTTTGCAGGAACACAGGATCCATTCCTTCCCTACTGACAGAACGGCAATCTGCCGTTTATATAGGCAGACTGCCATTCTGCCTCTGTAAGCAATGATTGGTGGGTGCCGGCAGACATCAAGTCTGCCGATTGGCTCCCACTGTGCATAATCACAGCGGCAGCGAGCCGCCGGTGGTGCGCATTCACACCTGCTGCCAAGAAGTGCGGGATCACATATATACAGTACGTGATCCGGTGCACAGCAGCCACCCTGTAGCAGTAAAGCTGCTATAGGACGGTCATGAAGTGGTTAAAGAGGTGCTTCAGTTTCATCACATAATTTCTAATAAAAACACTCATTATCCATATGGAGCGATCTGTGGTATTAGGCACTTCATTTACAGTAAAGTGCAGCGTTTTCATGTTTATTTGTGTGCTAAATTAGCAAATATATGCAGTATGACTGTGTCTAGGCTAAGTTATGGAAGCCGAATCCGGTGCTTACCTCCTGAAATTTGTGCATCTGGCCCCCCAGCTTGCACATCTGATTCTTGCACATTCCCAGTAAGCACATAGCAGTGGGAACCTGATTGTATACAACAGGGATATGCAATTAGCAGACCTCCAGCTGTTGCAGAGCTACAAGTCCCATGAGGCATAGCAAGACTCTGACAGCCACAAACATGACACCCAGAGGCAGAGGCATGATGGGTCTTGTAGTTTTGCAACAGCTGGAGGTCCGCTAATTGCATATCCCCGGTATACAAGTTGCCATAGCAACTTCTCCCAATTGCGTAATTTCCGGTATAGAAATACGGCAATATTAGCCACTAAGTCCCCTTTCACACTGGGGCTGCGGCCGCATCTGTGGTAAAGAGCCGCTTGTTTTAGCAGTGCTTTGCCGCTGTTTAGGGGGGGGCGATTTTCGGCCGCTAGTGGGGCGCTTTTAACCCCACAGAAGGGGTTAAAACCTCTGGTGTGGCGGTGCTTCCGAAGCACTTTTCAGACGCTTCGGAAGTGCTGTCTATTCATTCCAATGGGCAGGGTGTTTTGGGAGTGCTAAATACAGTGCTCCCAACCTGCCCCAAAGATGCTGCTTGCAGGACTTTTCAGAACGTCCCACAAGCGAACTGCCCGAGTGTGAAAAGTCACACTTGAATGAATAGGTGGCAGTTTTCAGGCGCTTAGCAGAGGCTATTTCCAGCGTCAAAGCACCTGAAAACCGCCCCCAGTGTGAAAGGGATCTTAGGGTGCCCGAAGACTCCGGGGTTTGTGATGCTGATATCCCAGGAATAAACGGGAAATCCTAATGACATTGCTTGCCTAGGCGGCCGGGACTGGAAGTACCGCAAAAATTTTTAAAAAAGGTACTTTCAAATAATAATAAAAAAATATAATATCCATTTGTTAATACACTATGAAGTGGTCATTGTGATGAGGATAATTTAAAAAAATGAATATAGTAGAAAACACCTGTAGTAATTTCCCAAGGTGGTGAGCGGTCGGTGCACTGGCTTATAGTGTCCTCCTAGCACGCAAGCTAGGTCCAAAATAATACAGGGCTTACATGTTTCGGTGTGTAGCCTTAGTCATAGCCATGGCTATGACTATGATTAAGGCTACACGCCAAAATGCGTAAGCCCTGTATTATGTTGTATCACACCTGGATTAATAAATGTATTCATTGCGGAAGATCGAGTTGCCAGCTTTCCTTTCTCTAACTTTAAAAAAAGAGTGAAAATTCGCTTTAAGAACGCGGTCTGTCCTACTTTTTTTTAAAGATACTATTGCACATTGCGCATTGGTGTGCATTGAAACAATAGGACATTCGACAAATCGGCTTGTCTATGTGTTGGGACTGTGATGGGCAACACTGTCCAATGGGGCTGGTATTAATGAGCCATAGCCAACTCAGGAACCAGGTTAACCAGGAAAGTCTAGCTTAGATAAGCAAGAAAAAGTATAAAATGTTAACACCACATTCCTTCCGAAAATAGATAGCATTATTTGTTTAGCTACTGTTTACATTACCAATCTTGACTGGCTCTGAGTTCCCTCCAGAGAGAAAATGTACTGCTATACTTAAAGGAATAGTTAATACAGGCGCAGAGGGATCCAAGTAGAGATAAGTGATAACATACCATTTACAAATTACTTAGTGTCAATTACAGAGAGAAATGATTTGTGAAAAGAAAGATAAAATGTACCACAAGCACTTGGGTAAAAGAGAGCAGGGGAAAATGCTTTAGAATGAAATAGGATGATCACCTCAGACAATCTTAACTGCTTAGATAAACTGCATATGCCTTACGTATGGGATTATATGAAGATGAATACTCAGGCATAAATATATATGCAGGTGGGAATTTTAAAGGTGAAGTCTTTGGAATGCAGCTTATAGATGAACTCTAGATAGATATAAAAGACACATGTTAAAGTAGCTCTGTAATCATTAATACATTGTTAAAGATTTTTTTAATGGAAAAAGTGTAAGCGCCTGAAATTGACCTGGTATCAGTCTCCCTGTATAGCAGAGCTGGAGTGTGGGAGGAAGAAGCAGTACAAGGATCCAGTCAATTCAAGTGCAATAAGAAGCATTGTGATGGGAAGAGAAAACAGAACAGAGAGATGGCTGTTCTGCTTCTCCTTTCACTGTCCAGTCACAGCTGGAGGTGGGTCCAGGATGACCAGGGCTGAATGGGTTGAATGATGCTGGCTATCAGACTGAGGACATCTAGTGGCAGAAGAACAGTACTGCTGGGAAATCTCTGGATTGACAGTGAATTGCAGAATAAGCTAGTTTTGTTATTTTTTTTTCTGCTCATTTTCATCTTGTTATATTTTGCTGCTTCAGAAACTTGTAGAGCTCAATATATTAAAAATAACTAATTAAGCAATGCATTTAGAATGCTGTAAATAAAATAGATGTACAATTTTTTTTCAAGTTTAAAAACAAGTAAATTGTGTCGGTGAGATTTATTTTCTTTCATCAGATCAGTGGGGGTCATTCATCATGACTGGGATGGATCTGTATCATTGGATGATTCAATTGATGATGAATGTACTTCGTAGGACTTTATGGGCCAGGGTTTTCTTTTCTTTTTCATGAAAGTTTGGTATTGTTTTTACTGTTTACATTTGCGATTAAGTAGGGATGCCCTGTACCTCTTCATATTGGGGGGTGGTATCTGGGTGCCCCCTCATTGTTAAAGAAGATCTTCCAGATTCTTAGAATCCCCAGCAACAACCACCAAGCCAGAGTTAAGGGGGAAGAATCCCTTGTCCTTAAACAAATAGGGACAAGGTGACTTGCCAGGAAGAGCACCACCCCCATGTTTAGGGCATATGCCCTGGTATGGTCTGGGGGGGGTGCAAGCTTGCCCCCCTCTTTTTTGGCCTGCCAGGCTGCATTCTGGTCTGGTATGGAATTTGGTGGCAGGGGGAACTTTTTTCATCTTGTATTTGTAAATTGTAAATATTTGTATTTTTATAACGGACTCCCCCCTAAAATTCATACCACTAGTGTGGAATTTGGGGGGACCCATGCCTTTTTTTTCACATGCGGCCCATGTTGACATCTATATCAGGCCCTCATCAAGGATAAGGCTCTGATATGTATTTTTAGAATGAACCCTGCACCATTTTTTGGGATCCCCCATTACCATCTACAGTGGGTATAGAAGAGAATCACCCCCTTCAAAATAATTACATTTTGTTGCTTTGCAGCTTGCAATTAAAGTGATTGTAAAGGCTGTTTTTTTTAAATTACAAATATGTTATACTTACCTCCTCTGTGCAGTTGGTTTTGCACAGAGCAGCCCAGATCCTCCTCTGCTCGGGTCCCTCTTTGCTGCTCCTTGCCCCTCCCTCATTTGAGTGCCCCTCAGCCAGCAGCTTGCTACAGGGGGCACCCGAACCAGGTCAGAGCTCCATGTATCCATTCAGACATGGAACCCCGGCCTGGCCCCGCTCCCTCTCTCCCCTGATTGGCTGACTGATTTTAATTGACCGCCACGGGAGCCAATGGCACCGCTGCTCTGTCTCAGCAAATCAGGAGGAGTGTACTGGATGGCTGAGGGGATCGTGGACATCGCTGGAGAGAGAAGGAGCTCTGGTAGGTAATGGGGGGGGGGGTGCTGGGGGGGCTGCTACACACAGAAGGTTTTTTATCTTAATGTATAGAATGCATTAAGATAAAAACCTTCTGCCTTTACAACTCCTTTAAGACAGGTACGGTTTTTGTTTTATCTAGCTATATTTACCCAGTGCAACTTATAACATCCAAATGAGAGATAGAACACCAACATGTCAGAAAACAATTACAAAATTTAAAAACAGAATCAATGAGTTGGAAAAAGGATCAACTCTCCTCCCCTCCTAAAAATTACTTGTAAACTCAATCAGGTGTAGCTAATCACCTTCTCAATGGCACACAAAGCCATTTGACATTCAACTGTGATCAGCTGTGGTAATTTTGATTAGCTCAGCATGAAAAAAAGCTTACCTGGAGCATTTCAGTCCCTGGTAGTAAAACTGAAGCAAACAATCAGCTATGGGTGGCAAGGAACTGTCAAATTATATCTGGAATAAAGTTGTGGACAGGCACAAGTCAGAAGATGGATACAAAAAAAATTAAACGATTTTATCAATGCCTAGAAGCATAGTAAAGTCTATTAAGAAGTGGAAGGTATTTGGTACAACACAGACCCTCCCTGGATCAGGACGTTGCTCCAAACTGGATGAAGGAACCAGGAGGAAACTGGTCAGAGAGGCTACCAAGAGGCCTACAGCAACTCTGAAGCGGTTGCAGGAATTTATGACAAAGAGTGATCATTGTGTGCATGTGACAACAAGATCACAACGTCTCCACTAATGTGGCTTGTAAGGGAGGGTTGCAAGAAAAAAGCCATTCCTCACGAAAGGCCACATGCAGTCACGACTGAGCTTTGCCAAAACGCACCTTGAAGATTCTGAGGCCACATGCAAAAGGGTGTTGTAGTCAGATGAAACTAAAATTTAATTATTTGGCCTCAACACCAAACGATACAGTATGTCTGGCAGAGATCCAATACAGCTCACCCTCCAAATAACACCATTCCTACAGTAAAGCATGGCGGTGGTAATATTCTGTTATGGGGGTGTTTCTTTGCAGCAGTGACTGGATTTGTCAGGATAGAAGGAAAAATGGATGGGGCAAAATACCGTCAACTTCTTGAGGAAAATCTGCTGTCCCCTGTCAGAAAGTTGTCAATGGGAAGAAGGTTTACCTTCCAACATGACAATGACCCAAAGCGCACAGCAAAAATGACCACACAGTGGTTGAAGAAGAAAAAGGTGAATGTCCTTGCATGGCCTAGTCAGAGCCCAGATTTAAACCCCATTGAACTCTGTGGAATGACTTGAAGACTGCAGTCCACAAAAATTCATCATCAAATTTAAATGAATTTCAGCAGTGCTGCAAAGAAGAGTGGGCAAATATTGCAAAGTCTAGATCAACAAAGTTAGTAGAGACATATTTCAACATACCAAAGGCTGTAATTAAAGTAAAGGGTGGATTAACAAAATACTGACCAACTCAGTGATTCTGTTTTTGAATATTTTTTTTTTTACTGACATGTTGGTGTTATATGTTTTACTTGGATGTTATACGTTCTGTCTTCATTTCAGGCTGCAAAGGAACAAAATTTGATTATTTTGAAGGGGTGATTCTCTTCTATACCCACTGTAGATGGTAATAGGGGATCTGACCCAAAAAATGGTGTGGGGTTCCCCCTAAAAATACATATGAGATCCTTATCCTTGATGAGGGCCTGGTATAGATATCAACATGGACTGCGTGTGAACAAAGTGGTATGAATGTTAGGGAGACTACCTTATGCAAAATACAAATATTTACAAATTACAAATACAAATACAAGATGAAAAAAGTTCCACCTGCCACCAAATTCCATACCAGACGAGATTGCAGCCTGGCAGGCCAAAAAATAAGGAGACTTGCACCCCCCCCTCCCCAGACCATACCAGGGCATATGCCCTAAACATGGGGGAGGTACTCTTCCTGGCAAGTCACCTTGTCCCTATTTCTTTGAGGACAAGGGATTTTTCCCCTCAACTCTGGCTCGGTGGTTGTCGGTGGGGATTATCAGAACCTGCAAGATCCTCTTTGAAAATGAGGGGGCACCCAGATACCACCCCCCAATGTGAATAAGTGCAGGGCAGGGCACAACAGTAAAAACACCAAACTTTCAAGAAAGATAAAAAAAAAACCTTGACCCATAAAGTCCCACAAAGTACATCCATCAGCAATTGAATCATCCAATGATACAGATCTATCTCAGTCATGATGAACGATACCCACTGACCCGATGAAAGAAAAAAATCTCACTGACACAATTTACTTCCCGGAGCTCTTTCGCACCACATCTACTGCGCCATTGCTATTTCCATTAAGGGCAGATTAATGTTGTTAAATTTGAACATCTTTTTATACATCTATTTTATTTATAGCATTCTAAGCACATTGCTTAATTAGCTATTTTCCATATATTGAGCTCTACAAGTTTCTAAAGCATAACTTCATGATTTCTAACACGCAGCTCCCAATGACTTCAATAGGGTTTGAACTTCAGTAAATTTTTTCCGAACTCGCCTTAAAGTGAACCAAGGTACATTCGGCTCATCCCTACTGGACAGTGAAAGGAAAAGCAGCACAGTGATGAGCTCATATCTCTGTAGATGTACTTTTTCACTTTGTATTAGCATGCTTCTTGTCAGCATATGAACAGATTGGTTTCTTGTGCTCTTTCTTCTTCTCACACTCTAGCTCTGCTATATAGGAACTGCAACAGGCTGACATCGGGTCTAATTTAGGTACTTAGACTCTTTGCATTTAAAAATATATTTAATGATGTATTAATGATTACAGAGATATGGAAGGTACATTTTGCTGGAAATTACACCAGAGATGCAGAATGCCTGCATGAAAATGCAGTGTGAATCAATTCTTGTGAAGGTGTGAATCAATTAGTGAGATATCTGCACTTGAGTTCCTGGCTCTGCACACTTGCTGAGGCCATTATGAGAGGTTCCCACTAAACAGGAGAAGCTATAACAGTTAAGGGTGGGCGGAACACTGAAAACCTTCAGGAGGACAGGAAGACAGTCAGAAAATTGCAATATAAAGTAGACCTCACTGATGGAGTATCCAAGATATATAAGAGGGTAGTAAATGACTCATGAAACAGTACGACTTCCACATATATTTGCAAATGTTGTCTAAATATGCAAATAAAACCTTTTTTTTTTTTTTTTAACATAAATTTTTACTTGTTTTTTTTGTTTTGGGTAATACATTTTGTTTTGGTTGCTATATGAATAGCTCTTTCATGTGTACATTGCCTTCAAGAGGAAGTAAAGCCTTCCTCTTTAATTGTACCTACAGGTAAGCCTATAGTAAGGCTTACCTGTAGGTACTGTAAATATCTCTTGCCCTGCTGATATTTACCATATACGCTGCCGCCGACGTGATCGGCTCATACGCCCTGAAGGAACAACCCGCTTGTGCCATTTCTTCAGGGCCATGCCGTGACTGATGGCACCCACGCGTATGCCCGGAAGTGATGTCATCATGGCTCCAGCCAATAATAGCGCCGGAGCCTGCAAACCTGGAAGTAAGAAGCAAAGAGGAGCCCTGGATGGCCGCACACTGATGCAACACCTTTATTGATAATTTAAAATCTAAATACAGTTCATATGGTACAGAGGCAGAGCTGGATGGCTAACGTGTTTCACACCGTATGTTGGTGCTTAATCATAGCTATAAAGGTGTTGCATCAGTGTGTGGCCGTCCAGGACTCCTCTTTGCTTCTTGATCCTATTGCAGAGCCTGCACCTGTGAGCCTTGCTAGGGCATGTGCGTCAGGGAGCTTTTGTCTGGAGCAGCAACATTTTTTCTTCTGTCTAAACCTGGAAGTAACTTCAAGAAAGATGATGGCAGGGCATCGTTCTAAGGTAATTATTTCAAAATGTGCTAGTATGCGATGCATACTAGCTCATTATGCCTTTTTCTTGCAGTTTTTTTTGTTCAAATGATTCATTCAATTATAGGCTTCCACTTAAATTGACAGAATACAAAATGACATCACATGCCATTACATGTACAGATTCTGTTTAGGATTGGCTGGAAGAACATGTAGCACCCTCCTAGCATAGGATACTAGGCAAACTTAGTTTTTGGCTCCTTCTGTAGTCAAGGGAGCAATGATGGGTTGTTCTTGCTTTTTCAGGGTTTCACAGACAGGGAGTATGATTGGTTCCCCTGCCTCTGGAAGAAGCTTCCAGAACATAGGGAGTGAGATTCAGATGATTAGCCTAAATATTTACCATGGCTTAGCCAATCCCTGAGTGTCCAGAAGGTGGCTAGGGAGGTTATAAATAGCCTGAAGCCCTGAAGAAATTGCTCGTTTTCCCCAGGGAGGTTCCAAGCCTCAGTGAGGCTGCTGCCCCTCTGAGAAAGCCGGTAGACTGTGTAACTGTTCTTGAGGCTTCAGTGGTGTCAGGGCTGAAGGCCTGGAGTGAACTTTCTGAGGAGCTGGCTGTGGGACTTCACCATAGGGATTAGTTCTGGAGAAGCATTGTCTACCTCACTGGACAGAAGATGCACAGCTGTCCTGGGACTTGTGAGTCAGTTGGGACTGTGTGTACATTTGGGATAAAAGTGCCTAAGGTAGTTTGGACTGAGGCAGCTCTCATAGGGTCTCATAGTAGTGGCCATTCCCCTGTCCTCAGCAGTTCCCTGGAGTGTGAGCCTAGATTGACCTCCTGTCTACTGCGCAGCATTTTGGAGTATGTCATGCCTTAATCCCTCTCCTGTTTAAAGTTCTTAAAGCAATACATTTCAAAAACACATCCTTTAGACTGAGTTATTGGAGCCAGAAGACCTGGCTCGCAGTCTCCACTCTAATTCATTCCAAAGGTGTTTTATCGGGTTAAGGTCAGGACTCTGTGCAGGCCAGTCAAGTTCCTCCACCCCAAACTCGCTCATCCATGTCATTATGGACCTTGTTTGTGCACTGGTGTGCGGTCTTGTTGGAAAAGGAAGGGACCATCCCCAAACTGTTTCCACAAAGTTGGGAGCATGAAATTGTCCAAAACATCTTGGTATGCTGACGCCTTAAGAGTTCCCTTCACTGGAACTAAGGGGCTAAGCAGAATCCCTGAAAAAGCACCCCACACCATAATCCCCCCTCTACCAAATGATTTGGACCAGTGCTAAAGCAAGATCCATAAAGACATGGATGAGCGAGTGTGGGGTGGAGGAACTTGACTGGCCTGCACAGAGTCCTGACCTCAACCCGATAGAACACCTTTGGAATGAATTAGAGTGGAGACTGTGCAGTCGGCTTCCTGGCAGGATCACGCAGTTGGGACCCCGAACACACCAGAGCCATCTCTACTGGGCTGCCATTAAAGTTAATGTGTGTGTAAAGGCAAGCATCCCAATACTTTTTGGTAATATAGTGTATATACCTAAACTATCACATTAATCTTTAATCTCACCAACATGTATAAACACACATGCATTTATACAACAATCATACCAAATGTTCTGACCCCACTTTTTAACAACCGTACTCGTGCGTCCTCGGGTTGAAGTGGCTGTAACAGAATGATGGCTGCAGCTATTATCCTGTTACCAAAATTTTCAGCAAATTATAGGCTTTTCTGTAAAGGTGATCCAATTGGCTCTACAGCAGCCTGATCATTTTTACAGGGCAGGAAGAACCCCTCCCACCACCTGCTTGTACAGGGTTCTCCAGAGCAATTGTGGAGTCCAGAACCATCCCGCACTGGGAAGGGAGGAGGGTACATTTGTAAGCACCTCTTCTCTGTGATGAATGAAACTGGGAGTGGTTTGTTGTTTAGAAGAAACTACCAGCTTTTACAACATCTAATTAAACGAATCTTGATTTGATCAGATGCTTTGGAGGCCAGAGAGAAGGTATGGGGTCTAATAGACCATTAAAGAGGACCTGTCATGGCCCATGCTATCACAAGGGATGTTGTTCATCCTTTGTGATAGCAATAATGTTGATAAAGTTGATACAAAAAATAAAAGGGACAGTTTAAAAAAATGTTAAAAATAAAATAAATAATAAAATGCAAAAAAAAAAATGTTAAAATGCCCCTGTTCCCTAATACTCACACATACGTAGGTCTTGTGTGCATATGTAAACAATGATCACACCACACATGTGCTGTATCGCTGCGAACATCAGGGCGAGAGTGAAAATTCCAGCACCAGTCCTCCTGTGTACCTCTAAACTGATAACCTGTAAAGGCTTTCAAAGCATTGACTATGGAGATTTTTAGGTTCCATAGTTTGTCGTCATTCCGGGTAAATGAGAAATTTTTACGTGTGACATGTTAGGTATCTATTTACTCAGCATAACATTGTCTTTTATATTTTAACAAAAATGTGGGTATTGTTTTGTGTTTGCATGCATTTATATTAATTTCATTATATTTTACCCTGAAAATTTGTGTTTTAAAAATGGCTGCACAAATATTGTTGTTTGACATAAAAAATTGCAAAAGCCACCATTTTTATCTCCAGGGTCTCTGCTTTCAAAAAAAAAGATATCATGTTTAGGAGTTCTAAGTAATTTTCTAGTAAAAAAATGCTGATTTTTGCATGCATGTGAGAAGTGTCAGAATTCGATGGGGGGGGGGGTATTTAGTTTTATTTTGAGATCTGTGAATATTAGGGGAGTTTCAAGGAATAAACCTCTGAAACCTGGAGGCAGAAATAATGGATAGCTGGTAATTATGTTAAAAGCCTGGTGAGTGAAGGAGTAATGCCGCGTACACACGAGCGGACTTTACGGCAGACTTTGCCCGGCGGATGGGATTTCGTCGGACAATTCGATCGTGTGTGAGCTCCAGCGGACTTTGTTTTCTCAAAAGTTGGACGGACTTAGATTTTAAACAGTCAGCTCGTCTGTATGCTAGTTCGACGGACAAAAAGCCACGCTAGGGCAGCTATTGGCTACTGGCTATGAACTTCCTTATTTAAGGCCGGTCGTACGTCATCACGTACGAATTTGACAGACTTTGGTTGATTGTGTGTAGGCAAGTCCGTTCATTCAGAAAATCTGTCGTAAAGTCCGTCAAAAAGTCCGCCGGGCAAAGTCTGCCGTAAAGTCCGGTTGTGTGTACGCGGCATTAGAGTTTCTGTTGCATACACTTAGGCACTCTTACTGAGGATTAAATCATACAGGATGTGTGCCTCTCTTGTGCAAGGGAAGTTAGACAATCCAGTGCTTTCCCCAAAAATGTGCTTTTTTAAGAAGAAAGAAGTAACATCATAGCGATATCATGTAAAAGTGCCTATAAAGTAGAATAGGATTTGTTTATAAAGATAAGAGTTTATTAGCTCAATAATTACTGTAGGTTGGGGAGCTTCACATTCACCCCACATCACTTTCAGAGAGATAAGTAAAAGAAGGAATTTCCATTTACTGCAACTTGCCAATATAGTTCTCGTAAAGAGTACTGCTTAAAAAGCCCTTTATGAGTTTAACCACTGAAGACCAGATTATATAGGGAAAGCCCACCCCATCTACATTAAATAGTGGTTTACCATAGGTACTGCATAAAGGCCAAGTAAATATAATTTTAAATGACAGAAAAGTTACATAGATTAGCCAAGGTAAGACATTTTGCTCAAGCACAATTTTCTTACATACAATATATGTATGTGGAGGTTTATCCATTAAATCCATTAAATGTTTATTGTTTGGCTGTTTAGTCTTATAAATGGGTAGTGATTTCATACAAGTTGCTTTTGAGGACTGAAGTTTTACCTGGTTGCCAATAAGATGACAGATTTTATAGGCTGCAATTGGTAACTACAGTGCTGTTGTTGAGTTCTATGGGAAACTGCAAAATGATTGATCACAGCAAGAAAAGGGTGGAAATGGGTATAATGAAAACCCATTGCACCATTTGAGGACAAATGACTTATACGGCTACCATTGTTATCGTTTAGTTACACTAACACTTGTATAGGAGTAGTGCATTGTTGTCTAAAAGTTATTACTGGAAAATATTTAAAAAATATATAAACTGCTTGATAAAGTGAAACATCCTTTAATGAAAGAAGTGAAATGAAGACTATGGGGTTGATTTACTAAAACTGGAAAGTGCAAAATATGGTGCAGGTGTCCATGGTAGCCAATCAGCTTCTAACTTCAGCTTGTTCAATTAAGCTTTGACAAAAAAAAAAAACTGGAAGCCGATTGGCTTCTATGCAGAGCTGTGCCAGCTTTTGCACTTTCCAGTTTTAGTAAATCAAACCTCATGTCTTTGCTAATGAAATGGTTGAAAGAGTAGAGTGAGCAGTAAGCCATCGGATTTCATTCTGTATCATGCTTCAATCAGCTGGACAGATGGGGAGGGCAGAAACCTGATGACATCTATTTCCAAAGATATATCTAGGACTAGAAAACTTGTCACCAGGAAGTGCTGCTAATCCTATTATTTTACACTTATCTTCACATCCTATTGCATTTAGGGGTGGGGTACTCACAGTGCTGTGCATTCTTATTTTTAGTCTTTAACCACTTAAGGACTGGAAGAATTTCCCCCTTAATGACCAGGCCATTTTTTGCCATACGGCACTGCATTGCTTTAACTGACAATTGCGCGGTCATACAAAGCTGTACCCAAATAAAATTGATGTCCGTTTTTTCCCATAAATAGAGCTTTCTTTAGGTTGTATTTGATCACCTTTGTGGTTTTTATTCTTTGCGCTATAAACAAAAAAAGAGCGCCATTAAAAAAAAAATGCAATATTTTTTACATTTTGCTATAATAAATATCCCCCCCAAAAATATAATAAAACTAATTTCTTCCTCAGTTTAAGCCGATATATATTCTTCTACATATTTTTGGTAAACAATATCGCAATAAGCGTATATTGATTGGTTTGTGCAAAAGTTATAACGTATAGAAAATAGATAATAGATTTATGGCATTTTTATGGCATTTTTATATATTTTTTTAGTATAACTGGCAGTGATTTGCGATTTTTAGCGGGACTGTGACATTGCGGCGGACAGATCGGACATTTTTGACACATTTTTGGGACCATTGATATCTATACAGAGATCAGTGCTATAAAAATGCAATGATTACTGTGTAAATGTCACTGGTAGGGAAGGGGTTAACACTAGGGGGCAATCAAGGGGTTAAATGTGTTCCCTGCTAGGTGTTTCTAACTGTGTGGGGATGTGATTTACTAGAGGAGGAGCCAGATCGCTGTTCCTACTTAGTAGGAACACGCGATCTGTCTATCCTCTCCTGAAGAATGGGGAGTTGTGTGTCTACACACACATCTCCATTCTGGCTCTCGTGCCCGCGATCGCTATTGGCTGGCGGACATCGTGACTGCGGGCCATGCGCATCATGTGCCCCGCTGTGCAGCGGGCGCATGCGCGCCTGCTATGGCTCTTAAATGAGCCAATGTACAGCTACGGCGATTCGCGGGAACGTGCCAACCTACCTCAGTGTAAGGACGGTGGCTTGTCTTTAAGTGGTTAAAGTGTCTTTTGCAACCAAATTGGGCTCGCATTGTATATTAATGAGAAGAAGCTCAGCCTTTCCCCACTTTGTCCCTTTACTTTCACTTTTATATTACCCACAAAGACCTGCTCCAAGGAAATAACTAGAACTGTAAGATTTTCTTTTTACATTTTTAAATATACCGTGTGGATGGAAACACTTGACCAACATGTAGAGATTGACTTACTAAAGGCAAGTACGCTGTGCACTTTGCAAAGTGCAGTTGCACTCTGTAAGAGCAGTTGCTCCAGAGCTTAGTAAATGAGCAGAAGCTCTGCTGACTTCCATCAATCAATTATGTGCAAGCAAAAATTCCTTTTTTTTTTTTTAAATTCCTTCCACGTGATTGGATTCTCTTTGCAAAGTGAAGCTTTACATCATTTACTAAGCTCTGAGGCAATTGTCCTTGCAGAGCGCAAAGCACTTTGCAAAGTGCACAGTCTATTTGCCTTTAGTAAGTCAACCCCATAGTGTACTGGCTGTGGCTGTACACAAACATGTGGCACAAAAATAAGAATAAATTCTTGCGGTGTTTGATCCTCTGCACCCATGTGATTGAACCCTAATGCAGAGAAATCATTGCCTAAAAACTCTTTTGAATTTGACTCTTCTGGGAGTGTTGGATTCCTGGTCTTTGTTCTGCTCTGTGGTTCCTCTTGCTGACCCCTACATTCCTACAGGTTACAGTACTGGACTAGCGGCTCACAGAAGGAACCCCAAGTTTCAGTGGGAGACCAGGAAATTGATATCACTAAAAGTGTGGGATTCTGAAGGGTCTTCAGCAGCATTCGGTGACACAGCAGTAGGAAAGGTATTCTTTGCACGGGATCACTTTAGTAAAATAAAACTACATTTTAACTTAAAAAAAATAAATCACCCTACTTTGTTAGGAAGGCATAAAAGGCGGGGTTGGAAACCTCCTTGTAACTTCACTACCAAAGGAGTTATTAACCTGCAACAAGCATTGAGGGAAGGGGTTCAGACTTCAGACCTTATTGACTGCATGCTTACAGTTAACACATTTATTGACCTTTTTACAGAAGTCTACAAAGTCCAAGGTGAGCTTACACTGGTGGCTCAATGCAAGGCTGCACAGGAGGGATCTCCATGGGCCTGTGTTACAGGTTGCACTAAATGTGCACATATACCTAAAAGGTCAAATCTGTGGGCTTAATTCTATATGTGAACATGGACCACCAAAGAAATGTAAAATGTGATTGTTGAAAATGGAGAAAAAAAAATACTACTAGTAACAAAACTGGCAAGTGCAAAAAAAAAAAAAAAAACACAATGATTCATTAGATGATGATGTTTGATGGAAGCATATGTCTTATGCCCTGTACACACGATAGGATTTTCCGATGGAAAATGTATGATAGGACCTTGTTGTCGGAAATTCCGACCGTGTGTAGGCTCCATCACACATTTTCCATAGGAATTTCCGACACACAAAGTTTGAGAGCTTGCTATAAAATTTTCCGACAACAAAATCCGTTGTCGGAAATTCCGATCGTGTGTACACAAGTCCGACGCACAAAGTGCCACGCATGCTCAGAATAAATTAAGAGATGAAAGCTATTGGTTATAGTCCCGATGTACGTGTTTTACGTCACCACGTTCAGAACGATCGGATTTTCTGACAACTTTGTGTGACCGTGTGTATGCAAGACAAGTTTGAGCCAACATCCATCAGAAAAAATCCATGGATTTTGTTGTCAAAATGTCCGATCAATGTCCAACTGTGTGTACAGGGCATTACAGTTAGTATAGAGATGAAGATAAACATACTGCAGAGGGTTAGTAAGTACAGTAAAATCTTCAGACACATAAGTAGCATGGATAAACTTGCCAGTTCATGAAATCATGTAACAAATGAAGAATTTCAGTTATGAAGAAAGACTTGCTACACCTGAGAAGCATTGGATGGAGAATTGCTCTACTTATATTTAACAGGCTTGTCATGGCGAGTGCCTTGAGGTGACAAGAAAAAAATATTACAGTTTTAGCATGTTTTTTTCTCAATAAGTATATTAACATATGATGACTGATCTACATCACTTGATAAATGTTTACATAAAGTGAACCTGTTTGATTGTCTATACAATTAAAGCCATCCCTGCAGCAGCTTTTTGTTGAGCACTCCTCGAAGAAACCCTATGTAAGCTCCAAGTTGTTCCTTGTTGCAACTTACAATTTTCTTTCCTCCTCCAGTTGATGGCATTAGTGCCTGAGCAGCCTTTTGCCAAGCACAAGCTCTGTCACATGGGAGGTAGAGGAGTTCATCACAAGCTCCCCTATAATTGGAGGTACAAGGTATTTCTCCTTGCTTATAGAAGTGAAAAAAATGGAAGGAAGGACAGGTGAGTATAAGCTGCATCAGGGGTTGGCATTACAGTGAATCTGCTGCTTTGTCCTTCCCTTTTTTTTTTTTTGTTGTTGAGTGGGTGTGTAGTTGGATTGTGGTGTGGGTACGACTTTTTGAATGAATGGTATCGCGTAGTTAAATCCAAGCAGTGGTATGCGTATATTTGGTTTAGGGATCAGAGATTTGATAGCAGGGAATTAAGACCAAATCAGGGACCTGAATAAGAAAATTGTGAGTAATTTTTATATGCCACTGATAAAATATGTATTTGAAGATGTTTTTAAAAAATTGTAAAAATTGTTTCGATAAATAAAGATATTAAAAAAAAAAAATAACAGCTCCCAACCTCAGTTCTTAAGCAGAACCTAACTGTATCTGAGCACCACAAACTGAAAATGCTATTTGATTAATTTTTAATGTTCACAGCAAACTCGCATATCCATCCATGCCTCCATGCTTTATTTTTTTGGGAAATCACTTTGAAAAACACCCTCCTAGCATTTCTAGTCGAGACCAACTTGAGTAAGAGCAAATGGTTCATGTAGCATTTTCTACCTGGAATCCATTTGCCCTGCAATAGGGATTGCTTTGCTTAGAACACCCCTCCTACAGGTGAAAGAAAAAAAAAATACCCCTGAAGACTCCTGGGGAACATTACATCATGTTGGCCTAGGCCAGAAACCAGGAAGCAACTGAAGAAATGTGTAAACATTTTTTAACAAGTAAACATAATTAACATTACTATCTTTTTACTAAGGCTAAAAGATTAAAAATAATGTTGATTGAGAGAGTTTAGTTCCGCTATAAGTTCCCCCAATAGGTCATGTTTTCAGGATTCCCTTCACCTTGCAATGGTACTTTGAATCAATGTCATAAATACCAACGGCTTGGTATTTCTGACAGTTATTTTATCTAAGGAAAGCATATGCAAGCATATAGCAGCTTTATTTCAAAACCTAATGCCACGTTTATAGATTTGAAAGTGTAACTAAAGGAAAAAAAACATTTTTTTTTTTCATTTTGGATAGCGTAAGGGAGGGTCAAAACCCTTGTCAGCGTTTTTTGTCATCTATGTCCCATTAAGAAATTACATTTTTCTTCACTTTCTGTCCCATAACTAAAAATAGAAAAATGAAAGGAAATCCCTCTAAAGTAAGGAATTCTCAGGGTGTCACCAGAGTCGCCAGAACTAGTCTCGCTTTAGTTCACTCAACAGGATAAATATGGTTGCAAGGCATGAAGCTAGCTATGCATGATCCAATTGTTTACAGGTCTGATCAGATAACATTCTCAAATCTCTACACAGCAGCAGAGTATAGCATGCTGTACACAGGTGGCTGAAAGATTTGGGTAGAATAGCAACTGTTCTTTTTGATAAGCCCGCCTAGAAGATGTTGATCCAAAGCTACCAAAGCTACCTCTTCTACCTTTACAGTATAACTATATGAGCTGGGTGAAACAGATAAGTGTTTATCAGTATTATTAATACCTGCATCTGGCTAATACATTTTTTTGGGCACAATGAGGCCTCACATTTGGGCACAATGCCTCATGATGTGAGAACATTAACCTTTCAGCTGAAAACTAGGAATGTGCACCTGTGCTTGTTTCTAGTTCTCAGACCCTGCTGTTATCTCCAGGACCCCCCTTAGTGATCAGTCTGCATGGTTCCCTACTATGAATTCTCCATGTTTCCTGTTGTCAGTGTCTTGTATAAGAAAAAAAAAAAAAAAGGTCCTGTGACAGCTTAAACCAGCACTTTTGTAAATGAATTACATTTATTTTTTGTAAATAAAAATGTTATGTCCTTAAAAAGCATTTAGTAGCCGAATTATTTATAGAATTATTGTCCTATTAACCCATGTATACCAACGCTGCTAAACTTGATCTGGGCTTCCAATGACCTTTGGTCACAAAGGGGTTAAGAACCCTGAGGGTTGTTGAAATGTGACAGAACATCTGCTGCCTTCTAATGTCTATAGCAAGGCTCCAAATAAAGACAGCCTGGGGCATATACAGCACAGTGACACTCATTTATAAAATACGCAAATGAAAAAGGAGATATACAGTGCCTTGAAAAAGTATTCATACCCCTTGAAATTTTCCACATTTTAGCATGTTACATCCAAAAGCGTAAATATATTTTATTGGGATTTTATGTGATAGACCAACACAAGGTGGCACATAATTGTCAAGTGGAAGAAAAATGATAAATGGCTTTGCAAATGTTTTACAAATAAATATGTGAAAAGTGTGGTGTGTGTTTGTATTCGGCCCCCCTGAGTCAATACTTTGTAGAACCATCTTTCACTGCAATCACAGCTGCAAGTCTTTTTGGGGATGTCTCTACCAGCTTTGTACATCTAGAGAGTGACATTTTTGCCAATTCTTTGCAAAATATCTCAAGCTCTGTCAGATTGGATGGAGAGTGTCTGTGAATAGCAATTTTCAAGTCTTGCCACAGATTCTCAATTGGATTTAGGTCTGGATTTTGACTGGGCCATTCTAACACATGAATATGCTTTGATCTAAACCATTCCATTGTAGCTCTGGCTGTATGTTTAAGTTTGTTGTCCTGCTGGAAGGTGAACCTCTGCCCCAGTCTCAAGTCTTTTGCAGACTAACAGGTTTTCTTCTAAGATTGCTCTGTATTTGGCTCCATCCATCTTCCCATCAACTTTGACCAGCTTCCCTGTCCCTGCTGAAGAAAAGCATCCCCACAACATGATGCTGCCACCACCATGTTTCACGGTGGGGATGGTGTGTTCAGGGTGATGTGCAGTGTTAGTTTTCTGCCACACATAGCGTTTTGCTTTTAGGCCAAAAAGTTAATTTTTGGTCTCATCTGACCAGAGCACCTTCTTCCACATGTTTGCTGTGTCCCTCACATGGCTTCTCGCAAACTGCAAACGGACTTCTTGTGGCTTTCTTCAACAATGGCTTTCTTCTTGCTACTCTTCCATAAAGGCCAGATTTGTGGAGTGCACGATTAAAAGTTGTCCTATGACAGATTCTCCCACTAGAGCTGTGGATCTCTGCAGCTCCCCCAGAGTTACCATGGGCCTCTTGGCTGCTTATCTGATTAATGCTTTATGAGATGTTCAAAGCTTGGGTTATTTTTTTATAACCTAACCCTGATTTAAACTTCTCCACAACTTTATCCCTGACCTGTCTGGTGTGTTCCTTGGCCTTCATGATGCTGTTTGTTCACTAAGGTTCTCTAACAAACCTCTGAGTGCTTCACAGAACAGCTGTATTTATACTGAGATTAAATTACACACGGGTGGACTCTATTTACTGATTAGGTAGCTTCTGAAGGCAATTGGTTCCACTCGATTTTAGTTAGGGGTATCAGAATAAAGGGGGCTGAATA
The DNA here is from genome assembly GCF_042186555.1 of Aquarana catesbeiana. Classification (NCBI taxonomy): domain Eukaryota; kingdom Metazoa; phylum Chordata; class Amphibia; order Anura; family Ranidae; genus Aquarana; species Aquarana catesbeiana. The sequence continues at coordinate 123,408,416 of NC_133328.1, forward strand.
CAAACGCACGCCACACTTTTCACATATTTATTTGTAAAAAATTTTGAAAATCATTTATCATTTTTCTTACACTTCACAATTATGTGCCACTTTGTGTTGGTCTACCACAAAAAATCCCAATAAAATACATTTACGTTTCTGGTTTTAACATGACAAAATGTGGAAAATGTCAAGGGGTATAAATACTTTTTCAAGGCACTGTATGACCAATGTAGCTTCTGCAATCTCAAAGTTCAACTGTCACAGCATAGACCATTAGTTATCAGACTTTGCTTTTGTCATGTACCACCTATGCAACCTTTGCCATGTCTGAGTATATGTCACCTGACTTCATAGGTCAGAGCGAGGCTTTTCTGGGATACATGTACCACATAACTATCCTGTTATGTACTATTAATACATAAGACACCATCAAATATGTTCGCATTATAAGAATGGTATTTTAAATATTTATCTCCTAGCTGCTGATACAATTTTGGGTAAACCAATGAAATAGGTTGCTGATTATGTGATATATGGCCAACCAATAAATGTTTGCTGTTTATTTTGCATTAGGAGAGGTCTGACAGTGATGCTATTGTATGATGATTAGCTGCAGCACAATTCAATACTGTTTAAACATAGAGGTTCTCTATGCAAGTTTCATATGCAAAAGACATGGATCTCTACAACTGAACACACTTGGAATATGATTTGGCAGACCATCAGACACAAAATGTTATTGCAACTGACCATGCGATACAGGCTGGGCATAACATTCTAGTAGGCTCAATTAATTGTTTTAAGGAAATGCTGGGGAATGTCCAATTAGGAGATCAGGAAGGATTTTTTTTTTTTACCCTGGTGGGGCAAATTGGACCTTTGGGTCTAAGGGCCTTAGGGTTTTTTTTGCTTTTCTTTGGATTAATATGTGAGTATAGGGTTCTGTAAGTGGAGGTTTTCAATTTACCCATTCTTTTGTTTCCTATTGATTGAACTAGATGGACTTGTGTCTTTTCTCAAAGTAACTTACTATGTAAATATAAAGAAACTAACTATTCAATTCAGTGGCTAGTTCAAGTTCACCACACATGTTACAATCTGACGGTACTATCTATTTTAGATCTACCATTCAGTACAGGGGGCCTGTCTGATTTCGATACAGTTTGAATAGATAATTTAGGTATGTCCTCATATTACACAGTTTTGGTAAAGCTAAAGGAGATTGCACAGTGGCGGTACAGTTAGATTGTAATGTGTATGGCAAGTTTATAAGAATAAAGGTATGCATTTCTGCAAACGAAAGTATATCTGTTTCCTTGAATAATTTAATAATTTTTAATAATTTAATAAAATTGTTGTAAAGAACTTTAAAGTGTAATCAGTATAATTAACATTTTATAAGCATTTTTACATAGTTTAGGCAAACTTTAAAGACTAGTTAGTTGGGCCTTATACAGTATAGTAATGTTTACGGTCTGACTGTAGGCAGGTAAAGGTTATTGCTGCCCGGTTGGGAAAAGTATGGTTAATTACGTTCCCGTGTTTTTTTTTCCAGCGGGCTTTGCTGGGTCCATCCTACTGGTTCTGTGTGTTATAAATAGAACCGGGGGTCCCCAAGGGACCTAGGATTTTGAGCCAGAAATGTATGCTTCCCGTCGCCAGAACCTGGATCGCCAGTACCATGCCGGGATTAGAATTCCTGCTGTTAAGTTAGACTGCTAGGACTTGCAGTGCTCCTGGAAGAAACCTTTTATAGACTCCACTAAGTATGAATCTCATCATGCCAAATTATTTAAGTAAAGCTTTTGTAACTTTGCCTTTGCCTGGTCTGAAGTTACTAAAGGGCTGTGATGCAAATAACCGACACATATAGTTTACAGCTCGGGTCACATTGGGGTATGAAGATAATGGTACAAGAGTTCATACAGTAAGAAGATACAGTGGTTACCAAGAGCATGGGCGTGAGCAAAGTGTGTTCCAGGTGTGCCTGGGCACACCCTAATCACCCTGTGTGGCGCAGATTGCCAATTGCCCCTGTTTAGACCCTTGATATTTCACCACAAAAATAATTGTAAAAAATGTATTTAAAAATAAAATAGTAAAAAATAAAAACTGCTGACACCAATCTCTGCCCTAACGACAACGTCCACTGCTCTACTGACACCATCAGTATATATACACATATGCACACATATGTGTTTGAGCTTGGGGTGCACACCCTAATGCAATAGGCTGTGCACACCTATAAACAAGGGTAAAGAAGGTTTCTCTAGCAGCCTGTCATAATCATATACATGTGACAGGTGAGAGTCTTGCAGCAAGAGAATGTTGTCAGTACTCCTTCTGCAGCGATCTATCTCTCATAGCTATGTGAGCAGATCTGCATTGCCAGGGCCTCGGCCTGTACACAGTTACAGGAAAAGCAAGAGTTAAGTGAAGTGCATGCATGGAGTCTGCTCTAGGTGCACGACAGGACCCCATACTGCTACTGGAAGTGAGGTAGTGGTAGTACGCTGGATAGGTGGAGAGGACAAGGGCTCTGTGTGTCCCTCCTAAATGCACAAGTAACCGTGGTGAAGTTTAGAACATCGAGAGAGTCAAATCAAGTTTAATCATCTGTTCAAAGTAAAGGTACACAGTGTGACCCTGTACAAAGTGCGCAGAAGAACACTTATCATGTGGCCCTTGCTTGGCGCCCAACGAGGAGGGAAACATGAAGGATGTGACAACCACCCTATCACACCACATCCTGCCCCAGTGCACATGTATTGCCACAATCTCACCAATTAGGTTCAAAACTGCACTGGAAATCACAACTGTTACATGAAAACTTGTTGAGCTGTATCAAATATTCTTATTTATGGCGATAAATAAAGACTACTTTGTTTATTTTTAAAAAACTTAAACCCAACAAAAATATCAAATTATTAAAACAATGAAAATCAACATATATTTTTAGCACAATACAATGAGAAACTAAAACTTGACACTTTCTCTTGGGATGCATATGTTCACTTAGTGTTTATTCCTGTACATTGCTGTGCTTATGTCTTTTAGTAGAATCTCTTATGTTATTTTGCTTTCTGTTGTTTTTGACACTAATTGAATATGCTGCTAGACTTTTTGTTATGTATATTGTAGATATTTAAGAAATGAAACCCCAGATGACTTTCTATAAACTCTTTGGCTTATTATTGATCTAGTTTCATAGTTAAATCATTAGCTGTCTGCAGGTCTAAGTACAAGCTTTATGAAATATTCATCTGACCAATGTGGTTACAAGTTATGTGGTTTGCTCGAAAAGTTCTATTTGAGGAGTTTATATTTAGTCAATAAACCTTAAAGGATAAGTACACGTTTACAGAAAATGCACTTACCTTTCCTGTCCAGTCCCACTGACCTTTACAAATAAATAACCCTACCCTGCTAGAGATGCACACTTACCCCAATATCAGAGCAATGTTGACAGACCACAGCCAAAATCTTCTTTTTGTTGCAGAAAAAAAGAAGTCTTCTATAGCATTGTCTCCCAAGCTTGTCAATCTAGGAAGATGGCCCCATAAATGTCTATGGGAATTCAACTGAGCAGGCTAGCTGACACCATTGCAGAAGGCCAACAACAGGCAAAACTTTGATTAAAAATTTTTTTTTTAAGGGGACTATTTATAAAATGTGATGTGTGAATGTCTCAGCATTTGCACACTTGTCACGAAACATCATCAACAACGTGTTTAGTGTGTAGATTTCCAAAATGCTGTATTTTCTTGATTGAGATATTGATTGACTGAGATATTTTAGGAACATACTGCATTAAGGCTTTTAGATGGAGCCGAGGATCATACGAAATAATACTGAACATGTTCATGTTGGTCATTTGTGTTGGTTGTGCAAATGTTGAGGAACCTTTTTGGCAACCTTTTGGCACCAGGGACTAGTTTTGTGCAAGAAGGTTTTTCCAAGGAACCGGGGGGGGTGAATTTGGGAATGGGGCAGCTTATTTTCCTGCAACCCGAGTCACTTGCCACGGTAGCCTGTCACTAGATGCATCATGTCACTTGTCATAGTAGCCTTCCACCAGATGCAGTGTGTAACTGTTGCAGCCTGCCACCAGATGCAGCTTGTCATTAGCCTGCCACCACAGCCACCAGATACAGCATGTCACTAGCCTGCCACTGCAGCCATCAGATGCAGCATGTCACTAGCCTGCCACCACAGTCACCAGATGCAGCATGTCCCTAGCCTGCCACCACAGTCACCAGATGCAGCATGTCACTAGCCTGCCACCACAGCCACCAGATGAAGCTTGTCCCTGTAGCTTGCCACCACAGTGACCTGATGCAGCTTGTCACTTGCCTGCCACCATAGTTACCAGATGCAGCTTGTCGCATTGTAGGGGTTTTGTGCAGTAGAACTTACTAACGCATTTTGCAGCCCCTCCCCAGCATTCAAGTACAGGAGTGGAGAGGTGGCATTCAAGTCCAGACGGTGAGGTGCACATCAGTCACAGTAGATTGTGCTTAGCAATCAAGCCTTCCCACGGGCTTTAATATAGAGGAAGTTCAAATGGGACACATATACATACACACACACACACACACACATACCACACACACCACACACACACAGTCTACACAGAAGGGAAGAGAAGAGTATGGAGAAAAAAAGGAACTGCTCATGATCCAAAGCATACCACCTCATCAGTGAAGCATGGTGGTGGTAGTGTCATGGCGTGGGCATGTATGGCTGCCAATGGAACTGGTTCTCTTGTATTTATTGATGATGTTACTGCTGACAAAGGCAGCAGGAAGAATTCTTGTGTTTCGGGCAATATTATCTGCTCATATTCAGCAAAATGCTTCAGAACTCATTGCACGGCGCTTCACAGTGCAGATGGACAATGACCCGAAGCATACTGCGAAAGCAACCAAAGAGTTTTTTAACCTCCCTGGCGGTATGATTATTTCGGATTTTAGGTGCTGAAAGCGATACAATTATTTTGCATGGAAATATGGCGTTTTATATTGTAGGTCTGTAATTCTTAACAATAACACACGTAAATCTGTCCAAACAAGAGTCTAGTAGATATCCCGGGTATGATGAAGTTTGAAACGCAAAAACATAAATTATAATATAATAAATAAATATAAATAATTTTAAAAAATAATAATAATAAAATAAATTTCCCCACGATTCACTATCGCTCAATTCTGCAAGTGTTCTAATTTACTATCGCTGTTTTCTAGCTGGTCTAAAGCCACTTTTGACATAAAGGGACACTTTTTGGTTGCTATGGACAATCTCCAGTTTCCAGGCAGAAAGAACAGTATATATAACATAAAACTGCATGCAGGGCATGGGCCAAAGCACTGGGGACAAAAGGGTGTGAAATAATTTCATACAGTACTGTAATCTGTTAGATTACAGTACTGTATGTGTTATGGTTTTTACATTTTTTTTAATTTGCCGCCAGGCTCCGCCCCCGTGCGTCGCGACTCTCGCAGGGAGCGGAGCCTGGCACGGAGAGGCTTCGGAGGAGGACGGAGCCCGCAGACACAGCGGGGGACATCGCAGGATCCTGGGGACAAGGTAAGTAACGCCGAACCAGGATCCTGCAATGTAATCCCGAGTGTGGCTCGGGGTTACCGCTAATGGGACTGAAATTTAACCCCGAGCCACACTCGGGAAAACCGTGAGGGAGGTTAAGGGAAAGAAGTGGAATGTTATGCAATGGCCAAGTCCATCACCTGACCTGAATCTGATTGAGCATGCATTTCACTTGCTGAAGACAAAACTGAAGGGAAAATGCCCCAAGAACAAGCAGGAACTAAATACAGTTGCAGTAGAGGCCTGGCAGAGCATCACAAGGGATGAAACCCAGCGTCTGGTGATGTCTATGCGTTCCAGACTTCAGGCTGTAATTGACTGCAAAGGATTTGCAACCAAGTATTAAAAAGTGAAGGTTTGATGGACGATTGTTAATCTGTCCCATGACTTTTGGTCCCTTAAAAAGTGGGAGGCACATATACAAGTTGTTGTAATTCCTACACCGTTCACCTGATTTGGATGTAAATACCCTCAAATTAAAGCTGAAAGTCTGCAGTTAAAGCACATGTTGTTTGTTTTATTTCAAATCCATTGTGGTGGTGTATAGAGCCAAAAAGATTAGAATTGTGTTGATGTCCCAATATTTATGGACCTGGCTGTGTATATATATATATATATATATATATATATATATATACACACACACACACACACACACATATATATATACACACACACACACACACACACTCTGCATTCAGTGTAGCCTATATCTACAGTTCATTTGGTGGTAGACATGTACACACTGAAAAATTTTGTTTGAGAATATCGGTTTCGTCTGAAAAATAAATGTATTTAGTTACTTATTTGTTTTTATTTATTTTGTTTCATTAAAAAATGCATCCGTCTGAAAATTTGAATTGATTAAGGTCGAATCTGTCATTATGGTGTCTGTTGGATGTTCTAAGAAGATTCGACGAAGCAGCTAAAGTGTACAACGCCGCGATCGTACATTTGTAGTCGAATGCTCCGCCCACAAGCTATAGTAGAATTCTACTGTTGTATGACTAGTAATAATTATATTTATTAATTATTATTACTAGTCAAACAACATTAGACCTCTTCTAGAGCCTATGGGCGGAGCATTTGACTGTAAATGTCCGATTGCGGCGATCGTATGTTCTTAGCTGCTTCGTCGAATCTTCATGTCTCTATAATGTCAAATCTTTTCTCTCTATGTCAAATAATCTTGGACTAATAGAGTTAGGTTAAGCACATGCAACCACAGGTTCGATAGACACAGATCGCTATTGTCACCATCATATTGAATCTTCTATCCATATCGAACTGTTGTCGCAACGATACAGAAATAAAGCATTTTTTTTCATTTCAGATCTTTCGGATTTGGGATTCTGCGCATTCGTTATCGTTTGTTAAAATGAACACGAAAATCCCCAAACTTCAGACAAAAATGCATTCGAATGAAAACGAATGCACATGTCTATTTGGTGGTGTACTGTTTCTAATATACTTTAGGCAGTGTATTTATATGTAGCCTATATCAACTGTGCATTCGGTGGTGTACTGTTTCTAATACACTTCTGGTGGTGTAAACAGTATACAATACAGTGCAGTCATTGTACAGTTTCTAATACAGTGCAGGCGGTGTATATAGTATCTAATACAGTGTGTACAGTTTCTAATACAGGTACGTAATCTAATACACCCGTTATGTAACCCCGCCCCCTTCTGACATCACGGGGAATGCCACAGGGAAGTCCCCGTCAAGTGCCCGTGCGTCAGAGGGGCGCGGGGTCACCGGGTGGCTCCGCCCCATTACTTAAGAACTGTCAGAAGAGGAGAAGCTTCACACAGCGGGAGCCTCCCTCCATGCCATCATGGCTGCGGGGCGGCCAAAAAAGAAGATGAAGACAAGAAGATGAAGAGAAAAAGATGAAGAGAGAAGCATCACACAGCGGGAGCCTCCCTCCATGCCATCATGGATGCGGAGCGGCCTGAGGAGAAGAAGGGAAGATTCCGATAAGCCCCCTGCCTACAGACTCCCACAACCACCGGCCAAGGGTTGTGGGGATGAGGCCCTTGTCCTCATCAACATGGGTACAAGGTGTTTTGGGGAGCTACCCCAAAGCACCCTCCCAATGTTGAGGGCATGTGGCCTGGTACGGTTCAGGAGGGGGGTGCGCTCTCTTGTCCCCCCCTCTTTTCCTGCGGCCTGCCAGGTTGCGTGCTTGGATAAGGGTCTGGTATGGATTTTTAGGTGGACCCCACGCCATTTTTTTTTAAATTTTGGCGCGGGGTTCCCCTTAAAATCCATACCAGACCTGAAGGGTCTGGCATAGATTTTGAGGGGGACCTCACGCCATTTTTTTTTTTTTTTAATTTTGGCCGGGGTTCCCCTTAATATCCATACCAGACCTGAAGGGCCTCAAATGGAATTTAGGGGGACCCCCACGTCATTTTTTTTTTTACATTTTGGTTCGGGGTTCCCCTGTGGGGAATTCCCATGCCATTTTTATCAATGAACTTTTATGTGTATTGTCGGACCGGCAATTCATTAATAGCCGCGAGACTGTTCTAAAAACGGGAAACATGCGCCCCTTTACAGGCATACTATAGACACCCCCCAGGTACGAAATTTAAAGGGATATTACACTTTTATTGTTTCACTTTAAGCATTATTAAAATCACTGCTCCCGAAAAAATGTCAGTTTTTAAAACTTTTTTTTGCATTGATCCATGTCCCCTGGGGCAGGATCCAGGTCCCCAAACACTTTTTATGACAATAACTTGCATATAAGCCTTTAAAATTAGCACTTTTGATTACTCATGTTCGTGTCCCATAGACTTTAACGGTGTTCGCGTGTTCGAACAAATGTTTTGCCTGTTCGCAAGTTCTGGTGCGAACTGAACAGGGGGGTGTTCGGCTCACCCCCTACTCATCAGTGAAGCATGTTGGTGGTAGTGTCATGGCGTGGGCATGTATGGCTGCCAATGAAACCGGTTCTCTTGTATTTATTGATAATGTGACTACTGACAAAGACAGCAGGAAGAATTTTGAAGTGTTTCAGGCAATATTATCTGCTCATATTCAGCAAAATGCTTCAGAACTCATTGGACGGTGCTTCACAGTACAGATGGACAATGACCCGAAGCATGCTGCGAAAGCAACCAAAGAGTTTAAGGGAAAGAAGTGGAATGTTATGCAATGGCCAAGTCAGTCACCTGACCTGAATCTGATTAAGCATGCATTTCACTTGCTGAAGACAAAACTGAAGGGAAAATGCCCCAAGAACAAGCAGGAACTGAAGACAGTTGCAGTAGAGGCCTGGCAGAGCATCCCCAGGGATGAAACCCAGCGTCTGGTAATGTCTATGCGTTCCAGACTTCAGGCTGTAATTGACTGCAAAGGATTTGCAACCAAGTATTAAAAAGTGAAAGTTTGATGGATGATTGTTAATCTGTCCCATTACTTTTGGTCCCTTAAAAAGTGGGAGGCACATATACAAACTGTTGTAATTCCTACACTGTTCACCTGATTTGGATGTAAATACCCTCAAATTAAAGTCTGCAGTTAAAGCACATCTTGTTCGTTTCATTTCAAATCCATAGTGGTGGTGTATATGTGTATACACATATACACACACACACTCTGCATTCAGTGTAGCCTATATATACAGTGCATTCGGTGGTGTATACTTTCTAATACACTTCAGGCGGTGTACACAGTATCTAATACAGTGTAGTGTGGTGTTGCAAAACAAAAAATACATCATGTCCGGAAGGCCACCAAGGAGAGACAGACACTCACAGGCCACTAAAAGAGGGCAAGCAGCCTCTGTGTCTACAGTCAACAGTGGTGGTCATGGACATGGTGCATCCTCTGCAGGTGGCTGGGTGGCAAGCTTGTCCTTTTTTGTTGCTGCTGGCCATGTTATTGAGCCACAACATGCAGAAGAGTTGGTGGAGTAGATAACAAAGCTGTCCTCATCCTCCTCATCCTCTGTCACACAGGCTCAGAGTAGTTTGCCTTCCAACGCAGCTGCCAAAGCGGCTCCTTGTCCACAATCACTCCTTCCGTAGCCCCACCATCATGCATGGAGGAGTCTCAAGAATTAGTGTCAGTTATATGCTGCCGGAGGATGCACAGCGATTTAAAGGCTCCGATGTTGGTTCACAGGTTGAGAAAGGGAGTAACGTGAGCCTAGAGAGAGGGGGTGCCACAAAAGGACAAGAAACTGGCAGTCGTGTTCCCCCGGCTGCAGCATACTGCCAAGTTTGCTCCAGTGACGGGGAGGGAGGGAATGATGAAGTTATGACTGTACTTGGGGGCCTGAGAGAAGAGAGGAGGAAAGTGAGGAGGAGGCACAACTCCAACGAGGCAGGATGTCCACTAGGGGGCAGCTTAAGGGCAATCACCCTATTGCATCATACCACAGAGCTCCGCAGGTGCAGGGCGCTGCTGACTCCCTGCTGACTTTTAAAAGTTCCTTGGTGTGGACCTTTTGACACGTGTGCAGCAGATCGCACCATTGCTGTTTGCAACCTATGTCTGAAGTGGATCAAGTGTGGCCAGGGTAGCAGCCGCTTGGGCACCACATGCTTAACCAGACATATGACGACCTGCCATGCAGTCCATTGGCAACAGCACTTGAAAGACCCACATCATAGAAAATGGACTTCTCCTTGCTCCTCATCTTGGATCTCCAACCCTACTATACCTCCAGACCTCTCAAAAACCTGCACTAAGAGGAATAAAGGTATAGCAATAGGTGTCCCAAGTACTTGCAGCCAATCTGCTAGCAGTACACCACCAATTGATTTTAGCAGGCAAATTTCCCTACCCCAGTTGCTGAACCGTAAAAAGAAATTCGGTCCCAGCCATCAACATGCTTGTGTCTAAATGCTAGCTTGGCCAAATTGCTAGCACTGCAACTGCTGCCTTTATAGCTGGTATACTCTGCCCCCTTTCGTGAATTTGTGGAATGTGCTTTACCTCAGTGGCAGGTTCCAAAACACCATCTCTTTTCATGGAAGGCCATTCCGGCTCTCTACCGACATGTGGAAGGCAATGTTTTGGCCTCGTTGGACAGGGTGGTCAGCAGTAAGGTTCATATTACCGCTGATTCATGGTCCAGCAGGCATGGGCAGGGACATTACCTTTCCTTTATGGTGCACTAGGTAACTCTGCTGGCAGCTGGGAAGGATACAGGACAGGGTTCAGTGTTGTTGGAGCTTGTTCCGCCATCATGCCTCCAAAATGCTAGTGGTGATTCTGCCACAGCTCTCTCCTCCACCCCCTCCTCTTCTTCCTCTATGGCCTCTTTAGCAGATTTGTCCTCTGAACCAGCAGTGCTCTGTAAGCATTCAAGGGGCTACGTAAGCAGTCAGGCTAAAAGATGCCATGCAGTGCTTGAGTTGGTCTGCCTATGGGACAGGAGCCACACTGGGGCAGAGATTCTGTCAGCTCCGCAGGGGCAGGCTCAGAGATGGTTGACGCCATGCCAGCTTCAGCCAGGAATGGTTGTATGAGACAATGGCACCAACCTTCTCTCTTTCCCCTGGCAGGGACAATTGACCCATGTTCCATGTTTGGCACACGTCCTGAATTTGGTGGTACAGCGGTTCTTGACCAGGTACCCAGGCTTACAAGATCTCCTGAGGCAGGCCAGAAAGGTCTGTGGTAATTTCCGCCCGTCATATAATGCCAGTGCTCAGCTGGCTGACATTCAAAGGGAATGCAACCTGCCCACCAACCGCCTCATTTGTGACATGACCACCAGGTGGAACTCAAAGTTGGCAATGCTGCAGTGGCTGCACACACAGCAGAGGGCCATCAATGAGTACCTGTGCGAGTATGGCACCAGGACAGGGTCAGGTGAGCTTGGACTCTTTTCACCACGCCAGTGGCTACTGATCAAGGATGCATGCACTGTCCTGTCACCATTTGAGGAGGCCACAAGGATAGAGAGCAGCGACAATGCATGCATCGGTGACACTGTCCCTTTAATCTTCTTGCTGGAGCACACGCTTCGAGGGCACTTGAGGCAAAACAGCGGGAGGAAGAGGAGGACTTCCTTTCCTCTCAAGGTCCCCTTTATCCAGATAGCATTCCTGCGGGCCAGAAAAACACACAGGAAGAAGAGGAGGAGGATTGTGTCAGTATGGATGTAGAGGATAACACTCAGCAGCAGTCTTCAAGGGATGGTTGTCAGTCCCCAGAAACCCAAGGAGTGGTACGTGGCTGGGAGGAGGTAGTTACGGATAATGTGATCCTTAGTGACCCAAAGAACTCAGAATTTAATGCTTCTGAATACTTACACTGCATGACCTCCCTGATTCTGCAAAGCCTGCTCAAGGACCCTAGAATTTGTGGTATCAAGGAGAGGGATCATTACTGACTGGCAACCCTTCTTGATCCACATTACAAGGGTAAAGTTGCAGAACTCATCTTGCCTTTGCAGAGTGAGCAGAGGATGAAACATCCTCAGGAGGCCTTGAAGAAAGGTTTGTGTAACACATTTCCAGGCTCTGGGAGGTTACCCTTTCCTGGTGCTGGACAACGTGTTGCTGAGGGTTCGTTCAGTCAGAGGAAGAGCAGTGGAGAAGGTGGCCGGCTGACCAATGCCTTTAAACAATTTTTCACTCCTCAGTGCCAAGGTCTGATTGGTTCAAGCAACCATCGCCAGCATCTGCATTATATGGTGCAGGAATATCTAGGGCCAAGAGCAGACTTGGAGACCTTTCCAACAGAGCATCCACTGGGTTACTGGGTCTTGAGGATGTTTAACAGGGGCATTTAAATACAATTTTTGATATAAATTTCACAGCAGGGCCCATTCCTGTGCCCAACAAGAGTATCTGTGAGGGGTTAGAGTGTTGTGGCACCACCACCACCACCCAAGGCCCAATTTTTCTGCACCTGTTTAACAGGGGCATGTAATTACAATTTTTGATATATTTCACAGCAGGGCCCGTTCCTGTGCCCAACAAGAGTAACTGAGGGCTTACAGTGTTCTGGCACCACCACCACCAACACCTAAGGCCCAATTTTTCTGCAGAGTATATAGGGCAGGCCATATAGTATATATACTTCTGTTCAGAGTATATAGTGCCTGGGGGCCCCCCCACGCCATTTCTTTTTAAAATTTTGGTGCAGGGTTCCCCTTAATATCCAGACCTAATGGGCCTGGTATGGATTTTGAGGGGGCATCCACGCCATTTTTTGGGGTATTTTTGGTGCAGGGTTCCTCTTAATATTCATACCAGACCCAAAGGACCTGGTAATGGGCTGGGGGGGGGGGGGGGGGGACCCATGCCGTTTTTTTCAATGATTTTTATCTATAATGCAGTTTTAAGCAAAATTTTTTTCTTTAGAAATGTAATTTTGCTGTGGTACTGTTATAAACATGGGAAAAATGCGCTACGTTACAGGCAGACTAAGAAGACCCCCAAGGCACCATATTTAAAAGGAATATTTCATTTTTATTGTTTCATGTTAAGCATTATTAAAATCACTGCTCCTGAAAAAACGGCCATTTTTAAAACTTCTTTTTGCATTGATACATGTCCCCTGGGGCAGGACCCAGGTCCCCAAACACTTTTTATGGCAATAACATGCATATAAGCCTTTAAAATTAGCACTTTTGATTTTTCATGTTCGTGTCCCATAGACTTTAGCGGTTTTCGCACAAATTATTTGCCTGTTCGCAAGTTCAGGTGCGAACTAAACAGGGGGGGGGGGGGGTATTCGGCTCATCCCTACTGTAGATATAGTAATTATCAGCAGGGGTTCCTTGAAACCAGAAAGGTAGGTATATAAAGGAATAATGTCTCAATAACATAGAGAAAGGAATCTATTCCGCTAACCAGTTACCAGTATCTACTGTATACAGACTATTCATTGTTGTACTGAAGTACTTTTCGTTTAGGCATTTTTTTACTATTTCCCAGTTAGATTTATCTTGCCTTATCAGTTTTATCAATTTATTTGCCTATTAATTATTCTTAAATAGGATAACAACAAGTTCTTAGGTTTGTAAAATTAGTAAACTGTACAGTACGAGCTTTGAGGTTTTACTTGTATTCTGCCGTACAGAATAAGCAGAACAGAGTTTCCTGTTGTATTTTTACACATTTTAATGACGTCTAGTGCTTACTGTAAACTGAACTATTTTAAACATAAGCTAATGCTGCTTTAAGAATTACTGTATAGATTAAAGTGACACTAAATGATATCTTTATTTCCAAAAATAATCCATACACATATACTACTTACTGACCCTGTAATCTATTTTTTCATGGCATTGTTTTTTACTGTGTTTTTCTGCCCCTTGTAATGCCCTCTGTAAGATCCTAGACCCCTCATTTTCCCCCTAACTTCTGATTGTTTGGAACGAGCAGTGCGCGGTAGCTGCAGTCATGTGCACTGCTCTATGCACACTACCAATCCCATAGTTTATAGTCTCTAGTCAATCTCGGGAGCAAAAAAAAGAAAGGGTATCTACTGTATGTCCCTCGATACAGCGGGACCATGGAGAATGAATGTAGCCACCCTCTATTAGATCCCAGCAGAAAAATCAAAGGAATTTGGAAATTTGGAGGAGGCTGAGGCCAATATAAAGAAGTATTTTTAAGTTATGAATACATGCTTAAATATATTTTCTTCATTTTAAACCAGAGCTTAGTGTCACCTTCATCACTGATTTAGAAGTCTACTTTGGATTAAATTAGCAGTGTAGAAAAAGGACAGCAGAAGTAGCAAGTACTCATGGGACCATGGGCCTAAGTGAATCTGGTACTGATTCAAGAATATTGTTTTTCCCCTAATCGAACCAATGCAATCATGTTAATGTTGTGTTTAAGCGACTTCTTGCCCTGAGATAGGATTTTGTATGTATGGTGGATGTTAATAATGAGGGTATTTAAAACTGTGAGAAAGGCAAAGGAGATAGATTAGCCACTAGAAAGATTCCAGCAGCTATTTTCCAGGTGGGTTAGCAAACAAAAGCTGACTTCTGACTGCCTTTTAGAAGCAATATCGCCTTTTTTTATTTTCAATAAATAGTTTGTAGCACCCTTTAATGGTTCCCCCCGTTGTTGTTGCTATAGAAATGCTTTGTCACTCATTATCCCTGGATAGGGGATATATATCAGGAGGATATATAGAGTAGAAATGGTGGCATGGGGGGGCGTGGCCTGGCGTTGCATGGAGTAGGATGCTAGAATGAATCCTGTGACCCTACAGTCTCCTGCTCTGCTTGCTGTGTCCCATGTGGAACACATGACCTTTCCCACCATGTCACCGCTATAAAAAATTACAGAAACTGGCTCCAAACTGGATCACTTTCGGCAGCAAGATAAGAAGGCCTCTGGAGAAGATGGTTCTGTCTCACCAGAACCGGTGGGAAATAATACACCAAAAGTGCTGGAAGCTATTTCATCCTGCCAGACTACACTTACTATGCAGATAGAGGAGGTGAAGGTAGATATCTCCCTTATATGTCAAGACCTCCAAAAACTTAGAGAACGGGTCAAACAGACCAGAATGAGAAGTGTGGAAGACGCGATCCCACCTTTGCAAGATACCTCAGACCTCCTCCAGCTACAACTTGGGGGAAGGGCAATACCCCGTTTGGGAACGTCAAGGTTGTTGTATTCCCTGACTTCGAAGCAAAGGTGCAGCGCCAATGCAAAAACTTCAACAAAGCCAAAAGGATACAACGCCTTAAATATTCCATGTTGTTCCTAGCTCGATTCAGTGTGGAAGGTGATAATCGGGTCCACTTCTTTGAAGATCCTAAGGCCGTCCTGACCTGGCTGGAACACAGAAATGGTGGCATAGTGAAGAATCTGAAGGAGAAGGAACTCTTTCTCCAGGGAGATAGCATTTTGAAACCAAAAATATTAGTGGCTAAAACTTGAGCTCCACTATGGGGGAGTAGGACTTCCCTGGCTGGGCTTGGGGGTGAAGAGTTACATTTCTTCTTCAAATTATGTCACCAAGTGATGATACTAGAGTCTGTGTAAACATTTGTTTCTTCCCATAAAGCATAATTATGGAAAAAGAAAGATGTACAACCCTAATCACATTAAAACCTGTTTCTAAGTAAAGCTTCTATTACTAAGCAAGAACAACCAGTAGTGAGTCTTCCTTGATAGAGGGAGGGGGAGAAGAAAAGTTGAGAACATTATGTTTATCTTGCTGGTCGGTGATAATCTCAAGAGGTAGGAGACTGAGACCTCAGGGGTTTGCCTCTGGTACCCCCCAGTGTTTGTAGTATCGACCAGAGAGAACAGAGCTTCCAGCGTGTCTCTAAGAACTGGGGTTGAGGGGAAAGAATGTAACCATTGCCAGCAGGAGTATGGGCAACTAAGGTTGATCTGGAAAGGCTTAAACTGTCAGTGTCTGAAAGTAGCTGCTAAGCCCTGTGTACCATGGTACAGTAGGTATCTGAATCCAGGCTACTAATATAAGAGGAGACACACTGGCAGCAATGGTGTGGAGCAGAGGTGGAGGACCCTCTTACCCCCTTAGGTGTAGGAAGCCCCCCCCCCTTCCCAGCAAGATAATGGATTTTGCAATGTTTAA
The DNA here is from genome assembly GCF_042186555.1 of Aquarana catesbeiana. Lineage (NCBI taxonomy): Eukaryota > Metazoa > Chordata > Amphibia > Anura > Ranidae > Aquarana > Aquarana catesbeiana. Next base: position 123,424,551 of record NC_133328.1, read on the forward strand.
ACTTTCTCATAAAAGCAGTGCAGCTACCATTGTTTTACCCAAAATAATTCAGAATAAGTAAAAGCTAGTAGGTAAAAAAGAATCAAAGACTTCACATGTTCTCCTGCAGAATAGGGGATATTCATTCCCAGCTGTGTTATCAGAGTAAGACGCCCTTGGTATTTACTGTCAACATGATATCAGTGTTTTCTGATGAGTACTTTGAAAAGTACATTATAATTTTCTGATAATACTATATTTAGACTGCCAACAGTGATTAAAATTGTAAGTAAAGACATTTTTTTTTTACATTAGGTAGATCCAAGCCTCTGTTTGTACTGGTGACCATTTGCACCTAGACAGAAAGGGGAGATCCCAAATTTTGCCAGCAGAGCAGGAGGTAGGCATAAATCATCCAAGAGGATCATTGTTCAAGTGGGTTGCTGATTGGCCAACTCTGCCTGAATGCCAATTCCTTGTCACTTTTGGCAGAGACCACATGACCAGAGGTTGCCTATAGGACCTTTTTTTAGATATGTATTTCTGTTTCAATAGTTTTTTTATTAATTGTTTTTAGAAAAACAAAGAAAGAAGATAATTTGGTAGAGCAGCGAACCATCTTCGCACGCTCCAAGCATGTAACAAAAGAAACGTATAAATGTGAGGCTTAGTAGGAACTAGTAAAGACCATAACACACAGGTTAGGTCTGCCATGGGGCCCCCTAACACACATAAACTTGTGTATAAGGAAAGACAGTAACTGATTATAAACTACATATAAAGCAAATATAATAAAACTCTGAGGCAACCATATAGCTAACCACCTATTGAATCTTGAGATAAGTATTTCAACCCTTCTGTTATTTCCTATTTACCAGTCCTATCAAGTCTGCTGTTTTTTTTTTAACAATGAATTCTGGAGAAAACAAAAATCCTTCCTGCCAGTAGGGCATCCAGGACTTAATTCTCACTTACATCTAGGGTACCTGAAAAAGCAATTTTTCTTACCCAATAACACATGCCCCCCCAACACCATTAAAGCATGGGGAGGGTTTAGTGAGGTTAAGTCAGGGTGCTCCTAACCAAAATCCTTGTCAGGAATAGCTACTGTAGTTAATTAGTAGGGATCCATTGACTTCTCCCTAAGTTTGGCCTGGTTTCTCTTCTACCAGGTGGCCAGGCACTTGGAGGTATTAGATTGAGAAGGACAACTCAAGGTCAGGTTATGGGTATATGGGGACATCTCAGCCAATGGGCAGGGATATTGTTAAATTCCTTGGCCTGCTGGGAGAGCCTATATATTCGGGTGAGGTCAGGTGATCCAGGTTCTTGTGTGCCACCCAGACCGCCATCTGGGTGGACGTGTGTCATCCGCCCCAGGCTGCTAGGCCAGAGATTGGGCCTATCCCGGGGGCATCAGGCTGCCAGGCTGTGTGAGGGCCTATCCAGAAGTAAGAGGGCAGCGCAGGGTTAGGACTGCGGCTTGCAGTCCAACCAAAAGTGACAGTTCTGCTGGCCAGAGAACCAGTCGTGGTTGGAGGTCGAAGGGAAGCTGTCGCCACTAAGGTACAAATTGCCTTTACCAGGGACCACAATGGATAACTGAAGCATGTATCGGAGCAGTATTCTCATTGAACGGGCATGGTCGAGAATTGTGAAACTTCAAACGGTGATCAAGTCGGGGACCCAACCAGTGGAGGTGATGCTTGCAGAGCAGCCTTGTGTGCCAAGCTAGGGACCGAGCCAGACAGAAGGGGTGAAGCTTGAAGGTATCCGAAGTGCCAAGCTAGGGACCCACTTACTTCCTGTTTTAGCCATCCTTTACCATGCATTACCATAGATATGAAACTATGACCTATTCTTATAATATAAAAATTATTTGTAAGATCACTTATTTATGGGAACATTATTCTTCATATTAGAAAATACATGGAATACCAAAAAATGTAACAGAATACATTTTGGCCTAAATTTAAAAAGAAAGATTATTCATTTGCAAAATTTTACAACAAAACTAAGAAAAATGTGGGGGGGGGGGTTCAAACTTTGGTAATATTCCATTTATATAGCAAAACAAATGTAAAAAAAATTGTGATTAAGTACCATCAGAAGAAAGCTCTGTCTCAAAAAATGATATAAAATTTATTTGGGTAAAGTGTTGCAAGAGTAATAGGTTACTAGGTTTGAAAGGGGTGAAGTAGTGGGGGTTTGCAGTGGTTAGAAAATATATTTAAATGAAAATATTTGTGCCTGGAGTTCAGCTTTATGCACTCCTATAGCCCCTCCCCCTCTACTGCCTAATCATCATCGGAACACTTGTGATGTGACATGTGTGTACATATATTGTGAGACATAATACAGCCACATGGACCGCTATACCGCAGATGGACACCGGCAGCAAAAAGCGCCCTCAGGCGATTCAGTTCACATAGGTAGCGCTATACAAGTCACTCATTCATTCATATGTGAACAAAACTATTAAAACATTACCTGCAGGTACTGTTTATTACACCTATAATCATTCAATTTACCCATCATACCAACTATGTCATAACAATTAATTAAAAATGGCACAAAAAAAATTGCAGTATGTCATACACTGACACTAATTAACAACAGCAGTGCCTGTGCTCATTGCTGAGAAGACCATTGGCTGATAACACCGTGCAATGTAGAAGGAAGTAGAAAAGAGCTGACAGGAAAGAAAAGCAAAGCAATCATATCTGTCTGTACAGTATGGACCCTGCCAGCCCCACCTTTCCTCAGTTACCTGATATAATGTTCTTAATGTCCTCAGGTAGCTGATTCATAGTGAGCTGCTTCTACACAAAGCGATATCTGAAAGTCGTGCTAGCAGCAATGGAGCTTGTAGTATTTACTGTGTGTATGAAAACAGGGAAGTAACAGGCGATGAGGAAGAAAGAAAAGGCTTCAGTGTGTTTGCTGTATTTAAGGAAGTAACTGGACAAATCAGCCAGTTTGTCCTCTTCTCCTCCCCCAGGCCGAAAGCACACAATTGTGTAACAAAATACCACGTATTTTCCACATTGCAGAAATCAGTCAAGGGGATGCTGTCAGTATAATGTTTTCTAACAATTACCCAAATGCATAGTGCTCTCTAAAAAGGAGAACCCAAACTCTTGCTAAAGGTGTAAACAATAATTATTGTAGCCCTCAAAAGGTGGGTGACCCTCGTGGAGTCTTTGCTTTTTACTTATACCGCTGAAGGATCCTTTCGCTTGATTTCATTGGAATTTTTGTAAGTGTTTAACCCCCCCCCCCCTTTTTACTATAAATATCTGTCATTCAAAGTTACACTATGTACATCATGGATCACCTTAACATCTGATGTGGTCCTTCCGCACACCTTGGAGCGTGTTTTCTGAAGTTGGAACCTCTCCTTTAACATTGGTTGGGGCTTATTCTTCAATATCGGCCTTGCTGTGTCGGATTTCGCTGAGGTGATACCTCACCACTGCCTGTTTGGCTCTAATGTTGTATGGTATATGAGTCTATCATCTCTGGTAAGCGTGCCAACCTTACCATTTGTTGATTGCACCGTAATGTCAAGTTCCATTCTTTTGAACAGTACAGGAGTCTCCTCTACGTTTATACGATTGACTGTTTGAAAAAGGACTACCACATGATGTTTACTCATGAACTTTGATTAATTCTCACCATCATTCATTCATATTTTATGAAGTTTTTCAGTATTTTTATTCACCTATACAAATTTATGAGATTATTCATCCACCATTGTATACACCTTGGGCCATCCAGGTTTTATACATTTGTTTTCTTTTCATTTACTTTATTTGTTTCACCTTTTGAGCGCTACACTAATTATTGTTTACATATTTTTGTACTATGTGTCCAGCGGAGTGTTTTCAGTTTGTTAGTCTCTAAGCAGAGTTTTTTCTATTTTTTTTTTTTATTCTTTCTAAAGCAGTGGCGGTGTGTTCATAAGGGCACACGGGCGCCGCCCCCTCTCTCCAGCCACCCCTCTATGACCAATGGATAGATTAATGCATTGGGTGAATCTATACACGGCCGCCGCTGCCACCCCCTATTCAGGCACCCGGGGGGGGGGGGGGGTTTGAAGCACCGGATTAGAGCCATAGGCTCTAATAGGCGTCAAAGAAGGTGACCTGTGATCGCTGTGCTTGTACACCCAGCTGTGTTAGAACAGCACATGAATATTCGCTGTCCTAACACTGAACCGCCTCTCCGCCAATCAGGTGCTCAGGTCTCTTACCCGTCACCTGATTGGCTGAAACGACAGGCGCCGTGATTGGATGCCTGACGGGAGAGGACGGGAGGAGACTAATGGAGGACACCGCTCACTGCCATCACCCGCTGCCACACCGAGACAGGGTAAGTGCCGGGCAGGCGTTGAGTGGGCGGGGGGGTCCCAGTCGTGGCATTGGATGGCACAGTGACAGCATTGGATAGGCACAGTGGCAGCATTGGATGGGCACAGTGGCAGCATTGGATGGGCAAAGTGGCAGCGTTCGATGGCCACAGTTGCAGCGTTCGATGGCCACAGTTGCAGCGTTCGATGGCCACAGTTGCAGCTTTCGATGGCACAGTGGCAGCCTTTGATGGGCACAGTGGCTGCCTTTGATGGGCACAGTGGCTGCCTTTGATGGCACAGTGAGGCTGCAATTGATGGGGTTTTTTCAGTATTTTTCAGTTTGTTTGCACCCCCCAAAAAATTATGATGAAACACAGAAATTGTCTTTACTGCAATATTTCTGTGGAAGAATAACAGACAGTAACAGTATATATTCAAGTAATCAACTAGAGAGCAATAACTGAGATTTAAGAGCAATATAGCTCTCAATCCTATATTCAAGCTGCTTTCAGGGGATTCTAAACCTGAGAATGTCCCCAAGAGCAGAGGCACACTTTAATGGTAAATTATGCACAATATGACATTTCAAATTGGATTGGTTACTCTTACTCAGGTCAGTTCTATGAGTCCAGACAGGAGGAGAGCAGAGGAATGACTCACTTTATGTCAGGCCTCTCCTGACACCACAGGCCCAACTTTAAACACTCTATACAAGTCAACAAGTAATTGCTTAACTTAACTTCTTAGATAAACTGTCCCACACACAAAATGCATATGCAGAGCCCTGAATATGTGTGTGCGGATCCGTATGGCACAATTAGCTTCAGTCCTTTTGAAGAAAAGATAAGATTTGATGTCTTCAGCTAGCCACTTTTGTTGGTGCACTTAAACTCCTGTATAGTGGGCCCAAACAGCACAACTGGCCCAGCTCATCAAGTGAAATAGGCAGAATGCTCCTCAGCAAGGTGCGAGGACAATGATGTCTATATACAGTGTCCCAGAAATGGATAACCTTTTCCCTTATCCCTGTGGTACTATAAGTGTCAGCAAGATGACTACCAGCAACGATGTCTGTATACAGTGTTCATACTCCTTCTATGGTGCAGTTTCTCTGTTCCCTTCAGATGGGCAAAGTGTCCTCTCATCAAATCCTGTGATCAAGGCCCAAACGAATGTCCTGAAAAAGCAGACTTTCTTGGTGACCCGACAAGTCACTTCACACTGGAACGATTCACCGTCGATGCTGGTGCGCCTCGATATGGACCTGGAATCCTCTCTCAGGCTGGATGTCTCAACTGGCGGTGTAGGCCTGAATTGAGTGGGGAGATCATCTGAGAGACAGCATCTCTCTTACAGGTCTGCCTCATTGTGACTGAGATTTCTTCAGGACACAAAATGGAGTCCTCCATTCCTTTTGTGCAGAGCATCCAGAACTTTGTAGTTTCTCCCATTATACCAGTCTATGGGGCCATTTTGTGAGGGAACTGCATGCCCCAGAATCCATTGCAGCTCTTTCTGCAGTTTAGTACAGTCTCTCTGATTGGCTGCTGTAACTGTGCCTTTAATCCTGTCAATAGGGGCACAAGAGAGGCTACTGAATCCACAGCTCTGTGTGCATCAGCTCACATTACCTTAAACTCAGTCAGTGAAACTAGAAGGAGGAAGGTGGTGAAAAAGCCCAGGCAGACATAACAGGCAGCTCTCTCCCTACTTTGAGGCTGGAAAGCCTGTGTACATTGCGGCGGGGTCACGGGTGACAGAGTGAGACACCCGCTACACTTTAAACCAGTAAGTCTGTAATTAGGCCAGGGTCATTAGAGTTCAGGACAGCATGACTCATTAGGCCAGACTGGTCGTCTTGTAGTTCAGAAAATCCAATCAACATTATCACAATCAACATAGACTCTTCTTCACACAATAGCAGAGTTAATTAACACAAACAACAATGGGGATCTAATGACTCTTAGATCCCATACTAGAGACTTATTTACAATACACATTTTAGCAGACAACAGACAGACAGGTGCTGGAATTTACATCAGCATCTCCTAACAGTATCTGTCCCAGCATTATGAATCAGCCACTATTCCAATATGGCAAATCCAGGGTCCCCAGAGTCTGTGTGTCCTGGGGGACCAGGACCCGAATCCACAGTAATACCACCTCAAGGATCCCCAGGCATACAGCTCACAAAGAGCACCGTTCCCCCAAATGCAAGGGCCCCCGATCGATCGGCAAGAGGCTAGCATACAGTCCCCTCCAAAAGTCTCTCTCCCGGCTAGGTCTGTCACATTGGTCTGTCACAAAGATATTTTCTACTTTTTGTTATAAAAAAAATACAATAAAGTCAATTTTAGTCATACATTTATTCCAAAATGTACTCAGCCACAAAAAAAAATGTCAATAAGGGTATATTTCTCGGTTTGCGCAAAAGTTATAGTGTCTACAAACTAGGGTACATTTTCTGGAATTTACAAAGCTTTTAGTTTATGACTGCCTATCTCATTTCTTGAGGTGCTAAAATGGCAGGGCAGTACAACCCCCCCCCAAATGACCCCATTTTGGAAAGTAGACACCCCAAGGAAATTGCTGAGAGGCATGTTGAGCCCATTGGATATTAATTTTTTTGTCCCAAGTGATTGAATAATGACAAAAAAAAAAATGTACAAAAAGTTGTCACTAAATGATATATTGCTCACACAGGCCATGGGCATATGTGGAATTGCACCCCAAAATACATTTAGCTGCTTCTCCTGAGTATGGGGATACCACATGTGTGGGACTTTTTGGGAGCCTAGCCGCGTACGGGGCCCGAAAACCAAGCACCGCCTTCAGGATTTCTAAGGGCGTAAATTTTTGATTTCACTCCTCACTACCTATCACAGTTTCCAAGGCCATAAAATGCCAAGATGGCACAAAACCCCCCCCAAATGACCCCATTTTGGAAAGTAGACACCCCAAGCTATTTGCTGAGAGGCATGGTGAGTATTTTGCAGCTCTCATTTGTTTTTAGAAAATGAAGAAAGAAAAGAAAAATGTATTTTTTTTCTTTTTTCAATTTTCAAAACTTTGTGACAAAAAGCGAGGTCTGCAAAATACTCACTATGCCTCTCAGCAAATAGCTTGGGGTGTCTACTTTCCAAAATGGGGTCATTTGGGGGGGGGGTTGTGCCATCTGGGCATTCCATGGCCTCCGAAACTGTGATAGGCAGTGAGGGCGGTGCTTGGTTTTTGGGGTCCCGTATGCGGCTAGGCTCCCAAAAAGTCTCACACATGTGGTATCCCCGTACTCAGGAGAAGCAACAGAATGTATTTTGGGGTGTAATTTCACATATTCCCATGGCATGTTTGAGCAATATATCATTTTGTGACAACTTTGTGCAAAAAAAAAAAAAAAAATTTGTCTTTTTCCTGCAACTTGTGTCACAATATAAATATTCCATGGACTCGACATGCCTCTCAGCAAATAGCTTGGGGTGTCTACTTTCCAAAATGGGGTCATTTGGGGGGGTTTTGAACTGTCCTGGCATTTTATGCACAACATTTAGAAGCTTACGTCACACATCACCCACTCTTCTAACCACTTGAAGACAAAGCCCTTTCTGACACTATTTGTTTACATGAAAATTTTTTTTTTTTGCAAAAAATTACTTTGAACCCCCAAACATATACTTTTTTAAAGCAAAGGCCCTACAGATTAAAATGGTGGGTGTTTCTTTTTTATTTTTCACACAGTATTTGCGCAGCGATTTTTCAAACGCTTTTTTGGGGGAAAAAACCCACTTTTTTAAATTTTAATGCACTAAAACACACTATATTGCCCAAATGTTTGATGATATAAAAAAGATGATATTAGGCCGAGTACATGGATACCAAACATGACATGCTTTAAAATTGCGCACAAACGTACAGTGGCGACAAATTACATACATTTTTAAAAGCCTTTACAGGTTACCACTTTAGGTTTACAGAGGAGGTCTACTGCTAAAATTACTGCCCTCGATCTGACCTTTGCGGTGATACCTCACATGCATGGTGCAATTGCTGTTTACATTTGACGCCAGACCAACGCTTGCGTTCGCCTTTGCGCGAGAGCAGGGGGGTCAGGGGTGCTGTCCCCCCCTGCTAGTGTATGGTAGCGTTCAAAACATTCACCAATGCAAAGACCAGGATTGTCAGGACAGGAGGGACAATAATAGCGGGTGTCACGCCTATATCCGCGCTTGCTGCAGACACATCTTTTTTGGGGGGGTTCATTGGGTAGGGGTACTCGGGAGGACGTAAAGAAAATGCCTCTCATGCAGCCGACTGCATTTGGTTGGGGATGTGAATGGGGGAAGTACGGGCGCTGCAGAAGTGGTGGGTTCCCAATTAGGATTGGCGAATGCAGCAGGAAGGGCATTATGGGCACGACGGGCCTGTGTTTGTCTTCTTATTGGTGGCAGCGGGACACTACTTGTGCTTGCCACCTCACCAGCTTGAACTGCACTTATGGGACTCGCCACGTCACCAAGTGTTACTGCAGTGCTGGTTTGAATACGACCGGGGTGCACTAGGCCGCTTTTGCTTGCCAGTTCACCAAAACGCTACCAAAAAAACTGTTAGCGATCGCAGGGATCAGGCCTGACTCTGCGAACACTGCAGTTATGCGTGTAATGTTTTGTAAGTGACAGTGATCGATCGATTCTGCACTTGGGTGGGCTGGGCTGGGCCGGGCGGAGGGGCAAAACACAGGTGCTAGCAGGTATCTGGGCTGATCCCGCTAACACTGCGTTTTTGGGAACCCTAAACTGCTGGGGACGCTAGTATAGATCTGATCGGATCAGATATTGATCCGTTCAGATACTATACCACTAAGGGAGGTGTATGCTGCGTGCGTGGGTGTTAGCGGTACTGGTGCTAACCTGACGCTGCCTGGGGCGACGCAGACCTTATCTGACCCTAAAACCTAACTTATATCACTGCCAGGCGATCAGGGGGTTAAACCTTTATTAGGTAATAAACGGCGGGTGCCCTGACACTATAAAAAATAAACTAACCAGCGTCACCCGTAACACTTATATGGTGATAACTGGTGAAAGGGTTAACTAGGGGGCAATCAAGGTGTTAAAACCTTTATTAGGTAGCATATGGGGGTCCCTGACGCTATAAAACGCTGACGGCGAACCTATATATTTACCTCCCTAACTAGCATCACCAGTGACACTAATACAGCGATCAGAAAAACGATCACTTAGTGACACTGGCGACGGGGGGTGATCAAGGGGTTAAAACTTTATTAGGGGGGGTTAGGGGGGTACCCTAGACCTAAAGGGGGCTAACCCTAACTACCCTACCAAACTAACTGTCACAAACTGACACCAATGCAGTAATCAGAAAAAAAAAACTGCTTGGTGTCACTGTGACGGGGGGGGGGGGGGTGATTGGGGGGTGATCAGGGGGGTGATGGGGGGTGAAAAGTGTGCCTGGTGTGTGTTTTACTGTTATGTGTTGTTTTTTGCACTCACATCGATGTCTTCTCTCCTCGGCGCCGGAACGGAAAATACAGAGCCGAGGAGCGATGACATCACTTCCTCTGCCACTATTTACTATACAGCAGCAGAGGAAGAATCTCATTCATGGGGAGCGATTGTGAGGGGGTGGCCACGAATGAGTGGTCTCCCCCTCAGCCTGGATCGCTCCCCTAACAAAGCCGACCGCCTCGGGCACCGGGGAGGGCTCGATGCGCCCCCCGCCCGCGGGAGACAGAGCTGGGACCAGTAACTACAAGGGAGTTACTCCAGGATGCAGTTCACAACACATTGTGCTACTTTCTAAGGGACTGAGAGTTCCTAGCCTGTAAGGAGCTGTTGCTGATCTAACAGAGACTGTTAGCTACTAAAGAGTGATCAATGAGAACTGGACAGATCAGGGAGGAGGAATCAATTGGAGTTGTATAGGATAAAGGAGAAGAATCAACTGGAGCTGTAAATACAGAGTAAGTTGTCCCTGGTTTTGTTACTGTCAAATTGGGCATCCCATAATTCCTATCCCCATCCAAGTTATTACCCCCTAATAAAAACACAAAACAAAGACTGTTCACTGTGTTCGAATGAAAGCTGAAGTTGCTGTGACCTGGCTGTGCAGCAGTAAGGAACCCTGTCATCTGCAACCCCAATGGGGGTAGTGTTACATTATCTTCTTACATTATAAGAATTCTCCTATATTTTCCTATCTAAGAGTCCAGCTAAGCTCCAGTGCACAGTTTGCTCTCTACATACTTTCTATCATAGCTACTCCCTCCACCCTCATCACTATACCCAGTGCTACCTCCTTTGAATGGCAAAGGCCATACCACAAAAACAGAAAGTCCTAATAGGAGCTTTGCCTTGCTACCATTATCTTGGGTCTCCTGTGGTCCAATACACCCCCCTGAACACTGCTCTAATAAACAGCACTGAGTCATGCTGATGTATGTGTGAGAGCAATGGTCCAAACCCCAAACACTTGCTAGCACAGGGTATTTTAACTCTTGTTGCAGCACCAGTGCTTAGCAGCTATAAAAATATGAAAATATTTATTACTGTATATGCAGCCTGACTGCATTACAGTAACTCATATATAGGGTTCATTTGGGATTTTAAGCTGCCTCATTGCACAATGCTTTAGTAGTGTGCAAATAATTATTGTTACATGCTGCTGTGTAGCTTGCACAACAGCCTAGTATTCGGTTGCAGATTGTTTAACATTATTCACAGAAGATTTTAGTAATATTTTTACTGATTAAAATTCTCTTTTGTAGCTTAGACCTAATTTCACCCCTGACGCATCATGGCTACAAATGGCCATAGAAGTCTCAATAAACGCAAACCATGCTTCTGATTTTGAACATCATTTATGATTATCAGGCCTTTACTAAACAACAAGAGGGCAATAATGAGCATCTATGGCAATTGCAGGCAATCATTATTGCACAGGGGGATTTTCCAGCTTGTGGTCTAAGTGCTCATGTGGGTCAGGCAAGGATCTGGATATATTTTAGTGCCTACCTCAGGGAAATGTCTGTCTGTCAGCTGCTATGCAATTTCAACAGACATCATTTAGCCACTTTGTGTCTGGTGTAATTTTGTAATACTTCACACTTTACAATCTGCTCTATGCTAGGAAATTACCTAAGCCCCCCCCCCCCCCCTTAAAGAACTAAATGGTAGTAGTTACCATTTTTTTTATGTCGCATGATATTTGCAAAACTGTTTATCAAATGCATATTTTCAGTAAACTATTATGAATTCTAAAGCAGGCCAACAAAATACAACGCCAAATTTTCTGGTAAAATATAAAATATTGGGTTGCATTGAGTAAATAAATACCAAACATTCCAAGCTTTAAAATTGCACGCCTGTGAAATGACAAAAAACGACAGTACCCAAAACTGTCCATGGGGGGCACTTCAAAAGCCTTTACAGCATTTAAAGCGGGGGTCCATCTATCTATCCTTTTTTTTTTTTTGAGTTCATTCACAAACTTTTCTTCTCAGCATTACATACTCACATATTGTGTGTAAAATGTCCGCCTGTGCCAGATTTCGTCGGAAAGAATAACTTATATTATTCACTGCAGGCGGTTTCCATCTTCATTGTGGGCATTTGAAGCCCACAAGCATTTATTTCCTGGATGTGGTGAATGCTGTGCTCCCAGCATTCACTGCTCGTTCCCGCACATGCTCAGTGGCATCCTGGGAAGCCTGAGACTAGCTCCCAGGAGTCTGGGAGAGGCTAGAAACACGCCTACTCCCACGGGAGGAGAACCAGGAAGTGCAAAGAAGAATAGAAAAATAAAAGGTAATTACGGCGATTAAAATTTTTTTAAACGGCATGTCAGCATCTAGGCAAGGAAGAGAATACATACAGATATTGTTCAAAATTTGGGTGGAACTCCGCTTTAACCATGAATGATGGCATTAGAATTATTGCTCTCACTCTGACATTCACAATGATACCTCACATGCCCGACGGAATTGCTTCTTACATACACAATCATGCACTATGCCTGTGTTTGCATTCACATTTATGCGCTGGGAGACTAAGTTGCTTTTAAGTTCTTTTATTTTTGTTATTATCTTATAATCTAAAATTTTTAACACTTTTTTTATTTAACTTTATATCCCATACAGGTTGGCTAACAAGCCCCCTATGTAATAGCTAGCCAGATGACAGGTTCTGCTTATGGAGACATGTCCAACCTACCCTCCACTGCAGCTAAATCAAACAGAGATTGTGCTTGATTGGCTGCTTCACCAGCCACAGCAGCTGGGGAATGACAGCTCTGAACCCAGAAGAGACCAAATGCTTGTCTGTCACATACCTTTAGAGGTCGAGCTGATGAAAGGGGTTCCCTTGTGGCTCTAGTCTGAGCACCTCTGAATATGGCTGCCAGTAGCATGTGGTGGTACACCAGGAGAGGATCATTGTTGGCAGACTGCAGGGTGGCACCCCGAAGAAGAACCTTGGGAACACGGTGCACTTGAGCAGGAGTACACTCAGAAGCAGATGCAGGTAAGTGACAGGGGTGGACTGACCATTTGGGCACTCACGCACTGTCCAAGGGCCCGGCCACTAGGGGGGCCCCATCAGGGTTGGCAGCCTCAGTAAAACCAGGGACAGATTGTAAAAATCTATGTTTTTTTACATCTGTCCCTGAAATGTCTGACACTGACATCATTTTGATGTAAAATTCTGGAGGCTATAGCTGCTTCGCCCCTCCTCTACCTCTTCAGCCAATGGGAACACAGTGTACACGCCCCCTTTCCCGCGCGGCTTTTTTGACTGCATAGCAGGAGATGCCAACATCTGGAGGAGAGGAGAGGGAGGCGGGGACACAGCCTGCAGTGTGGGATGGGCTGCAGGCTGATACAAGGTAAGATGACTATCTTGGATGAGTTAAATGTAGTTTTATCAGTGCTTTCTCTGGTGAGCAGGAGGGAGGGGGAGGCTGTGTTTCCTCTAGCAGAGCTCCTGTCTTTGAGGCTGTTAGATTGTTTTTCTGTGTGTGAGAAGTGCACTGCTCCTGGGGGAAGGATGTTCTGAAGTTTCTCCCCAATCTCTGCTACACCTCCCTACTAATTACCTGCCCACCAATACACAGGCACATCATCCTCCTCTCCTGTATTACCACTGAATGTGTCTGAGCTGCTGGGGCACTACAAGTACCAGCACGCCAGGAGAGCAGCAGTGTGTTCAATTAGGCTGATTTCTAGATGAAAAGTACTGGTGTGTGTATACTGTGTGTATGTGCGTGTATATGCTTAATGTGTGTGTGTGTGTTTATGTGTGTGTATATGTATACTGTATATATACTGTGTGTGTCTATATGTATGTAAATGTCTATGTGTATGTATATGTATGTGTATACTGTATGCTCAACAGAAGTCGATCTAACAATTCCATGCCCGTCAAAAATCCACTTGTTGCCATTCGGAGGCAGATTGGCGCACTGCTGAGCTCGGCCTCGGATCAGGCAGCAGGGCAGGTCTGGGTACACAGCTGTGCAGTGATATCATGGCACACATCCACAACTCACTTGCGCAGAGCCTGCAACAAGTGGATTATTTTTAAAGCCTTTTCCCGCCAGCTGCCTACCACACCAAGCACTAAGGTGCAAAGGTGTGTGCAAGGGGACACTGATAGAAGGTGACACTCTGGGGGCTCTACCGTAGGGTACCACTCTGGGGGCTCTGCCGTAGGGTGACACACTGGGGGCTCTGCCATAGGGTGGCACACTGGGGGCCCTGCCGTAGGGTGGCACACTGGGGGCCCTGTCGTAGGGTGGCACACTGGGGGCCCTGCCGTAGGGTGGCACACTGGGGGCCCTGCCGTAGGGTGCCACTCTGATGTAAGGGGGGACTGACTCTGCGGACTGTGATTATAGGGAGAATGTTGGGACTTTGATGTAAGGGAGGACTCTGATGTGAGCGTGGCGCTCATCCCAACTGCTGTACTCTATATGTTGTTTTGTTTGTTATTTATTCGTGACCCACGTACTCTGTACAATTTGCTGTACATAGACCTGACCAAGGTGTTGTCTCAACAGTTGCTGGTTTTAATTAAAGGGATTGTAAAATCTCATTTTTTTTTTTTTTAATAACAAGCATGTTATACTTACCTCCTCTGTGCAGTTGGTTTTGCACAGGGCAGCCTGGATCCTCCTCTTTTCGGGTCCCTCTCTCCTGTCAAGTGCCCCCACAACAAGCAGCTTGCTGGGGGCAGTGGCATAGCGTGGGGGGTGTGAGGTGGGCCATGGCCCTGGGTGCAACATTTGGGGGGCGAAATCCCACACCAGTGTGTGTCCCCCTGGCTCCGTCCTCCTAATTATGATTTCCTATGTCTCCGCATTTTGGCCGCCATGTTCCGGCGAAGGATGGCCCCTGTCGTCCTGTGATTGGGTGAATGAGGTCATGTGCAGCAGCGGGGCTGGCCTGTCCTCGATTGCTGGTGAGCTGAGCTGGCCTTCACTTAGCTGTGAGCCTCTGCTGTCCCCCTCCTCCGGAGTCCAGACCGGATCCCAGATCATTTCCCTATTGTGGCAGGCAGTCTGGCAGTGTGACAGACCATAGAGGCAGAGCAGAGCAGATGGAAGAAAAGCAGGTGAGTGAGAGACTCCCTTGTGAGCTGTGTTGCTGGCCTGGGGGGGAGTAGACATGGTCTGGGGAGAGGGAGCAGCCAGTAAGTCAGTTTAGTGTGTAGTGTAGTGGGCAGTGTAGTGTGTAGTGTAGTGGGCAGCTTAGTGTGTATTGTGTAGTTTAGTGTGTAGTGGGCAGTTTAGTGTGTAGTGTAGTGGGCAGTTTAGTGTGTAGTGTACTTGGCAGTTTAGTGTGTAGTGTAGTGTAGTAGGCAGTTTAGTGTGTAGTGGGCAGTTAAGTGTGTAGTGGGCAGTTTAGTGTGTAGTGTAGTGGGCAGTTTAGTGTGTAGTATGTAGTGTAGTGGGCAGTTTAGTGTGTAGTGTAGTGGACAGTGTAGTGTGTAGTATAGTGGTTAGTGTAGGAATCAGGTTGGTCAGTACTATTGTAGGAAGGGAAGGGACTCAGGGAGCGCTAAAAGTCCGCAGGTTAGGGGGTGCAAATTACTTGCCTTGCCCCGGGCGCTGACAACCCACGCTACGCCACTGGCTGGGGGACCCCATAATCTCCTATGGCCCGGGGGCCCCATGAGTTGTCAGCCCGCCCTGATAAGAGACATAATCAAGGCAAGCCAAGGTCATACACGGGTAGGCAGGAGAGAATGCATAGTCAAGTAGCAGACCGAGGTCAGTACCAGAAAAGCAGCCAGAGCATGGTCAGAGACAAGCCAAGAATCCAGAATTCACAGAGTAAGGTCAGGAGCAAGCTGGGTCCATAATGCAAGATTAGTCAGCAAGAGCAGGAGTACAGGAACACAGATCACAGGGGAGCTGTCCGCTTAATTCCTGTTTGAAAACAAAGTGCCAGGAATTGCTGTCAACTACACCAGAACCGAAATCCTTCTCAATGCAAAAAACAAGTAAAAGAAAGAAAAAGCATTGCCACCCCCCCCCCCCCCAAAAGAATCCATATCCCCTTATGCAAGCATGCAACCAGGAAAGGTGGCATACAGTCGGTCCCCTCATAAACCTTACCAAGCCACATGCCCTCAACATGGGGGGGGGTGGTATCTTGATATCGGGAACAATGGCCTCTTTCCCACAAACCTGGCTTGGCCCCATGGTTGTCTGAGTATACAGGCAGGTGGCTTATCAGAATCTGATAGCACCCTTTAACAATAAGGGAGCCCCTAGATACCACCCTCCCCACCATGTGAATGAGTACCCCTACTCATTGACACAAAAAAGGTGATAAATAAATAAACACACGCAGTTTTTGACAAGTCTGTTATTTAACCACTTCCCTACCCCGCATAGTGATATGATGGTGGCAGGAAAACTTTGTCCCACCGGGCCGCCGTCATATGATGTCTTTTACTTCCTGAGCCTCCAGGGGGCGCACGCACGCGCAGCATCACTAGGCACACGATGCGCGTCCCCGGCAGCTGCAATGCCCGTGAACACAGCAGGACCGTGCATTAGTCTAAGTTGGTGAAGTAAAATTAGAAAAATATATACATAAAACTATTTTTCAGAAATAGAAAAATTATCATTGGCATGTGTGTGTGTATTCACCCCCGTTGTTATGAAGCTCATAAAAAGCTCTGGTGCAACCAATTACCTTCAGAAGTCACATAATTAGTGAAATGATGTCCACCTGTGTGCAATCCAAGTGTCACATGATCTGTCATTACATATACACACCTTTTGAAAGGCCCCAGAGGCTGCAACACCTAAGCAAGAGGCACCACTAACCAAACACTGCCATGAAGACCAAGGAACTCTCCAAACAAGTAAGGGATAATGTTGTTAAGAAGTACAGGTCAGGGTTAGGTTATAAAAAAATATCCAAATCTTTGATGATCCCTAGAAGCATCATCAAATCTATCATAACTAAATGGAAAGAACATGGCATAACAGCAAACCTGCCAGGAGACGGCCACACACCAAAACTCACGGACCGGCAAGGAGGGCATTAATCAGAGAGGCAGCACAGAGACCTAAGGTAACCCTGGAGGAGCTGCAGAGTTCCACAGCGGAGACTGGAGTATTTGTACAAAGGGCAACAATAAGCCGTACACTCCATAGAGTTGGGCTTTATGGCAGAGTGGTCAGAAGAATGCCATTACTTTCAGCAAAAAACTAAATGGCACGTTTCGAGTTTGCGAAAAGGCATGTGGGAGACCCAAAATGTATAGAGGAAGGTGCCCTGGTCTGATGAGACTAAAATTTAACTTTTTGCCCATGAAAGAAAAAGCTATGTCTGGCGCAAACCCAACACATCACCCAAAGAACCCCATCCCCACAGTGAAACATGGTGGTGGCAGCATCATGCTGTGGGGATGTTTTTCAGTAGTTGGGACTGGGAAACTGGTCAGAGTTGAGGGAAAGATGGATGGTGCTAAATACAGGGATATTCTTGAGCAAAACCTGTACCACTTTGTGTGTGATTCGAGGCCAGGATGGAGGTTCACCTTCCAGCAGGACAATGACCCCAAACACACTGCTAAAGCAACACTTGAGTGGTTTAAGTGTGTTGGAATGGCCTAGTCAAAGCCCAGACCTCAATCCAATAGAAAATCTGTGGTCAGACTTAAAGATTGCTGTTCACAAGCACAAACCATCTAACTTGAAGGAGCTGGAGCAGTTTTGCAAGAAGGAATGGGCAAAAATCCCAGTTATAAGATGTGACAAGCTCATAGAGATTTATCCAAAGCCACTTGGAGCTGTGATAGCCGGAAAGGGTGGCTCTACAAAGTATTGACTTAAGGGGGGGTGAATAGCACATTGACTTTTTCTGTTATTTTGTCCTATTTGTTGTTTGCTTCACAATTTTGGAAAATGTCCTTGGAAAATGTCAGTACTACTAGGAAGTTCAAAAGCTCTGCCTGATAATTTGAACTAAGAGAAACACTGAAAGGTCCTGCAGGTATTCATGAGCACTTCCAGGAGCTCACACTTTGTACCTGTCAGCAGTCATTTTCTTGGCTGTTACAGAGACAGAGTCAATGTAAGCAGATTAATTGTGCAGTCGTTTGGAAAAATACCTTATTCATTAAAAAGGGAAACATTTTTGAGGAAAGAATGAAAGGGTAATTGGATTCACTTCTAATGAGGCACAGTTGGGTTATTTGTTAACCAACAGAGAAAATTGCTCAACAATGAGTGACTGGCTCAATTAATAATCATAAATAATGATCTATCTATATCTCTTTTAGCGCAGGACATTGAAACTACTCAAGTGTATGGTTGGGGGTTGTTCTTTTACAGGAAATGTTTTTCTGGAAATTAAGTGTATTAGCTAAGGGGAAAATAATACTGGGAGTATGCTATAGGCCCCCTAACCTGAAGGAGGAAGTGGAGACGGATCTCCTATCACAAATTGGATTAGCAGCAAGGATGGGAAGTGTTATCATAATGGGGGATTTTAATTATCCAGACATAGACTGGGTGGAGGGAACCGCGCATTCATTTAAGGCTCGCCAGTTCCTTAATGTCTTGCAGGACAATTTTATAGGTCAGATGGTAGACGCACCAACTAGAAATAAAACATTACTGGATCTACTGATTACCAACAATACAGACCTGATCACAGATGTGGAAATACGGGGCAATTTAGGTAACAGCGATCACAGGTCAATTAGTTTCAGTATAAATCACACAAATAGGAAACATAAAGGGAATACAAAGACACTGAATTTCAAAAGAGCCAACTTCCCTAAACTACAAACCTTGCTAAAAGGCATAAATTGGGATAAAATATTAGGAACAAAGAATACGGAGGAGAGATGGGTTTGCTTTAAGAGCATATTAAATAAGGGCATTAGCCAATGTATTCCATTGGGTAATAAATTTAAAAGAGCGAACAAAAATCCTGGATGGCTTAACTCCAATGTAAAAATGCATATAAAAGCAAAGGAGAAGGCCTTCAAAAAATACTAGGTTGAGGGATCATCCTCAGCATTCAGACTTTATAAAGAATGCAATAAGAAATGTAAGGGTGCAATTAGGACGGCTAAGATAGAACATGAAAGACACATAGCGGAGGAGAGCAAAAAAAATCCCAAGAAATTCTTTAAGTATGTAAACAGTAAAAAAGGGAGGACAGACCATATTGGCCCCATAAAGAACGAGGAAGGACATCTGGTTACAAAGGATGGGGAGATGGCAAAGGTATTGAATTTATTCTTCTCCTCAGTCTTCACGAGTGAATCGGGGGGCTTCAGTAACCAAAACTGCAGTGTTTATCCTCATGACACAACACAGGAAGCACCTCCATGGTTAACAGAGGACGGAATTAAAATTAGACTTGAGAAACTTAACATTAATAAATCACCGGGACCAGATGGCTTGCATCCGAGGGTACTTAGGGAACTCAGTCAGGTGATTGCCAGACCGTTGTTCCTAATTTTTACAGACAGTTTATTGACTGGAATGGTACCAGCTGATTGGAGAAAAGCCAATGTAGCACCAATATTTAAAAAGGGCCCAAAAAACATCCCTGGGAATTACAGACCAGTTAGCCTAACATCAATAGTATGTAAAATCTTGGAGGGGATGATAAGGGACTATATACAAGATTTTAGTAATAAGAACGATATCATTAGCAGTAATCAGCATGGATTCATGAAGAATCGTTCTTGCCAAACCAATCTATTAACCTTCTATGAGGAGGTGAGTTGCCATCTAGATAAAGGAAGGCCCGTAGATGTGGTGTATCTGGATTTTGCAAAAGCATTTGACACAGTTCCCCATAAACGTTTACTGTACAAAATAGGGTCCGTTGGCATGGACCATAGGGTGAGTACCTGGATTGAAAACTGGCTACAAGGGCGTGTTCAGAGGGTGGTGATAAATGGGGAGTACTCAGAATGGTCAGGGGTGGGTAGTGGGGTTCCCCAGGGTTCTGTGCTGGGACCAATCCTATTTAATTTGTTTATAAACGATCTGGAGGATGGGATAAACAGTTCAATCTCTGTATTTGCAGACTATACTAAGCTAAGCAGGGCAATAACTTCTCCGCAGGATGTGGAAACCTTGCAAAAAGACCTGAACAAATTAATGGGGTGGGCGACTACATGGCAAATGAGGTTCAATGTAGAAAAATGTAAAATAATGCATTTGGGTGGCAAAAATATGAATGCAATCTATACACTGGGGGGAGAACCTCTGGGGGAATCTAGGATGGAAAAGGACCTGGGGGTCCTAGTAGATGATAGGCTCAGCAATGGCATGCAATGCCAAGCTGCTGCTAATAAGGCAAACAGAATATTGGCATGTATTAAAAGGGGGATCAACTCCAGAGATAAAACGATAATTCTCCCGCTCTACAAGACTCTGGTCCGGCCGCACCTGGAGTATGCTGTCCAGTTCTGGGCACCAGTCCTCAGGAAGGATGTACTGGAAATGGAGCGAGTACAAAGAAGGGCAACAAAGCTAATAAAGGGTCTGGAGGATCTTAGTTATGAGGAAAGGTTGCGAGCGTTGAACTTATTCTCTCTGGAGAAGAGACACTTGAGAGGGGATATGATTTCAATTTACAAATAACCGAAGTTATCATAAAATTGAATCTCCTATTATCTAGGCTTAGGCTGTCCTGTTCAGTACTCTTTCTGTCATGTTGAATTTAGCAAATTCTTCAGTCTTTTTGTGGTATCCATATCACTTCACCTGCTAGCAGAGAGGGAGGGACAGCCAGCAACCACAGTAGCTATATCATTTTGAAATTCTTACCACACAGTCTGACAACAAGATTAGAAGTGTTGAATTCCTTGAGTTCTTGAGCTACTCATATTTCCACCTGCCACACGAAATTTGGCAATCGTGTGCATTACACATTTGCATCAAAATCCTGCAGATTTAAGATGTGTGAATAAACCACTACAGAACATATTTTGTTATGTTCATGTTTAATTTTTTTTTACCATTTTTTTTTTACTTTTTATGGCTTCAAGAAGGAAGGCCCTTTAAAAAAACACCAGCTTGTTGCCTGTATACTTACGGGTGTGCATGATATGAAGAAGTGGTTTTGCCCCAAGTTTGCTGGCACAGCTCCATTTCCCTATCTTTTTCAATGCTGGTGGAATAAGAAGGTGTTTTACCTACTCCAGAGATGCAACAATCACCTTCCTACATCTTTGTTTAAGTGGGTGTAATGAAAAAGTTATTGTGCTATGTAGAATTTTTTTTTTATTTTGGGTGGAATAAGGGATTATGTTTTCCACATGGGAGCTGTCATCACAGTGTTGCTAATTTTTTCATTTGTAGATGGAATTACGGGGTATTTGCACTCTGTTGGAATCTTCTTCCTTGTGAGTGGCATGAGGGGCTTATTGTGCCCTCTGTGAGAGCTGACTCTACCCCCTCCATTCTTTTGTGTTCTCCCCACGGTGTAGCATTAGAAGGTGGGTGCTCTCTGTGTGCAAGCTACCAACACCTTCTTCCCAAGATCTTTTCCATGCTTGTCAGCATTAATATGCATTACAATCATAATATTTTAATATGTGACATATATAATGCACTGTCATTTGAAATGGAGTATAATCCCTAAATTGGCCACAGACATTAAAATCTGATTGTGCAATCTCCTTTACATTTACTATGCAATTGGAGGGCCAACTTTACTGCATGTAAATTCAGTGCATTTTTAGGTGGACTCCTGCACTTCATGGTGACTGGATAATCTTAAAAAGGACTTTACACATAAAAATCAAGGTATGCTTATTTACTAAAACTGAACCCCCATATCAAAACACTGCAGTAAAACCTGTGGGGAAAAAAAACTATAACCTGGCTTTCGCCCATGGTGAAGGTGATATCACCAACCTCACAAATATCACGCTATCATGCCACTCCTTACATCAGGATCACCAGAGAGAGGGTGAGCAGTGAGAGATGATGTAGTCTCTCTGCTGCCTGCGCCTGCACAGTGAGGGCAGAACAGCGGTTATGCAGGGCGGGCAGTGAGAGATTGTCATCTCTCTGCTCTCTCGCCCGTGCAGCTCTCCCATGCTGCCTGCCCGCTCTCCCATTCTACCCACCGCACGGCTGCAGAGAGGCCACAGCCCGGTAGTTGGTCGCGGCCCTGTGGTTGTGGACCCCTGGGACTCGGGGCTATGGGTCCCAAATTTGGGGCTATAGCCCCAAAAGCCACCCCCTAGTGACGTCACTGAAACTGGCCCACTGAGCCATCGGCCCACCGGAAAACTCTCGGTAGTCCCGAAGGCCAGTACATGCCTGCCCCCAGCAGTACAGAAGCTGATGGTAAGGTAAGAATATCTACTAATTTTTTATTCCTACAGTTTTTTTGTTTATTGTACTGCAGCCTTTTGCCATGTAGGAAGGTCTCAAAAAATAAGTGGACATTGATTGTGATGGAAGGTCTGCTTAAAATGTTTTACAATAAAACTGAAGCACTTATGGCAATCTAAAAGGTGGAGTGCACCTTCTACAACACATGGATGGGCTGAAGAGTCTTTCAATTAAGTATATGAAGGCAAAGTGCAGGACTGGGAAGACTTTGAAGGAAGGCTGTGTGGAGCCGTAAGTTTTTATGCAGATACTCTTTAAATAATATAACCATTAATGACCAATTGAGAAATGCATGCCTGCTCAGTCTCCCTATAAATTTAAAGCAGCCTATGGGGAGATGCAGACACCATGGCTCTTTTCTGAGTGGCTCTGTCAGGAGTGATGCGCAGTTTCACAGCCGCAGTTTAACGAAAGCAGGATAACTTAGGCTGGATGAAGATACAAGAAGAACTCTGCTTCACTCTGAAAAATGACAAGCAAACCAGCATTTGACATTTATTTTATATGAAGCCAGAGTCCCACTCTCTATCCACTAACATGCTCCTTCTAATCTTCCTTCTCAAATTGGTGTTTTCTATTTTCAAATTATCCTTATTCTAACCCTCCTCTCTACCCTGCAGCATGCACATATCACCCTCACTCCTACCCTCTCCCTACTTCTGCACCCATCAGCTCCTGCATTTGCTGCACCCACATGCTGATATAAACACCAGGGACGTTAGACACATGCACTCATACACCACCCACTCCCATCTTGCCTTCCTCACCCTCCTTCTTTTAGTCTCAGGTGACATCTCTAATAATCCTGGTCTGCCATTTTCCAACTGCAACTCCTCCTCGGGCAACCACCACAATTCGCTCAGTTTAATTTCTATCCCCCTGCTTCCTCAAAGTGGCCCACCAATCTCATGTGCCCTTTGGAACGCCCACTCCATCTGTAACAAGCTAACATCTGTGCATGACCTCTTCATCTCTCATGGCTTTAACATACTCGCCATAACTGAAACCTGGCTTCAAAATTTTGACTCCTGTTGCCCTTTTCCATGGTGGCCTCCATTGGACTCACTCCACCAGACCCAACCTACAGAAAGGATGACGTTTTCTTGATGACTTTGCTGCCTGGCTACCCTACTTTCTCTCCTCTGAAATACCCACTATCATTCTTGGTGACTTTAACATTCCTGTCAATGTTAACAGGCCAGCTACAGCTCAACTTCACTTCATCTTTTGACCTAACCCAATGGACACATACTTCCACTTACTCCAATGGCAATACCCTCAACCTTGTATTCTCCCATTTCTGCAATCCTGGCAACCTCACCAACACCCCCTTTCCTCTCTCTGATCACAACCTCATCAGTTTCACTGTATTCTTGACTCCAACCACCCATCCCTCCAAGCAGCAAACAATTACTTGTAGGAACCTCCGCCACTTTAACCCTTCTCTTCTCTATTCTGCTACTGACACCTATATGACATAATCTCTCCCCTGTCCTGACCTGGCCACCTCTGTCTAGAACAGTTCGCTCTCATCATCACTAGATGCACTTGCTCCTCTAACCACATGCAGAATCTGCAAACTGACAACACTAGAAATCTCAAGAGACATTGTTGTGCTCTTGAATGACTGTGGCGTAAAATCAAATGCCTGCATTACTTCACCCTATATAAATCTGCCCTTCTAAAATACAATTCCTGCCTCCATGCTGCCAAACAAGCCAACTTTGTCTTTTAATCGATTCAGCCCCGGAAGATTTTACCCCCTTCCTGACCAGAGCGTTTTTTGCGATTCGGCACTGCGTCGCTTTAACTGACAATTGCGCGGTCGTGCGACGTGGCTCCCAAACAAAATTGAAGTCCTTTTTTTCCCACAAATAGAGCTTTCTTTTGGTGGTATTTGATCACCTCTGCGATTTTTATTTTTTGCGCTATTAAAAAAATGAGAGACAATTTTGAAAAAACCGCATTATTTTTTACATTTTGCTATAATAAATATCCCCCAAAAGTATATAAAAAAAAATTTTTTTCCTCAGTTTAGGCCGATTGTATTCTTCTACATATTTTTGGTAAAAAAAAAAAAAAAAATCGCAATAAGCGTTTATTGATTGGTTTGCGCAAAAGTTATAGCGTTTACTAAATAGGGGATAGTTTTATGGCATTTTTATTAATAATTTTTTTTTTACTAGTAATGGCGGCGATCAGCGATTTTTATTGTGACTGCGACGTTATGGCGGACATGTCGGACATTTTTGACACATTTTTGGGACCATTGTCATTTATACAGCGATCAGTGCGATTAAAAATGCACTGTCTACTGTGTAAATGACACTGGCAGTGAATGGGGTTAACCACCAGGTGGCGGGGAGGGGTTAAGTGTGTCCTAGGGGAGTGATTCTAACTGTCAGGGGGATGGGCTGTGTGTGTCATTACTCTGATCACAGCTCCCGATGACAGGGAGCTGTGATCAGTGACACTTGTCACTAGGCAGAAAGGGGAGATGCTGTTTACATCAGCATCTACCCGTTTGTCCTCTCCGTGTGGCAATCGCGGGTATCCCCGCGGCGATCGAGTCCGCGGGACCCGCGACCCGACTCACGGAGCGGCCGGCACGCGCGCAATGGCACAGCGGGGAATTCAAATGAACGTACAGGTACGCCCGTTTGCCCAGCCGCGCCATTCTGCCGACTTACATCGGCGTGCGCCGGTTGGGAACCGATTAATAATACCTTGTCATCCATTCCTCGTCAGCTCTTCGCAATATTTAACTCTCTGCTTCGTCCCCCACCCCCTCTACCCACTAACTCACTCACTGCCCAAGAGATTGCCATCACTTCAAAGACAAGATTGATGCAATTCGTGAGGACATCTCCACTGTGCGTACATCTTCCCCACCTAACATACCTTGCCTAACAGCACATTCAACACTCTCCTCTTTTGAACTGGCTACTACTGAAGAGGTTAAAAAAGATTTCTCATATGCCCACTGAAGTAACCGATACAATAATTAATATTATATCTGTGTATTACTTTGTCTAGTCCCTACAGTTAGCTAGTCTATTAAACTCTGAGCACATGTTATTGTTAATATCACAATAATACCAGGTTAGCTATGAAACCAAACACACGGTGCTGCTAGTAAAAACAATATCTTATTTATTTCCCAAGAAAATAGGAATGTACTAACATCACACACTACACAGCACAGTATATATACAGAGCATATAACAACAATGAAATAGCAAAGATACTTATGGTTCAGGATGATAAAAGGGGCCTGGGCCACATGGAATTTAAGCCCAAGCCCTCAGTCAGAGCAAAGTCCCAAGATGGCAGAGAGACAGTCTTGTGGCAGGCTTTGCAGCTAAACAGAGACAGAACTCTCTGTCACAACCCTTTTTACAAACTCACTTGTCACTCATTCAAACTCCACCCATTGCCAGTCCCATTTGGTTTGGACCAATCAGTGTTCACATGACAATCCTCCTTATATTACTGACTGTTCTGCCATACTTGGCTCTGGGGGCAGTATTGCAGTCCATGCGCCCTGGGCCGTCTTTGTAGTCAATCTCTTTGAAGCCTGTAATCACACATATCACAGAAGTTAGGCTGGAGACAATCCCTTTTGCTATGCAGATTCTGTTTGGGGCCACATTTCTCTGTACTTTTTAAAACTGTGGGACTGCAAGTGCCAGCATGGCTGATCTTGGCTGTAAGAACAGATATGTGGAAACTTCAGACATATAACATTAGACCATGTTGACTTCCAACACCCACCAAACCAATTGTCCCTTGGATCCTGTTCCCTCACAACTACTATGGTCACCCTCTTGTTCTATCCTATGCTCCCTCACTCACATCTTTAATCTCTCCCTCTCTAGTGGCACCTTCCCCTCCCCTCTAAAACATGCGCAGATCACTACCATACTTAAAAAGCCCTCACTGGACCCCACCAACCTGAACAACCAAAGACCCATCTCATTGCTCCCATTCACCTCTAAACTTCTAGAATGCTTAGTCTACAACCGTCTTAGCTCCTACCTCAGTGAAAATAACCTTCTTGACCCCTTACAGTCTGGCTTTCGCTTGTAGCACTCCATGGAAACTGCCTTACTAAAACTCACTAATGATTTACTAACTGCTAAAACCAACAGCCACTATTCCATACTCCTACTACTTGACCTCTCTGTGGCCATTGATACTGCTGACCACCCGATCCTTCTCAATAAACTCCATTCCCTTGGCCTCCAAGATTCTGCTCTAGCCTGGTTCTCTGCCTACCTATCACAGCGCTCCTTCAGTGTTATCTACTCTGTCTCCTCCTCTCCATTGTCCCTTTCTGTGGGGGTCCCCCAAGGCTCTGTTCTTGGACCCCTTCTCTTCTCTATCTACACCTCCTCCCTTGGTCACTTGATAACCACCCACGGCTTCCAATACCACTTATACACCGATGATATCCAAATCTATCTGTCTTCTCCTCACCTTACTCCTTCAGTCTCCCCTCGCATTACTAACCTACTAACTGACATATCAGCATGGATGTTGAACCACTTTCTTAAACTAAATCTCTCTAAAACTGAGCTATTAATATTCCCCCCTGCCCGTGCCCCCCTCCACGACGTTTCCATCAAAATCAACAAAGCAACCATAAATCCCTCCCCTCACGCTAGGGTACTAGGTGTAATCCTAGACACTGACTTGTCCTTTTAGCCTTAAATCCAATTGTTGTTAAAAGTTTGTAGAATTCACCTCCATAATATCTCTAAAATTCGCCCCTTTTTAACAAATGAAACTACTAAGCTCCTCATTCACTCCCTTGTTATCTCTTGCCTTGACTATTGCAATTCCCTTCTCATTGGACTTAGCCACCTTACCAACCGCTCAATGTCTGCCAACCCTCTCCTCCAATCCCTACACTGGCTCCTGATCGCCCAGCGAATTAAGTTCAAATTAACCACAACATATAAAGCCATTCACAACTCTGCCACGAGCTACATCACCAATCTTGTCTCCAAATATCACCCAAACCGCCATCTCCGCTCTTCTCAAGAGCTCCTACTCTCAAGCTCCCTCATCTCCTCCTCCCATGCTCCTCTCCAGGATTTCTCCAGAGCCCCTACCATCCTCTGGAACTCGCTACCTCAAACTGTCCGGCTGTCCCCTACTCTTGCTACCTTAAGGCCATCCCTGAAAACTCATCTCTTTAGGGAAGCCTATCACGTCTCCAACTAATCTTTTACCCCTTCCCCACAGTTACAACCTTTTGTACCACCTGCCCCACCCTATTAATTGTAAGCTCTTCTGAGCAGGGCCCTCTTAATCCTTTTGTATTTTATTATAACTGTATTGTCTCCCTTTTATATTGTAAAGCGCTGCGTAAACTGTTGGCGCTATATAAATCCTGTATAATAACCAAATAGAAACTTTAAAATCTCTCTGAAGTAGCATGATTTCAAAGCCACACTGGTGTGTACCAGGGCTAAACCTGATACTGTACATGTTTTATTTTAGTTTAATAACTTCATAAAAATTACAAAATTGCTTTCAATTTTGAAGCCCAAAGCTGAAGTTTAGGGATTTTTTATTTTTAATTAGCACCAGTGACAATGCTTACACGGTTGAAGAGTGACCCGTATGCTAGTTGGCTGCTGTGTTTCTTGAAACTTTCAGTCCAATGTCCCCCATGTACCTTTACAGCTGCAAACTTGCAGCTCTGCGGGGGTTAATATGAGTGGCTGCACCTGTCGCAGGACCTCTTCAGAAGTGCTGACTATGCCCCCTGTTCCACCCCCCTGCTCCATTCAAGGAAGCTGTACTGTCGGTTTCTACAATGAAAAGCGCTCTATGAATAGAGGAGGAAGACCTTTAATGCATCTGCCTGTCCTCCATTCATAAACACTTTTCATTGCAGGAACTGTACTGCTTGTATGGATGGAGCAGGAAGGCAGAAAGAGTGGGCATTGTTGGCACTTTTGACAAATGCCTTGGAAAGGTGTAGCCGCTCATATTAACGCTCGCAGCACCCGAAGATCCCTGGGCTGGGGGTATCCAGGAGGCAGAGGATTGTCGATTTCATGAAACATAGCAGTCACCAGCACATGGGACACTCTACATTCATGTATGTACTGTCCCTGGTGCTAATTTTTTAAAAAAAATCATTAAGCTTTAATTCACATAATTAATGGGCATTAAAATTTACAGGATAATAAAACTTTAGAACAAGTTTGGGCAAACTACCCCTCTACATCATTTATATACCCCACACTACCTCCACTGGCCACAGCCTATGCCAGCTTTGCCAGTTCTGTTTTCCACCTTAATAAGCTGGCATGATGCAGCATACTGCACAAGTGTGGCCTTTTCTTCCTAGGCTCCAGTGAAGAAGGTGTATTACTGCAGGCTAGCTAGTAGATAACTGCTCCATTAGTGTTCATGAAGAAAAACTTATAACATGCATTATACTCCTCAGTGAAGAGGAGAACCAACAAAGGCCAGATCCAGTTGAGAATATAATCAATCTAAGCAATGATCCCATTGGGGAGGAAGAGGATTTTTTCTGATATGAATATGAATATTTTAGTCACAAAATGATAAAATAAAAGAGTATTGTACGCAACCTCTGTAATTATAAGGACAGTGGGCAACCCTGATCCGAGGTCGGTCGTGTGGAGTATATAAAGGACGGGGAAGGTAAAAGGACCAGATGGTCCGAACTTGATTAAATATGTTGTTTTCTGTTAAATTTCAAATTTTTGTAAACACTTTTAGAGCATTTCAGGAGCCAAGAAGACAGGAGGATACACTCCAAACCAAAGGGTGTTCTTTATCTACATGCAGTTGAATTCCCATCCAAAATATAGTAATATATCTTAAAATTATGGATACTTTTTTTTTTTTATAGATATTTGTGTATATTGTTACTTGCCCTATTTCATGAAATAATATATAGTTAAAGTGGATGTAAACCCGATTTTTTTTTTTTTTTTTTTAATCATACTGTAGAGTATAAGATTTCCTATCATTTGAGCACAGTCTTGCCACACAGAGTTAATCCATCTCTGAGCAATCCTCTTTTATTGTTCAGTGAGATAATTCTTGACAAACTGAGAAAAACTTTGTCAAATACTCCCCCTTGCTGTGAGTGACAGGTGATTTACATCTCGTGCACTAGCCTAAGACACAGGCATTATTTTTTAATTCCCTCCCACTCCTTTCTTTAGCAGCTCTGCAAGGATTGGCTGTTCCACACCTCAGCATGATTTGGCATGCTGAAGTCATGTGGTTACTTTTCCTGTCTTTTCACTGGATGTTAGAGATCATAGCAGAAGTCCAGTAGAAGTTCAATGTTAGAAATACACAGGAGAACATGCATTTTGACAAGGAGTGTAGAGGTGGGCGGAGAGTCTACTGACATCACGACTCCACCCACCGAGCTCCAGACAACAGACCCACCCACAGAATATGCAGTTTTTCGGGTCTAATAACAGACAGAGGGGAGACATTTGACAGGTAAAGATACATGCAGGAGGCATGTATATCCTTATAGATAACCCCTATGGCAGTAGTTTAGAAAGGATGACATTGGGTTTACATCCACTTTAAGGTTTACTGTCTTTGAATAGTAAAACGTTGACATTTTTTGCACAGTCTGTTTCCAGTATACAGCTTCTATCAGGTAGCAATTTTGCATATTAATTTCACAACAGATAGAAGAATTGCCCATAAGTCATAAGACATTTTATTTTAATAATGTTGAGTTATTACTGTGTTATTTACTTTAGTGTAATCATTAATGCTGTAAAGGGGTATTAAAGCGGGGGTCCATCTATCTATCTTTTTTTTTTTTTGAGTTCATTCACAAACTTTTCTTCTCAACATTACATACTCACATATTGTGTGTAATATGTCCGCCTGTGTCAGATTTCCTCGGAAAGAATAACTTATATTATTCACTGCAGGCGGTTTCCATCTTCATTGTGGGC
Source organism: Aquarana catesbeiana (assembly GCF_042186555.1). Taxonomy (NCBI): domain Eukaryota; kingdom Metazoa; phylum Chordata; class Amphibia; order Anura; family Ranidae; genus Aquarana; species Aquarana catesbeiana. The sequence goes on from NC_133328.1 coordinate 123,454,767, forward strand.
ATTTGAAGCCCACAAGCATTTATTTCCTGGATGCAGTGAATGCTGTGCTCCCAGCATTCACCGCTCGTTCCCGCACATGCTCAGTGGCATCCTGGGAAGCCTGAGACTAGCTCCCAGGAGACTGTGCGGAGTCTGGGAGAGGCTAGAAACACGCCTACTCCCACGGGAGGAGAACCAGGAAGTGCAAAGAAGAATAGAAAAATAAAAGCTAATTACGGCGATTTAAATTTTTTTAAACGGCATGTCAGCATCTAGGCAAGGAAGAGAATACATACAGATATTATTCAAAATTTGGGTGGAACCCCGCTTTAATATATATTTTTTTCCTCAATCAGACACAACTCACATGCATTTGTTTTTTTTTTTTAAACTTCTTCCTGAGATCTTCCATTTTAATTGTCCCCTGGTTCTACAATGTAGAGTTGTACTACAGAGGGACATGCTGTGGAGAATCGCACAGGACATGATAGGTGCCAGGGCACAGGGGGGCACAGGAAAAGAATAGGAATACAACAGCACAACAATTCTTGTTTCAACTTAACCAGGAGTGCCAAACCAGCTCTTCTGTCTTTCCTCAGTTGTAAGGTTTTCCCTGATGTGGGCTCTTTTCCCATCCCTACTTCGGAACTACCCCAACAGGGTACCTTTAAGCAATCTTTGGTGTCTCGCAGCAGGCTACCACTTCTGATCAACCTTCTACTCTACCACTTCTGGCCCTAACTCTTATATGGGAACGAGAACCCAACCCACATTACACACCCAGGGGGATGAGTTTCCCATAAAGGGGTACTAACCCCTCTCTTACATGTAGCTGTATAAAGCAGGAAGCAGAGCCTGCTTTTATAATGAACAAATATGGATGTCTCCATTACAAACAAAACAAAGAAGCAAGGTTTTTAAAACATTAACATAAACTGACAATAACCTTTTCATAAAGTAGCTCTGTTTTACAAATATTTAACAAACAATAAAATGACCATACAGTTCCTTCTAATTATTTACTTAGGAATGAACGTACCCATAGTTGTTAGGTATTTTACTTTTTTTTAGTTTTTTATGCTTGAGTGTCTGAACTGCTAGAGATAGCTTGGCAGTGAATCCTTTAAGATTTATTGCAGAAAGAAGCTAGAGAAGGTCTGGCTGGGCTACTTTTTGTTTATATACTGTATATACATGCAACATCGCTGAGACTATTTTGCTCTGAGTAACAGAGAAAATTGAGTAGTGCTGCTTGGACCTTGAAGAAGGGGACATACCCCGAAAGCTTGTCCTGAAAAATTGTATGTTAGTGCAAATAAAAAAAGTATCACGGACAGTACTCAATTTTCTCTGTCACAATTGCACTAATACGGCTACAATCAAATCAAGTATGCTCTGAGTAACCAAATTGATTATGTTCCCATGTGAACCTTGACAAAAGATCTAGTAGTAATACTCAGTACTGCCAGAGTAATGCATGCTGCACAAGTTCATCCTACGTATTTAGTTCACTTGCAACTCGTGTAGTTGCATCTTATATTTACATAGCTGGATGACAGCCACCCTTTGTGAAAGAGCCTCTAGTAATGGTGTTTGACTACTTATCCTAAGAAATGAATACCTGCAGGAATAAGGTGCAGATTATATTTAAATATACAGTAAATATTAATTGATGAAGCATTATTTCACACTATTTTATTATGTGCTTATGACAACAAATACTATACTATTGTGAAGGAGAATTATGTCTAATAAAAAATATTTCTTCTGCACAAACTTTGATAATAATCAGTAGGTGTCCACACAATAAAACATTTTGAATTCTTGTCACACTGGGCTCCATTCATAGAATGAACTTGTATGAAATACTAAGGTGTCAGCATACATTTAGCCTAAATATCGTATACGATATTGAAACTGTCAATTCGCTATACCGTTTTGCGGTATTTACCGTAAAAAGCTCAGTAAATACTGCATGAAAAGGCGTTAAACTCAATACACTGAAGGAAATAAATAATTAAATGCATGCGGGAATTAAGTAGTGGTCCAGGCATGCAGCATTTTAGAAATGTAATGCATAGAATGTAAGCAATGCATAGAAACCTAAATATGAAAATATGGAAATCATTGGGGTTGATTTACTTAAAGAATAACTAAAGGATTTTTTTTTTAAACTTTTGGATAGAGTGGAGGTGGATAAGAATACCTGTCGGGCGTTTATTGCTGTCTGTGTCCCCGTTAGGGAGATTTACACTCTCTATTTGTCCTGTTTACCACTATCATTGAAAGTGAAATGCAAAAAAAAAAAAAAAACAACAAATTTGGGGTTGTCCCCAGAAAAGTAATACATTTTCCAATGGGGACACGTGTGGCAAAAAAACTAACATGGGTTAAACCCTCACGTACTCTATCCACAATGAAAAAAAAAGTGCTGCCTATAGTATAGTATAAACTATGCAGTTTGCTCCAGAGCTTAGTACATGAAGTAAAGCTCCACTTTACAAAGAATACCCATGCAAGGAAAAAAAACAGCATTTTTGCTTGCACATGATTGGATGATGGAAGTCAGCAGAGCTCATCCTCATTTACTAAGCCCTGGTTCAACTTCACTTGCAAAGTGCTCAGTCTATGGGGTTGATTTACTAAAGGCAAATCCACTTTGCACTACAAGTGCACTTGGAGTGCAGTCGCTGTAGATCTGAGGGGAAGATCTGAAATGAGGGGAAGCATTGCTGATTTTATCATCCAATCATGTTCAAGCTAAAATGCTGTATTTTGTTTTCCTTGCATGTCCCCCTCAGATCTACAGGGACTGCACTTTCAAGTGTACTTACAGTGCACTTGTAGTGCAAAGTGGATTTGACTTTCGTAAATAACCCCCTGTGTCTAGTAAATCCACCCCATTCATTTAGTAAATGTACCAAATTACATTAGGGGTGTGGAATTTAATCGCTGCATCGCGATTCGGGGGTCCCCGATGCAGCATCGATGCAAGGGACCCGAAAAATCGATGTCAGGTGACGTCATCCCGACTTGCCCTGCCCCTCCCGGAAGAGTGCTCCGAGCGTTTTTGTCAAAATGGCTTTTGTTAATAAATGCAATTGTAATCCATTAAGTGGTGACCGCTGTATGTGTTTTTTTTTTAAATATATGCATCTTCATACTATGTTTTTTTAAGTCTGTGTATATAACTGTATAAGCCGCTCATGTGACTGCTCAGTCCGGCCTGCCTCTCTCCTCTCACGTATCTCCTGACGTCAGCCCCACCTGCCTCTCTTCTGATCTGATAGCTACAGTTGGAAGGCGGGGCTGGGAACTCCCCCTGACGTCAGAAGAGACAGAGAGACATGAGACTGAGAGCAGAGAGGCGGGCCGGACTGAGCAGTCACATGAGTGGCTTATACAGTTATATGCACAGACTAAAAAAAACGAGGTATGAAGATGCATATATTTAAAAAAAAAACACATACAGCGGTCACCACTTAATGGATTACAATTGCATTTATTAACAAAAGCCATTTTGACAAAAACAGTTATACTCAGACTAAGAAATAAGATGCATATATTTTAAAATGCACATACAGCGGTGGGCACTTAATGGATTATAACTGCATTTTTTACCATACAGGCATTTTAACAGCAGTATGTAGAATACAAATGTGTTACATACACTGGCTCCTACACGTGCTCTGTGCTGACATTTCTCCGGCCCGCCCCCTGGGGGAGCCCAGAGAAATGTCATCACAGAGACGGTACAGGGAACGTCACAGGGCTGTTTGTCAGTTGTGGATTCTAATCCTTCCTGACCTCCCAGCAGCCATGTGTGTGAATTCCTGTACCCTGTAGTGCACTGGAATAGTGCATTTTTTAAAGTGGAGTTCCACCTGTTTTTTAGTTTATTGAAAGTCAGCAGCTACAAAAAGTTTAGCTGCTGAATTTTAATAATCAGACATTCACCTGTTCCACAGTACATCGATGCGGTCGCACGGAGCCTCGCTCCTCTCCCCCTTCTCTCCTCAGCGCCGTCATATCTACTGTGGGCAGTGACACCTGCCCGTGACAGCTTATGGCTTCACAGCCAGGCGCAGACTGCGCAAGCCGCACTGTGCTCTGCCATTGGCCATCCAATCTTCAGGGACCCAGAAAATCGCTGGCAGGGAGGGGCCGCCTAGTAAATTTGTTTATTAAAAGTCAGCAGCTACAAAAAAGTGTATCTTCTGACTTTTAATAAAAAGACACTCACCTGTCCCACAATCCAGCAACGTGGCCACCCAAACTCTCTATTCTCTCCCCTGCCTGTCCACGGTGCTGGCAATACTACTGTGGGCATCCGCCTGTGACAGCTTGCAGCTTCACAGCCGGGTGCGCCTGTCTCACTGCGCTGTCCTGCACAGCCGGGCAATCTTCTGGGAACTGTGATGTGTCCCAGAAGATTGCAGGGAGGAAGGGCCGCCTAGGCGGCCCAAGTGGAAGTGGGAGCGCGTTAGTAATCGTGATGCATCGCGGAATCCAATCGAATCGTTATCGAATCGTGAGACCAGTGAAGATGGGCACCCCTACATTACATGTAGTAAAATATACTTGTTTTCTCCTGTCATTTCGCCAGATTTTTAGAGACTTTTTTTGTGAATATACAAGCATATACTTAATTTGCTTAAAAAAAAAAAAAAAAAAACTCCCAATCACTCTAAACATAATACAAAGTACATGCATATCACAATGGTCTAATACCTTGTTAGAACATACAGTATCTCACAAAAGTAAGTACACGCCTCACATTTTTGTAAATATTTTATTATACCTTTTCATGTGACAACACTGAAGAAATGACACTTTGCTACAATGTAAAGTAGTGAGTGTACAGCTTGTATAATTTGTGTAAATTTGCTGTCCCTCAAAATAACTCACACAGCCATTAATGTATAAACCACTGGCAACAAAAGTGAGTACACCCCTAAGTGAAAATGTCCAAATTGGGCCCCGGTGTCATGTGACTCGTTATGCCCCACGGCTCATTATACACATGGTCGGGAATTGATCGGACATTCTGACAACAAAATCCATGGATTTTTTCCGACGGATGTTGGCTCAAACTTGTCTTGCATACACACGGTCACACAAAGTTGTCGGAAAATCCGATCGTTCTAAAGGCGGTGACGTAAAACACGTACATCGGGACTATAAACGGGGCAGTAGCCAATAGCTTTTGTCTCTTAATTTATTCTGAGCATGCGTGGCACTTTGTGCGTCGGATTTGTGTACACACGATCGGAATTTCCGACAACGGATTTTGTTGTCGTAAAATTTTATAGCAAACTCTCAAACTTTGTGCGTCGGAAATTCCTATGGAAAATGTGTGATGGAGCCTACACACGGTCGGAATTTCCGACAACAAGGTCCTATCACACATTTTCCATCGGAAAATCCTATCGTGTGTACAGGGCATTAGTGTTACAAGGTCTCAAGTGTGAATGGGAAGCAGGTTTGTTAAATTTGGTGTTATGGCTCTCACTCTCTCATACTGGTCACTGGAACTTCAACATGGCACCTCATGGTAAAGAACTCTCTGAGGATCTGAAAAAAATAATTGTAGCTCTATATAAAGATGGCCTAGGCCAGTGATGGCGAACCTTGGCACCCCAGATGTTTTGGAACTACATTTCCCATGATGCTTATGTACTCTGCAGTGTAGTTGAGCATCATGGGAAATGTAGTTCCAAAACATCTGGGGTGCCAAGGTTCGCCATCACTGGCCTAGGCTATAAGAAGATTGCCAAAACCCTGAAACTGACCTGCAGCATGGTGGCCAAGACCATACAGGACAGGTTCCACTCAGAACAGGCCCCGCCATAGTCAATCAAAGAAGTTGAATGCATGTGCTCAACGTCATATCTGGGTGGTTGTCTTAGGGAAATAGAAGTATGAGTGCTGCCAGCATTGCTGTAGAGGCTGAAGGGGTGGGGGGGTCAGCCTGTCAGTGCTCAGACCATATGCCACACACTGCATCAAATTGGTTTGCATGGCTGTCGTAGCAGAAGGAAGCCTCTTCTAAAGATGATGCACAAGAGAGCCCGCAAACAGTTTGTTGAAGACAAGCAGACTAAGGACATGAATTACTGGAACCATGTCCTGTGGTCTGATGAGACCAAGAAAAACTTATTTGGTTCAGAAAATGTCAAGCGTGTGTGGTGGCAACCAGGTGAGGAGTACAAAGACAAGTGTGTCTTGCCTACAGTCAATCATGGTGGTGGGAGTGTCATAGTCTGGGACTGCATGAGTGCTGCTGGCACTGGGGAGCTACAGTTCATTGAGGGAACCATGAATGCCAACATGTACTGTGACATACTGAAGCAGAGCATGATCCCCTCCCTTCTGAGGCTGGGCCACAGGGCAGTATTCCAACATGATAACAACCACAAATACACCTCTAAGATGACCACTGCTTGGTAAAGAAGCTGAGGGTTAAGGTGATGGACTGGCCAAGCATGTCTCCAGACCTAAACCCTATTGAGCATCTGCGGGACATCCTCAAATGGAAGGTGGAGGAGTGCAAGGTCTCTAACATCCACCAGCTCCATGATATTGTCATGGAGGAGCGGAAGAGGACTCCAGTGGCAACCTGTGAAGCTCTGGTGAACTCCATGTCCAAGAGGGTTAAGGCAGTCCTGGAAAATAATGGTGGCAACACAATATATTGACACTTTGGGCCCAATTTGGACATTTTCACTTAGGGGTGTACTCACTTTTGTTGCCAGCAGTTTGGATATTAATGGCTGTGTATTGAGTTATTTTGAGGGGACAGCAAATTTACCCTGTTATACAAGCTGTACACTCACTACATTACATTGTAGCAAAGTGTTATTTCTTCAGTGTTGTCACGTGAAAAGATGTAATAAAATATTTACAAAAATGTGAGGGGTGTACTCACTTTTGTGAGAGACTGTATGTCATATGTAGTGGGGATACTTTACTTTTTCACAATTACTTTGAAGCTGGGTACACCGACGTCAGATTGTACCAGGCAAATTTCCCTGCCCCAGCTGCTGCACCGCTGAAAGAAGTTCGCTCCCAGCCATCCACATGCCCAGCGGTTGAATGCTAGCTTGGCTAAATTGCTAGCACTTCAATTGCTGTCTTTTCAGTTGGTAGACTCTGACCCCTTCTGTGAGTTTGTGGAATGTGCAGTTTCTCAGTGGCAGGTTCCCAAACGCCACTTTTTCTCACCGAAGGCAATTCCAGCTCTCTACCGGCATGTGGAAGGTAACGTCTTGGCCTCGCTGGACAGGGCGGTCAGCGGTAAGGTGCATATTAGGTGGGGACGTTACCTATCTTTCACTGTGCACTGGGTAACTCTTCTGGCAGCTGGGAAGAATGCAGGACAGTTTGCAGTAGTATTGGAGGTTGTTCCGCTACCACACCTCCAAAATTCTACTAGTGGTGATTCTGCCACACCTCTCTCCTCCACCCCCTCCTCTTCTTCCTCCATGGCCTCTTCCTGTGCTGATTTGTCCTCGGAACCAGCGGTGCTCCATAGGGATTCAAGGGGCTACGCAAGCACGCAGGCAAAAAGATGCCATGCGGTGCTTGAGCTGGTGTGCTTGGGGGACAGGAGCCACACTGGGGCAGAGATTCTGTCAGCTCTGCAGGGGCAGGTTCAGAGATGTTGGCACCATGCCAGTTTAAGGCAGGTATGGTGGTTTGCGACAATGGCACCAACCTCCTCTCTGCCCTCCGACAGGGACAACTGACCCATGTGCCCTGTTTGGCTCATGCCCTTAACTTGGTGGTGCAGCGGTCCTTGGGCGGGTACCCCGGCTTACAGGATGTCCTGAGGCAGGCCAGGAAAGTCTGTGTGCATTTCCGCAGGTCATATAATGTCAGTGCTCAGCTGGCTGACCTCCAAAAGGAATTTAACCTGCCCAAGAACTGCCTAATCTGTGACATGCCCACCAGGTGGAACTCAACGTTGGCCATGCTGCAGCGGCTCCACATGCAGCAGAGGCCCATCAATGAGTACCTATGCAACTATGGCACCAGGACAGGGTCAGGGGACCTTGGTTTTTTTTCCCCACGCCAGTGGGCTATGATCAGGGATGCATACACTGTCCTGTCACCATTTGAGGAGGCCACGAGGATGGTTAGCAGTGACAGTGCATGCATCAGTGACACTTACCCTCTTGTCCACCTGTTGGAGCACACACTGCGTGGAATAATGGACAGGGCACTTGAGGCAGAACAGAGGGAGGAAGAGGAGGACTTCCTTACCTCTCGAGGCCCCCTTTATCCAGACAGTGTTCCTGCGTGCCCGCCGATCACACAGGAATAGGAGGAGGGGGAGGATTGTGTCAGCATGGAGGTGGAGCCTGGCATTCAGCATCAGCAGCAGTCTTCAAGGGATCATTTACAGTCCGAAGAAACCCATGAACTTGTACGTGGCTGGGAGGAGGTGGCTGCGGATCATGTCGTCCTTAGTGACCCAGAGGACTCTGGACCGAATGCCTCAGCAAACCTACGCTGCATGGCCTCCCTGATCCTGCAAAGCCTGCGGAAGGATCCTCGCATTCGTGGTATCAAGGGGAGGGATGATTACTGGCTGGCAACCCTCCTTGATACACGTTACAAGGGTAAGGTTGCGGACCTTATCTTGCCGTCGCAGAGGGAGCAAAGGATGAAACATCTTCGGGAGGCCTTGCAGAAAGGTTTGTGCAACGCGTTTCCAGAGCCTGGGAGCTTACAATTTCCTGGTCCTCCTGGACAACATGTTGCTGACGCTTCGGTCAGTCACAGAAGAAGCGGTGGAGAAGGTGGCCATCTGACCGATGCGTTCAGACAATGTTTTTAGTCCGCAGCCCCAAGGTCTGATCAGTTCCGGCAACCATAGCCAGTGTCTGATTCACATGGTGCAGGATTACTTGGACACCTTTCCCACCGAAAATCCTCTGGGTTACTGGGTCTTGAGGATGGATCACTGGCCAGAGCTTGCACAGTATGCAATTGAGCTACTGGCCTGTCCTGCATCCAGCGTTCTTTCGGAACGCACATTCACTGCTGCTGGAGGCTTTGTAACCGATCACAGGTGCGCCTGACCACCAAATCGGTTGATCGGCTGACCTTCATAAAAATGAATCAGTCTTGGATTACCCGGGCATAAAAAAATTTTTCTACCACTGTTCAACAATGGCATGTAATTACAATTCTTGATCTAATATTTCACAGCAGGGCCCGTTCCTGCTCCCACCAAGAGTAACTGTGAGGGCTTACAGTGTTGTGGTAACACCAACACGTAAGGCCCCAATTTCTGCAAAGTATATAGGGCAGGACCCTACTTTCAAACATCCAACTTACAAACGACTCCTACTTGCAAACAGAAGGAGACAACAGGAAGTGAGATGAAATCTACCCCTAGGAAGGGAAATTCTCTCCTGTAAGCGTCAATATGGGAAAAACGTGTCTCCTCTTCACTGATGCTTTAGCACCAATCCTTGTTTCACTAAAAACCCCAAATTTTCAAAAAACATTTGTCATTGGGACAGAAAGTGAGGTGAAATCTTCTGAAGAGGTGCGCAGACAGCAAAACAAATCTTACAGGGGTGATAACCCTTCCCTATGTTTTCCAAAAAGCTTAAAAATAGATTTTTTGGCTGGAGCTACACTTTAAAAATGTACCAGTTCAAAATTACAAACAGATTCTATTTAACAACAAACCTACAGTCTCTGTCTTGTTTGCTGTATACTGCTGTTCAGAGTATATAGGACCTGGGGGCCCCATGCCTTTCCTTTTTTTAATTTGGGTGCGGGGTTCCCCTTAATATCCCTACAAGACCCAAAGGGCCTGGTAATGGACTGGGGGGTACCCATGCCGTTTGTCTCACTGATTTTCATCCATATTGTCGGGACCCGACATTACATTAAAGCCGCAAGCAGTTTTAAATGACTTTTATTCCTTTAAAAATGTCATTTTGTGCAGGGACTGTTCTAAGCACGGGAAACACGCGCCACTTTACAGGCATACTATAGACACCCACCAGGTACGATATTTAAAGGAATATTTCACTTTTTTTTTTCACTTTAAGCATCATTAAAATCACTGCTCCCGAAAAAACGTCCCTTTTTAAAACTTTTTTTTGCATTGATACATGTCCCCTGGGGCAGGACCCAGGTCACCAAACCCTTTTTAGGACAATACCATGCATATTAGCCTTTAAAATTAGCAGTTTTGATTTTGAACGTTTGAGTACCATAGACTTTAATGGGGTTCTAAAGTTCGCGCAAACGGTTCGCAGGTTCTGGTGCGAACCTAACCGGGGGGTGTTCAGCTCTGCCCTACTCAGGAAATGAAGAAAAGGTGGGCAGCGTACTAGGGGGCAAAAAGACAAATCTCTCTGTACGCCTTTCCCGTAAACACCTGTCTATACAGATGGCTACTTGTATGGCTTCATTCAATGACTTTGGTTCAGGGTAGTGAACTAGGAATCCTTGAAGGAATCAGATAAGCCTAACCTGAATTGGCTTCTTAGTGCGGGATCATTCAGGTGCCCAGCGGCAGAAATCAGAACAGTATTGCTCAGCGGTGCGTTTACCCCGATGTAATGACATAAGATTAGCTTCTGCTGAGTGAGCACAATCAGGATCATCATAGAGTAACCCTGGAGCCTTGAAAAATTCTTCAACTGACCCTCTGGCTGGGTCCTCTGTGGAGAGACTAAAAACCCAAGACTGGGGATCCCCCTGCAACCATGTAATAATCAAGTAAACTCGCTGTGCTTCCGAACCAGAAGAGTGTGGCTTAAGCTTAAAATATAGCATACAACTATTTTTAAAGTTGGAAAACACATGGGGGTCACCAGAAAAAACGATCAGGCGGGTTAACTTTGGGCTCTGACTCCTGCATTACTGCTGGAGGTGCGTTTATACGCAAAGACAACTCCTGGACTTGGTGTGTCAGTTTGCACATTTCTTCATAAATTAAACGGGCCTGTGCAGAGTCCATCTTGACAGAAAATTTTGTTACTGGCTTGTGATAATGTCACGAATGTCACGTTTACCTCAATGCAGGTGGTCAGACACTATAGCTAGCTACTGTGTGCTTCATCTATAGCAGCCCCCTTTCCCTTAAGACAAGCAGGCTTGGTTGCCCCCAGGACCTATACACCATGCTATAGCCCCTGGCTACCACACTAGGGCAGACGCGAGCAGAGCAAACAACAGACTACTTGCAGTTTAGCAGACAGATAGCATGATTCTAGACGGTCCAGGTAATAAGGCAGGCTGAGTTCAGGGAATAATCCAATAACCGATCCAATGACAGTCTAGGTAATAAGGCAGGCTGAGTTCAGGGATTAGTCCGATATCCAATCTGGGTCATACACAGGGAGATCAAACAGCAAGCGAGGCAGACAAAAAGGAGGCTTGATCAAGAACAATGCAGGTAACTGTGTCTCTATCACAAGCAAGGGATAGAGTGTTCGGTTTGCTTATATCAGGTGACTGATCAGATCAATCATCTTGCAGGTGAACACAAACAGGGGAAAAGCAATAGCCAACATCTGGGTGCTGGAATGAAGAACAGGGGCACTAAGTGATCATGACAAAAAGAGAGATCTTGTGTTCCAGCTAAGCTGAAACATGGATCTCTCTTTTCCTCCAGTGCATCCACTCCCCCCACAGTTAGAAAGCACTCATAGGGAACACACTTAACCCCTTGATTGCCCCTAGTGTTAACCCCTTCCCTGCCAGTGTCAATTATACGGTGTCAGATGCATTTTTTTAGCTCTGATCACTGTATTGGTGTCACTGGTCCGAAAAAAGGTGTCACTTAGTGTCAGATTTGTCTGCCGCAATGTCGCAGTCCAGCTAAAAAATCGCAGATCGCCACCATTACTAGTAAAAAAAAAAAAAAGTCCCTAAATCTATCCCATAGTTTGTAGACGCTATAACTTTTGCGCAAAACAATTAATATACGCTTATTGGGATTTTTTTACCAAAAATATGTAACAGAATACATATTGGCCTAAACTGATGAAGAAATTAGATTTTTAATTTTTTTTTTATTGGGAATGCTTTATAGAAGAAAGTAAAAAATATTGTTTGTTTTTTTTTTCAAAATCATCTGTCTTTTTTTTGTTTATAATGCCTAAAATAAAAATCGCAGAGGTGACCAAATACCACCAAAAGAAAGGTCTATTTGTGGGAAAAAAAAGGACATCAATTTTATTTGGGTACAGTGTTGCACGACCGCACAATTGTCAGTTAAAGTAATACAGTGCCGTATTGCAAAACATGGCCTGGTCAGGCAAGGGGTAAAACCTTCTGGAGCTGAATTTGTTAAACCCTTTTACCTATTAAATTAGGAATAAAAACTGATAGGGGTTCTAATTCTTCTCCACTGAATCCATTCAACTGAATATCGCACGAGATAAACTACCGCATGGTTTTATGAGATAAATACTGCATATTCTGATGAAATACCGCATGCCTTATTTTAGTGAATGCCAAAAAACTTATTGGAAACCACTATGAGCCTTTTTTCTGCAAATTTTAAAAAAGAAAATACCGCTTTGTGAATGAAGCAATTTTGAAAAAAACACAATATTTTGTACTGTTTGCTATAATAAATATCCCCATTTTTTTTTTTTAAAAACTAACTTTTTCTCAGTTTAGGCTGATATGTATTCTACATGTTTTTGGTAAGAAAAATCGCAATAAGCGTATACTGATTGGTTTGCGCAAAAGTTAGAGCGTCTACAAAATAGGGGATAGATTTATAGCATTTTTATTATTATTATTATTTTTTTTACTAGTAATGGCGGCGATCTACGATTTTTATCGGGACTGCGACATTATAGCAGACACATCAGACACTTTTGAGACCATTTTGGGACCATTAGCATTTATACAGAGATCAGTGCTATAAAAATGCACTGATTACTATAAAAATGTCACTGGCAGGGAAGGGGTTAACACTAGGGGGCGATCAAGGGGTTAACTGTGTTCCCTGGGAGGTGATTCTAACTGAAGGGGGAGGGGACTGACTAGAGGAAGTGACGGATCGTGGTTGCTAGCTAATAGGAACACACGATCTGTCACTCCTCTCAGAACAGAACAGGGATTTGTGTGTTTACACACATACTTCTGCGTTCTGTCCTTCGTGCTCGTGATCGCTCTTGGCCGGCGGTCATTGCGACAGTCGGCCACGAGCATCGGCACCCCCGCAGTGCAGTGGGTGCGCGCGCGCCTGATATCCCGATCCCAAGAGCTGACGTATAGCTACGACGGTTCATGGGATTGTGCCGTCCTGCCGCAGTAAAATGACGGCGGCTGGTCAGCAAGCAGTTAAATTGCATCCCGATGCACCTCCAGCGCATCTGCATAGTGCAATACCATACATTGTGGTGAGCTACACTGGAAAAACAGAAACATTTTTGGTCTATTGTGATGTGTTAATGCAGTGCACATTAACAAGCAATATGATGTACCCTAATATACATGTGTTAGCGCACCTGACAGAAAAGGTCTGAATTTGGCCTAAACGTTAACATTATTATTAACAGCCTAATCACCTTCATCAGCCAGAACACTCTCCTCTATTAACCTGTATGAAACTAATTTCACTTAGTTAGAAGGGGCCTGAGTTTAAGAGTAAGACCCATGAGAGGGCGTGTCCAAGATGGTGCTGGGAGCAGACGTCTGATACAGGAGCTCCACTGTCCAGTATAGTAATCCTTCTTCTCCACACTGCAGGAACTCCTTCAGCACAGCAGAATCCTTTCCTCTACCCCCGCTCTGATTTTTGGTCTCAACCAATCGAAGAAGCATGTCATCATCCCGCCACACTACAGCTCCCATGGATCCACTGGCTTTGGCAGGAGAGCAGTCTGATGCCACCATCTCTGCAGACATGTCCACATAAACTGAAAACAGCACCTGCAGGAGCCAGATACCACTGCTGATTTCTCCGCCATTGTGAGTGCCATTACTGCCTGTCAAATGGCTTTTACTTTAAAGATGAATCCCCTGCACTCTGACATTGGGCTTATTAGGGGAGACTTTATAGATCACATCATTGAGGTGGAACAGCGTGTCTCCTCTGTAAAGGACTGCCAGAGAGACCATGTGGCAGACCTCCATACTCTAAAAATCAAAGTGTGCTACTTGGAATCTCGGACAAAGGATAGGGAAAATAGGAACGGCTGGAATAACCTGTGCATGCTAGGTCTCCCAGAGGGATCTCACCCCACCACCTTTTCTGAAAACGTGCTCACACAGCTTCTCCCAAACACAAAGTGCTCACTATTCTTTACGGTGGAATCTGCTCAATGCAGACCCACTGCTAAGGTCCCCCCTGGAGCTACCCTGTACGTTTATCCTCAAACTTTTACACTTCAAGACAGAGACTTACAGGCTATATACATGAGTCGATTATCGGGCAGCATCTGCCAGTTCAATAGAAAGCGACTGACATTTGGCCCATGTGTACGGCTCGCTTCTGTCAAATTGGCATAACCGAAAAAGGTCTGTCAATTGGTGTACGCTGACCGGTGTGCTCTGGCAGGGGGATGTGCTTTCACTTTTTTTACGTTCAACTAGCTGGGCACTTGTAGTGCAAAGTGGATTTTCCTTTAGTAAATAACCCCCCGTTATCTCTTCTGTTTTTAATATATATATATATATCTATCTATCTATTAGATTGATCTCCTTATTACTACTCTTGCAAAATGAACCAATAGTCACTAGCTTATTTTTTTTTCTTCTGATGGAATTTTCTAATGCTTTCTATGTAATACTTTATTGGTTTATTTGTTGCTCTACTCACTACATTTTTAAATTTTTATACACTCATAATGTTCATAAATCGATATGTTTAGCTTTATTGCTATTTTAATATTGTACCACTATCCTTGTATGCACTCAATTTGTCAATCTTTGTTATATTTAAAAAATAATGAACAAATTTGACAATAAATTGATTAGGCTGTATAGGTTTGTCCTCATATTGCTCTGTTTTGGTAGTTTTAATGAGATTGTACAGAGTTTGTACAATCAAATTTGGAAAGGAGCGTGGATTACAGAAATATGTTGCCTGCTGTGTTCCTGTCTACCTCCTCCACTTGTGTGTATGAGAGTTCTCCAGATCATCGAGTATACTGAAAAGGACAGTGCTGTATGTGTGTGTGTTAAGCTGGTGGCTTCAGCATCTGTTCTCCCTCACTGCGTTGCCTGACCTGTGGTCCCCAGCACTTCCACATTCCAAATCTATGCTATTTTAACTGATTCAAGTACAAGATACTAATGCTTCCATGCGCCCTGTGTTTTCTTTCATGTAAATGTAAAAAGGGTGGTGCTGCGCTAATCCTAATTAGGACTAAAAGCATACAAGAAAAAAAATAAGTGAAAAACTTGAAATCAAAATTACATCACCAAAAATGATTAGAAAATACAGTGGCACGTGGTACTAGCCAAAAATAATAAACATATGTCATAAATGTGAGCCCATGTTCATAAGAACACACATATTTGCAAATTACCACCGTAACATATAATTAACTCATAATCTATATAAAACGTTCATTAATATGTGTGAGTGAATATATATAGAAAAACAGGTACAAATTGTGTGCAAAAAAAACAACTCAAAAAGTGACAATGTGCAATGGTGTATACAAATCGATCAGATATGAAAAACAGCACACCATGCTTCACATAAAGTGACAAGAGTGCAAAAAATCCATCTAAATGGATACGACCTAAGTATCCCAAAAATATAAGAAAAAAATAAGAAAAAAAAATACACATATAAAAAATGCTTCACAAACAATGTCCTTATATAAATGAAATATGTGACAGCAACGTCCTAACATGCAATCGTTGCAGGTAAGGTGCTCAGAGTGAGTGACATCAGGTGCATCTTCGTGTGCATACACATAAGTGGGTAATGGCCCCTTACCTTAGGGTAATAGGGCAAAAGCATATTACCAAAGAAAGCTTTTGGGGGTGTCCACCTAGGGGCTCCAGCGCATCCCTCACCGTCCTAGATCCGGGATGGATTCCCTCAGATGTAGTGCAGGGGGGTATATAAAATAATAAAGCAGGAAGGATCCCAATAGTGTAATTCCGTTTTGTAAAATATTAGTTTATATTAGAGAAAAATCAGGTACTCACATTAAAAACGAATCAATAGCAATACAATCCGACAGTGCCATTCACTGCTAGAGGCTTATGAGCTCGCTGCTCGTCGGATTGTATTGCTATTGATTAGTTTTTAATGTGAGTACCTGATTTTTCTCTAATAAAAACTAATATTTTACAAAACGGAATTACACTATTGGGATCCTTCCTGCTTTATTATTTTATATACCCCCCTGCACTACATCTGAGGGAATTCATCCCGGATCTAGGACGGTGAGGGATGCGCTGGAGCCCCTAGGTGGACACCCCCAAAAGCTTTCTTTGGTCATATGCTTTTGCCCTATTACCCTAAGGTAAGGGGCCATTACCCACTTATGTGTATGCAAACGAAGATGCACCTGATGTCACTCACTCTGAGCACCTTACCTGCAACGATTGCATGTTAGGACGTTGCTGTCACATATTTCATTTATATAAGGACATTGTTTGTGAGGCATTTTTTATATGTATATATTTTTTTCTTATTTTTTTCTTATATTTTTGGGATACTTAGGTTGTATCCATTTAGGTGGATTTTTTGCACTCTTGTCACTTTATGTGAAGCATGGTGTGCTGTTTTTCATATCTGATCAATTTGTATACACCATTGCACATTGTCACTTTTTGAGTTGTTTTTTTGCACACAATTTGTACCTGTTTTTCTATATATATTCACTCGCACATATTAATGAACGTTTTATATAGATTATGAGTTAATTATATGTTACAGTGGTAATTTGCAAATATGTGTGTTCTTATGAACATGGGCTCACATTTATGACATATGTTTATTATTTTTGGCTAGTACTACGTACCACTGTATTTTCTAATCATTTTTGGTGATGTAATTTTGATTTCAAGTTTTTCACTTAGTTTTTTTCTTGTATGCTTTTAGTCCTAATTAGGATTAGCGCAGCACCACCCTTTTTACATTTATTTATCCCCAAGGTCAGGTGTGTACCCGATTCGGTGTTAGCAGCTTTTCCATTCCTAGCCGTTTCCATATCGGATAGCGCGGGAATAATCTCATTATTACTAATTTCTTTCATGTAGCCCAATTTTTTTGGAACTTACTCTGTCCTCAATCCCCTCTGATGGTTTGTGGATACTCTCCAGATTTTGGGTCTCTAACCCTAGGGCGGATATACCTTACCGACTAAAATAAATTGTAAGCATACTGGACTCATAATGCTGCCTCTATACCTCCTGCTGTTACCTGGGATACCTTTAAGGCCTTTACTAGGGGGAGCTATTAATCTACAATAAGAAAAGTCTGAAAGGGCTCAAGGGCTGACCTAGAAAATGCTGAACATAGGGTGATGATTTGAGAAATTACATATACACAATCCCAAGACTTTGGTTTTCATTTCCTGGCAGGGGACACTTAATGAGGTACTCCTTTTCTGCACGTATGCCAAAAAAAAATTATCTTTGAGCAAGGAGAAAAAATGGGAAGCTATTGGCATGTCTAGCAAGGAACAATCAAATCCTATCACTATTTCTTGATACAGTCTCTCTCAGGGGAAATCCTTACTGATCCTGCTTCAATTAAAGGAATTTTTGCCTCATATTACCAATTTCTTTACAGCTCTAAGGTGACATGCACGAAAGAAGCTCTGGCTTGCTCACTTAGACTTGGTAGACCTCCCAAGACATAAGCGTACCTGCTACCTGATTACACTTGAAGAGATGTAGCAAGCTCTATCTATCTCTACCCTCCAGACCAGGAAAACCCCCAGACCGGACAATCTCCCCTCAGAATTTTTTTAAAATGTATTCGGAAGATTTGCTACCTTGGTTTCATATGACACTTGTTAAACGAGGGTATCCTACTGACTTCCATGTTAGATGCTGAAGTGGTGGCGATCTTTAAGCCCAGTAGGGTCGCTGACCTGTATTCCTCTTATAGGCCAATCTCGCTGTTAAATGTTGATGCCAAAATACTAAATAAAGTTCTGTCTAACCACCTGAACCAAGTTATTTCAGCTTTAGGCTTAATGTACACGGGACGTTTTTACAACCTCTCCTGAACGATTTAACTTGACAGATAGTAACCCACGTTTAAAATGTCAGTTTTGCCGCGTTTAGCCACGTTTGCGTTTAGAAGAGTTTGAAAAAAAAATGTTTTTTTTCAAAATAGCCAAAATTTAAAAACACCTATAAACAAAATGCGGCTAAATGCATGTTACCGCGTTTAGCCACGTTTAGAAGCGTTTGGCACTTGAAATGCCTCTAAACTCAGTGTCTGTACTAATTTTTTTGCTTTCCAAAAAAGGCCTCTAAACTTAACTGCCTAGAAACGACTATAAACAACCCTGTGTACATGTACTGATAAGATAACATAGAGGAGAGTTCAGGGGCAGTTGAAAAAAATGCCCAACTGCTTCTAAACATCCGTTTCGCAGCAGCAATGTAGCAATGAGGCCTTAGTCAATGCAAACCAGTCTGGGTTCATACCAGGCAATATCCAAAGATTATAATCTAAAGTAAACAGGGTCACTTATCCAGCGCTTAGATTTAAGATTCTGAAAATGAAATCTGTTTGCAGCTACTATAATAACAAAACTTAATAAACCACGAGCCAAAAAAGTCCAAACACATAGTCCCTTTGTCAAAGCAGCGCTTCTTATTGTATAACATGCTGGGAATTAATCATATTCTGAAATGTTCCCAACAGATAAAAAACAGGGAAAGATCCTATTAGGAGGTGTTTAGACAGCAGTTTGTGTTGGAAAACATCAGATGTTGTGGATTACACCTTCACCGCACCACGTGACTCCACTCCCTTAAGAATTGCACTCACCAGATTTATATCAAAATATAGCCTTTTTGGGTACGTTATGCCCATGTGATCACTAGCGGGCAGACATTTGCCAGGATATCCCAAAAGACATTACCAAGGATTGGTTTATACACTCAGGTCCTATGATTCACTCCTATTTCATATCCATAATCATTCCAATAGGCTGTCCCCGGTCTCCTCTCTCTCTCTCCTCTCACTCTCTGGTCTCCGGTATTCGGTCTCTCATGCTTCTCCTCTCAGAAGGTCATGTGTTTCTTTGCCTCACTCACCCCGAAGGCTCCGCCGCATTGGCATCACACCAACGTCAACCCCTGCTAGACTCCGCCCCGTTGCCTAGAGACTGGTTCCTTTGGCGTGTTTTCCTGTTTATCCCTGTCTGCTCATTGCCCTGACCTTTGGCTTATCTCCTGACTATCCCTTGTTGTCCTGGACTGCTACTACCGCTCTGTCCACCCAAGAAGGTCCGTGAGTCTGAGCTGAGTAACCACTAAAGGCTCAGATGAACACCTGCTGGCTCTTAGACTCCGCGCCCTGGGGGATCTCATGCTCTAGCTTCCAGTGTGATCCGTGTTGTTGCTTCAGTCGACCTGCTTCCTTAACCACCCAGAGCTCCATCCACAGCTGTCAGTCGTAGGGTCCACTACCTTAGCGGTGCACTCCTGACCCCAACAGTGTGCATCTGTCACCTGGCCTCAAGTGACCTGACAATACTACATCTGTACGGCAGATGTCAGTTGGCCGAGAATACCTTTTTTCATATGATTTGGACCTGTCCTATAATCCGTCGATTTTGGGAAGCAGTTTTGCAGAGATAAATAGTATCTATGATTTGGCTCCTGGCTTTGATCCCAAGGTTTTGTTTTTAGCTGTCCTGGATGGTGCAGATCGAGGTCATTGTGCAAAACAATTAATTTTTTACTATGCCTTTTTATTCCTATAAAGACATCCTTCTGAAATGGAAGGCTCCCATGCCTCTTACTCTGTATTCCTGGTGTTCTACTAATAATAATATCCTGCCACGTTATAACCCCTTCCCGTGGCCCCGGCTTGAAGGGGTGGTACCAGGGTGATGCCTGCAGCTGCAGCATCACCCCGGTACTGTTTTTTAGAGCCGGTGGTTGGCTTTCTTGGGATAACAACCGATGCAGCTAAGGAGCCACTCGGCTGTTATCCCAAGCAGCGGGAGGGGCCTTCCGCGGCTCATCTGGCCTCTCCTGTCCCAACGTGAAGCCTGAGCGACCAGCCAGCACATCCACCGGCTGGCTGGAGACCCGAACGAAGTGTTCCATCAGAATCGGTGACCCGTCAGATTAGGTAACAGAAGTGACGTTCCGTCACTACACCGTGACGGCCATCTTGGTACACCCAGCACTCGCCCGCAGTAAGCCTGCAGTCAGAAGGAGGCAGCGGACATCTTTTTACACCCACCCAAGTCTTGCATTTCACACTTATTTTTACCAGTAAACTGAGCTTATATAGTGAAATACAGTATTTTGAAATCGGTCAGACTGTTTTGATAATGAACTTTAAAAGCAGCTGTGTTCTGTCAGATTAGGAAACCTGTGAGATCACCGGGCTCACGTAAGTCACGACCGCAAATGTAAACAGTGTTCAAACCACACATGTGAGGTATCGCCGAGATCGTTAGAGTGAGAGCAATAATTCTAGCACAAGACCTCCTCTGTAACTCTCCCTTCATTAGGGAGATTCGCCCTCACTATTGATCTTGGTAAACATTGTCATCTAAACAGAAAGTGAGGGGAAACCCAAAATTTTAGCTGTCACTAGAGCAAAAAGTTAAGGAAATTCTTCCAAAGGGGACATCTGTTTCGGTGACAACTACATAAAAAGGGAATTTCCACTTTTGGGAATTCTCTGCTCACTTTCTGTACATCTTTGGAACAGTAAGTGAAAAGAAATCTCAAAAAGAACCTGACAATGTCTTTAACCTTTCCCTACACTATCCCCAAAAAATTGGGCTATACATACACTTTAACTTTAGAGATCTACAGCTATACATCTCAATCTGTCACACTTTGTGGAATAACATTCCTGGCAAACTACTTCACACCCACATTGCTTTAGCCATTGTTTTATCAAACAAGCACATCTGTGTTGCTCACCATTAATACTTGTTCTGCTTGAATGTAACTCATAAGGGGCCATTGATGTGACCTCCCTTCAGTTGTCTCATATTAAAAACTTTAGTCCATCCAGGTAACGGACGTTTCCTGCAAATAACAGATGGCATGCATATGTATCTGAAAACATCTGTAAATAGATTATAAAGAGCAGCTTCGGGCAACCAGTAAAACTATTTAGTGAATTGTGATTCTGAAACTGTTAAATGTCACTGTACTAAACTCTAGTCCTCTCAGTCTGGCTTAGGTTAAGATTTATAGTTATGTTCCTCTGCATGTTATTAGACTGTGTTGAGGGTAGCATAATAAAAATGCAGATAATCTGACAGATGGATTGATAAATTCCCTCACCAGAAGAATCACAGATTTAGGATTAGATGAAATAACGCCAGGTTACCAGAGGATATTACAGACTAAAGTAGCCTGGTGTATTCGAGAAATACCAGGGGAAGAAACAAAAGTCTTATGCTGCGCACACACGATCGGAATTTCCGACGGGAAATGTTCGATGTGAGCTTGTTGTCGGAAAGTCCAACCGTGTGTATGCTCCATCGAACATTTGCTGTCGGAATTTCCGCACACAAATGTTTGAGGGCAGGTTCTCAAATTTTCCGACAACAAAACTTGTTGTCAGAAAGTCTGAGCATGTGTACACAAGTTCGACGCACAAAATTCCATGCATGCTCGGAAGCAAGTACGAGATGGAATCGTTCGGTCTTGTAAAACTAGCGTTTGTAATGGAGATAGCACATTCGTCACGCTGCAAATTTTTTACATCTTTCAATGCAGCGCATTCTCTTCTTCTTTATAATGCTAGAATAATGGAGTTGCTTTGCTGCTGATATTCACAGAGTTCTGACAAACGGATTTTTTATTCTTTATCGTGATCTCCTGAATAATCTTTGTTTTTGTTTGTTTGTTTTCCCAAGATCTCCAGAATAATCATTTTTGAAATTTTTTCTAGTGATCTCCTTTTTTTTATCAAGATCTCCAGAATAATATATATATTTTTTTTTCTAGTGATCTCCATAATATTTTTTGGCATTTTGTGTGTAAAGTTACCACAACACCATTATTATCTTGTATTTTTTTACCTCAAAAAGGTTGGTTGGTGTTGGTGTCCCTTGTTAATTTGACATTGTATTTTTGAAATGTACCTGCCTACTCACAAACAAATTGTCCTTTTTGAAGTAAAACACATAGTCAAGTATTTGTCAAAACAAAACTTTAAAATTTATTAGGGGTCCTAAAAAAATAAAGAGGAAGGCAACGCTGGAGAAACAGTTGGAATTGGTGAAGCCTTTGTACCCCAGGGCAGACATCAATTATTTGACTGTCAAAATTGGTAACCTGAGGAGTCCATTTAATAGGGAGAACAATACAGCCCAGGACTCAGAGAGATCGGGAGCAGCAGCAGCAGATGACATATATGTCTCGAGGCTGTGGTCTTACAACAGCCTGCGTCTTTTGCCAGACCACACCAAACCCAGGCCATCACTCTCAATACTTCCTTCCACGCTTCCTTCCAGGCTGCTGTGGTGCATTGAGTGGCTGTGGTGTTGGAGGTGCTGGAGGTGGTGGAGTAATATCCAGACGTGGCTTTTATTGATGAGTTGGCCCCTCATCCCCTTATTTAGGGCCTGAAGTATGACCTCCTCACAGATGAGGCATTGGCCCTCCTCCATTCCTTCCAGTTTACTGCCCGTCATACACCCAAAGGACTTGTGGACACTAGGGGTGGTTGTGAGGACCGCAGTAGCCTGCCGAATCAAAGTAGTCGCTGACTCCTCCATGTTCCTCACCTTCCTGGTCCTTTTTGTTGGAAGGCGGAGGGGAGGAACCTGGGATTCGTTCAGGCTACTGGACACGGCCACCTCCTGACTGCCACTTTCCACGGCCTCCTCCTGGCTGCCACTTTCCACCGCCTCCTACTGGTTGAGAATTTCCTGTGTATGAAAATGATATATTGTTTTAGTTTTTTTGTCATCAATCACAAACAATTTTGAGCTCATGACTGTTGCAAATTGAATATTAACAAATAGAAAAGACTATCATTCTGACCCCAGCATTTTTCATTCTTGTCCCAATCATTTTTGGCTACTATTGTCTATTGATATGTAAACCACTTTGTTAAATCAGAAATTAGTGATCAATAATAACATCTAGTTAACATCATTACATTTTCGACAATAAATATGTTGAACAATGCTATACCTGGCTCAAGCTGGGCTCCTCCACATCTTCCTGGGTGGAAGGCCCAGGTTGGATATCTGAAGCCTCATCTGATGTGGAAGGAAGTGTGGAATGAAGTGTTGATAGCAATGCCCTGGGTTCACTCTGGTCTGACAAAAACTGCAGTCTTTCATAGTACCACAAAGAAAAAACAACAGGAAAGGCGCCTCTTAGTAAAACTGTATATTTAATGGAATATATGCATTAAAAACACTCACATTAAAAACTTAGATAGTCCGGCATGGGGAGTTCAGTATAGCCAAACAGGATTGCGTCCTCCTATGTCCACAGTCTTATTCCTCTATTGCTGACGGCTGGTCCGTGTGGTAGAAGCTTCCGGTATCAGTAAAGATCCAAAACGAGGCTTGGGCACCGCCGAGTAGTCAATTGGGAGGCTGGGACGCTGGAACGCACATCCAGAGTATGTGCTGTACTGCCGTAAGGCCTTACGGCAGTACAGCACATGCTCTGGATGTGCGTTCCAGCGTCCCAGCCTCCCAATTGACTACTCGGCGGTGCCCAAGCCTCGTTTTGGATCTTTACTGATACCGGAAGCTTCTACCACACGGACCAGCCGTCAGCAATAGAGGAATAAGACTGTGGACATAGGAGGACGCAATCCTGTTTGGCTATACTGAACTCCCCATGCCGGACTATCTAAGTTTTTAATGTGAGTGTTTTTAATGCATATATTCCATTAAATATACAGTTTTACTAAGAGGCGCCTTTCCTGTTGTTTTTTCTTTGCATATCTGGAGTGGCTTCACCTCCCATCAAAAGGCTGCCCTATCTAGAGACTGTTTGCATCTCACAAAGAGCGCAACGCTCAAAAGGACATTCCTATAGCAACATCTGCATATGACATTAACCATGTAACCTGCGCTATTTGTTTGTTTACTTGTTTCATAGTACCACAGCCTGGGTACATAAATTTAATCTGCTGCTGCTCCTGATCTCATGGAATCCTGGACCTTTTTGCGCTCCCTATTATATGTGCTCCTCAGGCCACCAATTTTGGCCTTTAAATAGGGGATGTCTGCCGTGGGATGCATCGGCATCACTAATTCCAACAGTTGCTCCAGCGCTGCCTTCCTCTTTAGTAGCTTAAACATGAACAAAGACAAGAAGCCGCGCCTTCTAAGCGTAGCAATATAGTAATTTTAATAAAATGATGAGTAATAAATGACAGATGCACTCACAAACAGATGATGCAAAAGGGCATAATTCATAGTGATCATCCGTGCTTGTCCTGGGAAACGGTCTGTTGCCCGGCGTGAGCTGTGATATCCTTTGGTTGTCCCTTGTGGCGATGACGACAGTGGAACCCAGCACTCTCGATATCCGGGGAAGGAAATCAGCAAATCTTGACTAGAGCCTGAGGAAAAAGCACGCATGCTTCGAACACGCGCACCTCCCTGCTGACCTTGTACCCGGAGGTAAAGACATTGCAGTGTCTTATTCCGGTGTTTACTGATTTCCTTCCCCGGATATCGAGAGCGCTGGGTTCCACTATGATGATCACTATGAATTATGCCCTTTTTCATCATCTGTTTGTGAGTGCATCTGTCATTTATTACTCATCATTTAATTAAAATTACTTAATTGCTACGCTTAGAAGGCGCCGCTTCTTGCCTTTGTCCATGTTTCAGATCCACTTCAATCTGCAAGCTGGTAGCCCTCTTTGATATTAGCATATCTAGCATCTTTATGGACTAATGGTCATGGACTTCTTTATTGTGCCCATCTAGTGATTAGTTATCCAATCTACAGTCAGGTCCATAAATATTGGGACATCGGCATAATTCTAATCTTTTTGGCTCTATACACCACCACAATGGATTTGAAACGAACAAGATGTGCTTTAACTGCAGACTTTTAGCTTTAATTTGAGGGTATTTACATCCACATCAGGTGAACAGTGTAGGAATTACAACAGTTTATATAAGTGCCTCCCACTTTATAAGGGACCAAAAGTAATGGGACAGATTAACAATCATCCATCAAACTTTCACTTTTTAATACTTGGTTGCAAATCCTTTACAGTCAATTACAGCCTGAAGTCTGGAATGTATAGACATCACCATACGCTGGGTTTCATCCCTGGTGATGCTCGGCCAGGCCTCTACTGCACATTTTTAACATTCTGCAATTACCTATCAAGATAATAGGAAAACAAAACTTTAAACAGTTCCATTTGAAAGTATTCAGGCAGGCCCTTGCACTACATGCTTTGGTGAATTCATCCATAAATATGAACACAAAAGAGGTAGGTATAGTGTGTATGGGTTTGGCAAAGTCAGCAGAGTATTGTTATTGGTTGACTTAGAGGTTGGGGGAAGGGTGGGTTCCAAATGAGTTTGGGCCCACAAAAAAGCCTCTTGCACGCTGCCTGAATTTAAGGACAACAATAACATTTGGACACATTTTAAGGGTAAGCACTACAATGGAGCTGACAAAATACATTGTTAAGTGACTAGGCTAGGTGTGTATGGGCCCAGAATAGCATGCTGGGGGAGTTTAGTGAAGGCAAATATGCATGAAGGAAAAAAAAGGAGCATTAAAAGGTTACAGCATGCATGAGGACAAAGAGGACATTCACAGCATATTACAATCATGGTAATTATGGAATGATTAAATAAATACAATACATTAGCAAACATTAAACACATAGAATGTAATGTTAAAGGATAAAACTTAACCTTAATATAGTCGTTCTGCAGGACCTGAATGATGGCAGAACAGGTCTCTGGAATAATGATTCCCAGAGCCTGGGGGGAGATTCCAATGGTAAACTTGATATCCTGGAGACTTCTCCCCATCGCCAAGTACCGCAAGGTGGCGACGAGCCTCTGCTCGGGAGTGATGGCTTGCCGCATGCAGTTCTCCTGCTTCGTAATATAAGGGGACAGCAAAGCCAACAAACGGAGTAAAACGGGGTCCGTCATCCAGAGATAATTCCTGAAATCATCAGGATTATTCTCCTGGATCTCTCGTAACAATGGCATGTGCGAGAATTGGCCACGCTGGAGCAACCAATTCTTCGTCCATGAACTCCTCCTCGCTCAGTTCATGGACTGGACTTGGGTCAAAGCAAGAACTCCAACACCAAGCCCAAGCACAGCACGAACTCTACGACGAGTACGTACCTTCAACATGGCTTAAAAACTGTCGGCTGCTCGGAACGAACAGAATGCACTGAAAATCAGAAAGAACCTGAGAAGAATGATCTGAAAATCAGAAACGAACAGACAAGAATGCACTGAACAACAGAAGCGAACTCTTAAATAGAACGCACTGAAAGACAGGAACAAACTGACAACACGCACTGAAGAACAGATACGAACCCACAAGCACAAACTGAAAAGCAGAAACGTACTGAAAAGCACAAGGCTGAAAAGCGTGAATTGTCTCTCACCAAACTTCTACTAACACGAGATAAACACGAGATTAGCAGAAGGAGCCCAAATGGTGGCGCACTGGCTATTAAACCTCTTTTTCATAGTCCCGTCGTAGGTGTTGTACGCCACTGCATTTTTGACGTTCGGAATTTCCAACAACATTTGTGTGACCGTGTGTATGCAAGACAAGTTTGAGCCAACATCCTTTGGAAAAAAATCCACGGGTTTGTTTTTGGAAAAATCCAATCGTGTGTACGCGGCATAAGGCTGGTAGGCTCTAGTCTAACAACACAGAGTATTTTGTACTATGTGCCTTCAAGTGAATTCAAATTTCGTTTCTTTATTCCTTTTGTAAATTATAAATTGCTTTAGAAGTTTTCTTCTTTCCCCTCCCTTGCTCTAGCACACATAGTTCATATATGTCCAGATATATGTAACTAATCTTTTACATCTGAATAAATGAAACAACATAAATCATTCACCCGCAAGTATGTTCAAAGCCATCTACTTCCAGGCACATCTCAGCTAGGATTCTCTGTATGATAATCATGTTCAGATGTATCAGATTAATAAAAATGAAAACTGTCCTAACAATACAGTTTTGAAAGTCTTTTAGCACTGAGTTCTGTAGGACATCCTGGAATGGTTATATAGTAAAATATGTATCCTGTGGCTTTATCACATATTCCGTTATAGGAAATCCCTCTTACATTACTTTATTTGGTGTAAAAAAGACAATAAACCTGTGATAGTATTAGTGTCTGAATATTCATGTGTTCCACATTAGTATACCAGAATTTTCTTGAAATCTTGGGGATATACATCAAAATTTCCTGGCTGCAAAATAAGCAAGATGTAGTACTAAAAATTCTGTATTTGATTTATTGAATTCTGCAGAGCATTTTTTCTCAAAAGAATGTGGTGTCTTCTTTAAATCAGGGGTAAGAAGTCATAATGCACCCCAAAAGTTGTTCTAAAATGCATATGTTCAAAAATGTTTAAAAAACAAGAATCAGTTTTGGTGGTCTACCCTTCTGCCTAAAGGGTTCCAATTAGAGCCCTATGTCAACATTTTATTTATTTGTTAGGTTACAGAGATTTTGGTTGAAGAACAGGAGATATCAGAGCCATGATTTTAGAACAGGTGGATTTTGGCATAGGACTGTTAGGCAGAAGGTAATATGGGCTTGTGCTTCCCCCAGCTTGGCAATAGGTAAATGTTATTGGTGGCCCTATCAATATACTCAAATTTTTTCTGCTCTCCGACCACTTAGAGGAAAGAAAAATATCTGGTCAGGACACTATCTGCATGGAGTTTTGCATGTCGTCCCTGTGCTTGCATGGGTTTTCTCTGGGTAATCCAGTTCCCTCCACAGTCTAAAGAGAGGTAGGTTAATTAGCTCCTTCCAAATTGGCCCTAGTACGCGTCAGCACATATGTATGTATGCATGTGAGATAGAGACCTTAGATTATAGGCTCCTGGAAAACAGGGACTTATGTGAATCTACAGTGTTCTAAGAACTGTGAAAATTGTTGGCACTATATGCGCTTCACTTCCACATTTAGTTATGTTACAGCCTTATTCCAAAATGGATTAAATTCATTATTTTCCTCAAAATTCTTCAAACAATACCGCATAATGACAACGTGAAAGAAGTTTGTTTTTAATTTTTTTTTAAATAAAATACCAAAAAAATTACATGTACAATGCCTTGAAAAAGTATTTCATACCCCTGGAAATTTTCCACATTATGTCATGTTACAACCAAAAACGTAAATTTATTTTATTGGGATTTTATGTGATAGACCAACACAAAGTGGCCCATAATTGTGAAGTGGAAGGAAAATGATAAATCATTTTCAAAATTCTTTACAAATAAATATCTGAAAAGTGTAGCGTGCATTTGTATTCAGCCCCCTTTACTCTGATACACCTAACTAAAATCTAGTGGAGCCAATTGCCTTCAGAAGTCACTTAATTAGTAAATAGAGTCCATCTGTGTGTAATTTAATCTCAGTATAAATACAACTGTTCTGTGAGGCCCTCAGAGGTTTGTTAGAGAATCTTAGTGAACAAACAGCATCATGAAGGCCAAGGAACACACCAAACAGGTCAGGGATAAAGTTGTGGAGAAGTTTAAAGCAGGGTTAGGTTATAAAAAAAATATCCCAAGCGCTGAACATCTCACGGAGTACTGTTCAATCCATCATCCATTAATGGAAAGAGTATGGCACAACTGCAAGCCTACCCAGACATGGCCGCCCACCTAAACTGACAGGCCGGGCAAGGAGAGCATTAACCAGAGAAGCAGCCAAGAGGTAACTCTGGAGCAGCTGCAGGGAGCCACAGCTCAGGTGGGAGAATCTGTCCACAGGACAACTATTAGTCATGCACTCCACAAATCTGGCCTTTATGGCAAGAAGAAAGTCATTGTTGAAAAAAAGCTATAGGAAGTCCCATTTGCAGTTTGCGAGAAGCCATGTGGGGGACACAGCAAACATGGGAAAGAAGGTGCTCTGGTCAGATGAGACAAAAATTGAACTTTTTGGCCTTAAAGCAAAAAGCTATGTGTGGCAGAAAACTAACATTGCACATCACCCTGAGCACACAATTCCCACTGTGAAACATGGTGGTGGCAGCATCATGTTGTGGGGATGCTTTTCTTCAGAAGGGTCAGGGAAGCTGGACAGAGTTAATGGGAAGATGGATAGAGTTGAATACAGGACAATGTTAGAGGAAAACCTGTTATGCTGCATATACACAGTCGGAATTTCCGTCAAAAAAAGCGTGATGGGAGCTTTTGGTCGGATATTCCGACCGTGTGTATGCTCCATCCAACTTTTTCTGTCTGAATTTCCGCCAGCAAAAGATCGAGAGCTGGTTCTCTATTTTTCCGATGGAAAAAGTTCTTGACGCAAATTCCGTTCGTCTGTATGCAATTCCAACGCGCCAAAAAACAAGCATACTCGGAAACAATTCAACGCATGCTCGGAAGCATTGAATTTCATTTTCTGGGCTCGGCGTAGTGTTGTACGTCACCGCGTTCTTGACAGTCGAAAGTTCAGAGAACTTTTGTGTGATCATGTGTATGCAAGCCAGGCTTGAGCGGAATCCAAGATTTTTCTGACGGAATTCCACTCGTGTGTACGGGGCATTAGGGTCTGCAAAAGATTTGAGACTGGGGCAGAGGTTCACCTTCCAGCAGGACAATGACCCTAAAGATCAGACCATATTCATGTGTTGGTCCACTCAAAGTCCAGACCTAAATCCAATTGAGAATCTGTGGAAGACTTGAAAATTGCTGTTCACAGACACTCTCCATCCAATTTGACAGAGCTTGAGCTATTTTGCAAAGAAGAATGGGCAAAAAATTTCACTCTCTAGATGTGCAAAGCTGGTAGAGACATACTCAAAAAGACTTGCAGCTGTAATTGCTGTGAAAAGGTGGTTCTGCAAAGTATTGACTCAGGGGATCTGAATACAAATGCACGCCACACTTTTCAGATATTTTTTTGTAAAAAAGTTTAAAAACCATGTATAATTTTCATTCCACTTCACAATTATGTGCCACTTTGTGTTGGTCTATCACATAAATCCCGAAACAATACATTTATGTTTTTGTTTGCAACATCACAAAATGTGGAAAATTTCAAGGGGCATGAATACTTTTTTAAGGCACTGTACATAAGTATTAACAGCCTTTGCCATGACACTCAAAATTGAGCTCAGGTGAATCCTGTTTTTCACTGATCATCCTTGATTGGAGTCCACCTGTAGTAAATTCAGTTGATTGGACATGATTTGGAAAGGCACACACCTGTCTATATAAGGTCCCACAGTTAACAGTGCATGTCAGAGCACAAACCAAGCCATGAAGTCCAAAGAAGTGTCTGTAGACTTCCGAGACAGGATTGTATTGAGAAATAGAAAGTTAAAGAATACCGTGCTAGGATAAAAAAAAAGCAGCAACAAAAACCATCTAATATTTAATGATGCTAAGTGTGCAAATTATAAATAAAGTTGCGCTGGATTTAAACAATCTCTCTTATAGAGAAAAAAAGAAATATAAATAAACCAAATAAAGGTTGAGCGTACAAAATACACTAATAAAATCAATCAAACAATACAGACATGTGCAGTGAATTGAATGAATAAATAAATTAATTAATAAAGTGAGTGTCCATATGCATCAATAGTGCATCATTAAAAACACAGATGAAGTGAGTGTCCATATGCAACAATAGTGCAGAAAGCAGTGTCCTTAAAAAACATATACAAAATTGATAAGTGTATGGAGGAATGGGTGTAGTTAGACAATGAGGTCCACTGCAGGTAGAAATTCTGAGTCACCGCCCTCGTCCCCTGATTACACAACTGTTAAAATGACGGGTCTCAACCTGAAAATACAGCTCTATAAATGGGAACCCTTACCAGAGCTGGTGGACCCCCTAAAGAGCAGGGTCATATACTCAGACAGATTGAGCCCTCTGCAGGGACAGGTGGATCCTCTGATGCCTTCGGTCCCTTGGTTGCCTCAGATGGTTGGTGGAAATAGTTTGCCAAATTGTG